>NC_059131.1:80967200-81269813 GCF_020740605.2 Lemur catta
GGATGAAATTGGGTATCTGGATTTACATTCCTTCCGACGAGAAATGCTCAGTGTCTTAGAATTAAATGATTACAAAACTGCCACCTGCCAGGTCGTCCGTTTTCTGAGGTGGCGGCAGTACCTGTGATGGTGGGAGGTGGGCATTCTCCCCTTGTCGTTGTGGTTGTCTTTATAATTTGGGGAACGTGGGCGGGTGGCCTGCACTTTCCACCGTGCGTTTGGCAGACACTCCTCACAATGCTTTTCTTAGCTGACACGCACAGTGAACTGAGTAAATAATTCTGAGCTCACATCTTATGTTGAGAACGGGTGAGTAACAGCCTCGTTCCAGGTGCCCAGTGCACCCACGGCGGCATCACAGCCTTCAGAGCGAAAGCTCATTTACTGGAAACGACGAGCATTTGAGAGTTCAGTGCATGGAAATTGGATTTTTGCCTTTTATTATTTACATTGTATATTATCAGATTTATATTTAAAGCTGTGGGGATTATCATTGTCTTTAAATGGCATTATTTAATAAAGAGTTAGCATTTCATGGTTTGGAGAGCAGTGGATCCGGCTCATCGTTGGGGATTCAATTAACGGGTTCCAGCTGGAGTGGGCATGGGCAGGAGTGTGAGGGGGTGCTGGGATGCCACCTAGTGTCCCCGCCCAGGCCTGGCGGGGTGCCTGTCGCTGTGTTCCACACGGCTGCCTCTCAGGGCTGCACTACTCACTGTGAACATCACCTTGTCTTTAAACTTGAAGAGTCCGTCTCGCCGCTCCCTCCTCTTCCTGGCTCTGGACACTCTGTTTAAAGCTTTTATCTGGGATGAAAACTCCCCTGGTGAAGGCACTTCTGCCTGAAGCCGTTGGTGTTATGTGCAGCTGAGTTTGAGCACCTCTTGGAAGTGCGTTTTCATGGGCAGAAACATACCCAGTCTACAGGCAGGTGACAGGCTCTAGAGACAAGACGGTCCTTGTGAAGCTTTCTTCAGAGCACCTGTTCCCAGTAGAGTAGAGGAAGCAGCTGGGGCGGATATTTCAGTAGAACAGAATTAATGTCTAAACTTACGCACTGTGGAGTCAGCTCTAACCCCTGCTTGTGAGTGAGGCCAGATTAAAATTCATCCTTGATCGTAATGTGGGCCTTTAAGGAGTAGCTGAATACCAATTTCTGATAAAAACCTAAAATGGTCTGTTTTTTTCCTACTTTCTGAGTGATTTTTAAAAATTTACATTTTTTTGGAGTTTAGAAAGGCAGTTATGCTGATTTTGCCTGAAATTTGGGCACATTGGCTCTATTGAGGAGGAAATAATGAAGCTATGAGAGGGCAGAAAACTTACTATGATTTGCCAGGAGAAATAGCAAGGTTGTGACTGGAGCACGGACTCAGCCGGGCGTGAGGCGCCTGATCCTGTGACTCACCTGCTTTGCGTGACACTGGCAGGTGCTCCATCTTGCTCATGCCGTGCATGAGGATGTCCTAGTGAAAAACAAAATCACCCCAGTTACTTGATTTCTGACACAGTGGGAATGAATCTCGACTCGGTCCTGCCAGGAATGGACCTCCCCGAGGTGTACTGTGTCCTGAGCTGGGTTCTCGTGCCTTTTGGCCCAAGTGTACACTAAGCCCCCACCTGATCCTGACCAAGCCAGAATTCCTGCCATCCTGTCTCTCAGTGCTCTGGCACATTAGCGATTGGGACCTGCTACATCATTTTCAGGACCCAGGGAAAAACAAAATACAAGTTTAAAATTATTAAGAGTTTCATGATGTGACCACAGAATCTTAAACCAAACTTGGGTGGCAGTGAAGAGGCCCAGTCAGGGACTCTGGTTGGTGGGCATAGACGTGCAGACCAGAACATTCTGTGTGGACAGCATCAAAGTGCAGACACTGTCTGTAGTTGCCAGACTTCAACTTCATGTATTTAAAAATGGTTTCCAGAGCTTATGTCTTGTCTTGGTTAGGGTTCAAGATGTCATCCATCATGGGGCTCAGCCGATGGGTCTAGCCTGGGACCCTCATGGTGCTTTTGGTTGTTTCTATCCTTGGGTGACCACACTGGATGAAGTTGGAAAACAGGGGACCAGGGGATGAAGCCCCCCTTCTCAGCTTAAGAGAGGTGACTGGGGGCTGTCGTGGAGGAGGTGATTTGGGGGAAGCTTCAGGGAAGGTGGAACAGATGTGTCGAATGCCTTCCCTGGCACCACCGCCTTTGGCTACCTGTGTTGAAGCCGAGGCGTCCTGGGCAGGGCCCCTGGGATGGAATCCCTGGCCTTCTCGAGGGCTGGCCTTGAAGGCCCCCTCAACTGGCTTGAATTCTTCATCAGTGGAGAAACCAGGGCTCACTAGATTATAATTGGCCCTGCATCGTGGCCAGAAGCCCAGTGAAGGTGGTGGTGTCTAGGGGTCCACCTCTGTCCTTGTTCTAGTCCTCCTGGCCTCCAAGTGAATAGTTTTGGTCTGATGGTTGTGCTGGCCAGTGTTTGGACAGAGTGGGTCTAGGGCTGGGGCATTTGGGGTCTCCCTTAGAAATTGTAGAGCGTGTGTTTCGTTGGAGGCTGTTGCCCAGTGTGGGCTGCAGGTGTTCTCACCCTCCACCCTGAGGATGGCTTTGCACTTTGTGTTTCAGCCATCACCTTTAGTCACTCCCACCCATGAGATGCCAGCCTGCTGAATTCAGACATTTGAACTCCCCATGCTCCTGGCCCTGGATCTCCCTAAGGAAATTCTTCCAGAGAAGAATGGGCTCCGGCTTCCTCAGGTGGCCTTTGAGGAGGGCCGGCTCTCCAAGTCATGGCTTACAAAAAGAAGCCTTTCTGAATTCCCAGGCACGTACGGATTGATAGTTAACTTTCCTAGGAGTCATTTTCTGCTGGATATATGACACAACAGGGTGTGTTCCTGTGTGCCTGATGGAAGTCGGGGCTCTGGCCTCCCTCTGGGGTCATGGTGAGGGTGCAGTGGGCCATGTGAAGGTGATTTGCAAACTGAAAGTGGCTGTGCTAATGTTAGGTGGTGCTCCAATCCATGGGTATCTTGCGTTTATGCCTATTTTATGGTACTTGTGGCATCATTTTACTATTTTAAATGATTATAGAGTTTTGAAGTGGTATCTTTGCTTTGATGACACATTTTTGGCTATTTATGATTTACTTCAAGCAATGACTGGCCTGTAACTCAGTCCGGAATTATAACATTGTTCCCATGGGAACTTGCAGGGCTTCCAGCAGGACTTTAGAACAAGGAGTGAGCACTGCCAGCGTGGATAATAGCACACGTGCTTGTGCGTATAAATGCTGCAGAATGGCTGACGGTCCAGAAGTAGATGCTGCGTACCCTTCAAAGTGCCAAGGCTTTATCTAACTATTTTGGTAGCTGTCTTTCTAAAATTGTTATATTTCCTGTATGTAACAAGTTTTGATGGGGGTGAGGTCTGCTTGGTGACTCAGAATCATTCTGTGTGTCCGTATGAGCCCAGCTGTGGGGCCGTTTGTCCCAGCACAAAATCGCCATGTCGTGGAAGCCTGGGTCCCCTCTCCTCCTTGGCTGTCTGTTTTCAAGATGCTGACTCCTCGCTAGCCGTCCTCCTGGTTTCCACACCTCTGGTGTGCAGTCCAGCTTAACAGATTGGAACTAAGTTTGTTAACCCAGTAAATTAGCTCTTGGTGTGGGGTGGAATTGTTGGGTTACAGGTGGCAGGGCTGGCGTTGCTGCCACACGCACACACACTCTCACCAGGTGAGATTGTGTTCATAGGTCATGCTTTAGTGTTTCTCCATCATGCACATCTTCCCCTGCTGGGATTGTTGACGCTTTCTGTCCAAGGTGGTGATCTTGCAGGAGAAGGAAGTATCCATTCAGGTGTTTGTTCCCCAACCTTTGGGTGACTCAGGGCAGAGGAAACAGAGGGGTGAATTCTGCTGGCCAGCAGAGGTGGAGCTGAGGAGGGACACTTGCTTGTTTTTCTCTACAAATGCTTTGGCTCTAAAGTCAACCCCAGAAAACCTCAAGGGCAGATGCCATGGACCCACTGTACGTGTGTGTACCTAGGCACAGTCTCCTCAGAGAGTCTCGCCAAAGACAAGGGGACGTGAAACATCTGAGCAGGGCTGTTAAACTTCCTCAAGGTGCTGGTGTAAGTAAAACTACTGCTAGAAGTTGGTCCAACACGTGAGCACTCCTGGAGGCTGGGCCTCTCTCATTTCTCCCTCTTAACGGCTCCCTTGGCCTCTTAACAATGAGAAGAACGGTTAGTTCCATGACTGGATCTCTTCTCATCTTGATACTGCAGGATCAGACACTGAAGACAACGGCCAGGAAAAGCTGCCTCTTCTTTAACATGGTTGTGAGAGCCTCTTGGCTGCTGCCTTTGGAGACAGCTGAAATTGTCACCTGTTCTAGAGATGTACACCCTCTCTGAGAGGCGCCTTTGATTTGGAGAGAAAAGCCCCCCCCCCAAAGAGTATTTATAGTGACAGCCAGCCTTGACGTACAGGCCTGGCCAAATAGGAGGCTGCAGTTTAGATTACTAGATCCTCTGTTTGCCAGGGTGGCTCTCCGCAGGGGAATTGCAGGGCCCTTCGCGGAGGTCCCAGAGTCAGAGCTGAGCTCACCCTGGGAGCGGGAGTAGCTTTGGCTCGAGCACAGTGTCGGTTTTGGTGTGGTGTGTTGGCTGTGGGGCTCTGTCTTTGTTCTCTTCTCTAATGAAACAGGTGATTGCAGTGTTGAAAGAAAAGAAATTGGAAGTGAAAGTTTAAGGGCCATGAAAGGGCGGATTGACTAAGAACGAACATTCTTAAGCTCGGAAATGTTATGACTCTGTGGTGAGTAGCTGGTATCATTGTCCTGTGCTCAATCAGCAGGTCAGAATAAGAATGAAACTTCTTAGGGCTCTATTTTCTCTCCAAACAATGTGTTTTCCATGATCTCTCTGGTCTGGTACCAACTATTTGTGGTTGGACCAAGTATGAATGAAAGAATGCACTTAGAGTTTGATAGCTGGGGTAGGGCTGATTTCACTTTTGTGATCTGGGTATGTTTTTACTTCTTAATGTTTTCCCCTCCCTCCATACCCTCTCTGGGCCTTTAATTCATCTGGTGCAATGAGATTCTACACGATCTTTGTGTTTATATACTTTTCTCTAAAGTGAACCCCACTGGTTGTGTGGTTCTTCCATGGGTGTTAAATCCTTAAGAAATTCTTTTTGGTCTGGGACAACTCTCATCCCTCCTTTTTTAATTTTATATTTTTTTCTGTAGACTCTCTGGCCACTAAGCCTGGCTGGTTCCCAATTTACAGCTGATATTTACTTTTCTGCCCATTCAGCCTTCTGCCCTTGCCAGGACTCTGCCAGGCCGTGGTGTGCTGCTAAAGGGTTGAAAACTAGATCTCTGGGAGGGGAACAAAAAGAGCACTGATTTGTGGCATTTGCCAATTTCCAAAGCGTAAACACTCCCACTGCAGTGGATTTCAAGCTACCACCGTGGTGTTGCCTGGCTTGCACAACCTCTGCAGTTTGACGGTCGGCCCTGGCAAGCTAGTAAAAGCTGGCCCTGGTTCCCCATGCCGGCGGGAAGTGAGTTTGTGACTGTCCTTTCCCAGCAAGTTCCTTCAGGGTTTCGAAGGAGTTTGCTGATGAAGGTCATGACACTACAGCTGGACCACTGCAAATAAAAATGATAATGGGAGGTTGGAATTGTTTTTCTTTTTAAAGCCTCTTAGTCATAGTCTTCATTGGAATATAAATGAGGAAGTCCCGTTTCCTTCAAGGAGTTTTTTTCCGTCCCTGTGACGGTGGGCTTTGGCAGGAGTTTGTGTTCTCACGCCCAGGGCTAGCTGTTCCTGGATCTCCCCCCTTCTCCTTTGGTAAAGGACAGCTGAACTGTAGGTCATCAGTTCACTGCTGAAGGCAAATTAAACCGTCACCCTCAAAAACTGAGGGGAGACGCTAATCCTGCAAACTGATCTTCACCACATATGCCAAGAAGGTTTAGTTTCATCTTGGAGGAAAGAGCAACCGCTGATGTGGCCTTCCCGCTGGGGCCACCACTTGTGTGTCCTCCCTCCTCCTGCCTGCTTCGTGTAAGAAACTTTGGTGGACAGGGCAGTTGGAGAAATGAGGGCGGTGTGCCCAGGGCACTGGTACCCCTTTTAGAAGAGAAAATGAAGTTTGGGGGGAGAGGGCATAAGGAAAAGCCTTAAGACAGGGGTTGGCAAACCACGGCCCATGGTAGTGGGACACGGGCACACCCACTCACAGATGCCTTGTCTTCAGCGGACTGCGTGGCCCGTGCCCACAAAGCCTGGAACCTTCTGGCCCTTGGCAGAACTGTTGCCAACCCCTGCCTTAAAGCAGCCATTCTGCACACTGCCCTGACCATGAGGTGGAAAGGCTACACTTGGAGCCCACCTGGCAGGTCCCCGGTGGCCTCGTGCTGAAGGATGGGGAGGCTTTTCTCTGCCCCGACTCTCCTTGCTCAGATCCTTCCTTTTCAGGTGCTTAAAAATCATCATGCAGCATGAGTGCAATAAGCAAGTTTATTTTAGCACGTTTCAGTGTGTCTGTGACTCAGCCTGGACATTCGGTGCTCTCACGTGTGCCTGGGCTGGGTTTGAGACTTGGACGGTCGCTAGTTTTATGTGTTAGTGTCTGGCTTGAGCTTTCGCTCCCTTTTCTCTTTTTTTCTCACTATTGGGTTATTCATTTTCCCTTTTCCCCCAATTTCCTGCTCACTCTGTAGACACATGCCCTTGCCAGCTGCACTGGGAGCCGAGTGTCTCCGAGGGCAGGGTGGCGCGAGGAAGGCCGGGCACCAGGAGGGGGTGCAGACTCCTTGCACGGCTATGCCTGTCTTCAGTGCTCAGCGACACAGGGAAGGCGTCGTCACCTGTGTGCCGTGCTCATTTGTACTGTTCCGTCTCTCTGCTCAGACACTGCCGCCCGTGCTCAGTCATGGCAGAGTCAGTAGGAAAAGATTCATCAGAAAAAAATTTACTCAGAGGAAGTATTTTGAGAGAATCCCAGTGAGGGAGTGAAGGGGAAAAGTCCACAGCTGAACAAATTGAGGGAACAGGAAAAAAAAAAAAAAAAAAGACCTTAAGCTCATTTTCAAAGCAATGTAGAGTGTCGTCTTCATCTTATTGGTAAGTGGCATGGGCTCTGGCATCCAGCTTCAGTTTTTATATATGTTAAAGCTGTAGGTATAAAACTTTCTTAACTGTAAAACTATCAGTCCGCATATACGATTTTAACAAGATTATGTTTTAGCTATACATTGTGCTGAGGGTTTACTACTTTAAAAGATACCATTACTGTGTTCATACATGCAACACCCATAAATCTTCCTTCTTGTACAATGCCCATCCCCTCGGTCCAGCCTCCAGTGAGCCAGGCAGCTTGAGCAGCGCTGGAAGGGCCAGGGCGATACAGCAAATCATCAGTGTCCTACCTCGGGGGCCAGTAGGCACCCAGAAGTAGAACGAATGGCAGAACTGGCTCAGGAGTAGTTCTAGCAAGTATCCTTTATGATATGGTTCCTGGCATATGGGATTTTATTCTTCCATTTTTTTCCCGGAACCAGTGTGGCCTCATTTTTTTTTTAAAGGGGGAGAGAAGGAGAGGAAAGTGGCATTTTTAGACCAAAATGTGTCTACCAATTTATTTAGCTACTTATGTGAAATCCTGGGGCAGGAAGTGTGGTAGAGCTGTCAGAGCAAGATGCTTCTCGGTGCTTGCAGCCAGGACGTGACTTGAGGCACCAGCTCTGCCTAACACTTGGACCATGTTTGAGTTAAGAACATCAGGGAGACGTGCAGGTTTATAGCCTGGCACGTGGTGATGGTCAGTGGCAGTAACCCAGATGGGAGAGCTGGTGCCTCACCGTGTTTTCCTCCCTGTCCTACTCAGAACTTCCCTGGTGGGCTGTCGCACCCATCTGCACTGCTCAGTGTCTGCATTCTCCACTTGACTGCAAGCTGGAGTAAGGAGCTGTGCTTGTGTTTATTCTTGTATCTCTCACATCTAGCGGAGAAACGTGTGTTCAATGATGAACATATAATACAAGGTGATCCCTCTAAAGTGTGGTTTGGGAGGGAAGCTTATTCTGCGCAGAGTCTCCATGGGACTTTAATTTACTAAAATGAAATCATCCCACAAACCCAAGTAAAAACAGGCTTTTTATTATGCTTTGAGTACTTCCTTGTTAGGGTTAGATTGTCTGCTTTCAGGGAGTCAAAACAGCGATGAAGACTCTGATTTGCAAACATTTCATCGCTGGGTTACAAATTCAGAGCTTTTGTGGATGGATCAAAACTATAGGTTTTCACCATCTGTTGGAGGGTCTGACTGTCGGGAAATGACGTTGCTGTTCTCACTTTGATTCTGGCTGTTTGATGGGTGATCTCAGAGCACAGCTATGAGGAGTAAGATGACTTCAAGGGCCCTGTTAATACCAGCTGGATTCCTGGGCTTGGGAAATGGGCTCTCGGCAGGAGGGGTGGGGGTTTCTCTGTTCAAAGGGGACCACCTGCAATAAATCCTTACGTTTGACTTCATCTCCTCCCAGCTTCTAATGGCTTGTGGCTGTCCACAGGGGATTATGGCAAGATCTGATGCCTCCAGGCAGTGGTGGGCAGGGGACAGTGTGGGGTGCAGGTGCATCCAGATGGGCTCACAAGAGTCCTCAGACTGTAATGTCACCCAGACTGCTTAACAGGGACATAGGTGGTAGCAGTCTTAAAAATCCATGCTTATCTTGGCCATTAAAATTCTCTGAGCTCCAACTCCACCTGTTTAGGGGTGGTTTCTGTTTTTAAATTGGAAAAGACACAATACATTTGAAAACATATTAGTGGATCTCACAGTTGTGTGTGTCCAGAGTTAGTTATGTATCTCATGCTGCTGACGAGGGAGGTGGGAAGAACAGGCAGGATGAGGAGCTCCTGTGGCCACCTGGGGTGTGGTCAAGGAACAATTCCTTTGAGAGCTCTTGTCTGGCCTCTGGGTGTCACTCCTGGGGCTGGGAAGAGGACTTGCTGATGCTCACGCTCGGCCCTGAAGAAACCCATGTTGCCTTTAGATTTTCCCTGGCCACTCTGTGAGAATAAAGAGGCAAAATCGTCTCCAGCTTCTAGGCTAAGTTTATAATTTATTAGTAAGACTGTCAAAGTGGTGCAAGTAGGTCCTGGCCCCCTAGGAGGGCTTTGGCATGATTTTAACACTAACTATGTATAAGTAAGAGTTTTCTAGATCTTGTGTGATGGTGTGTTTAGTTTTTGTGCTCCAGCAAGAGTGGATGTCTATGCTGTCGAACTGGCAACTGCTCAGACTGAAAAGCTTTCGGGTCAGGGGCCAGTGCCCTTCTCTTTGGTCTGTTGTGATGCCTCCAGCCACTGGCACGGGGAGAGGCCACCTGCCCTGTAAACCTTTCTTACTGCCTTCTTCATGATAGAAATTGGGCCTGAAAAGTACATCTCTGTCTTCCCAGTGGACAGCTATATTTTTTAAGACCAGCAATGAGAGTGATCTTTGGAAAACCAGTGATGGTGATGCTGCACCGCCTGCTGTGTCTCCAGGACTCCTTAGCTGAACCCAGTTTCCAGTGTCTCCTCCAGGGCTCAGCAGGCTTTGAGCTGGTGCCTGTGGTGCACAGCCTTGGAGAAAGACAGCCCATGAGTTTGCCTAATGGGACTCTCGCTTGGTCACTGCGGGCTAAAGGGTGGCCCTAGCTAGGAACCTCACTGAGGCAGCCTCAGGGGAGCCAGAGTTCTCTCCGGAGCAGCACTGCTGGTATTAATAGATTCTTTTGTCGAAAGGCCAAAATCTCTGCAAATGTACTATGTAATGATACTGAGTTGTGACTTTCTCTGTGGTTTAAAAAAACAACTTGGGACAAACAATGCTGGTCTGTCCCCAGGAATTTAAAATCATTTGGGATGTATGTGTACGTACTGGGAGGAAGGGATATTATTTTTGCCAAGTTCATAGTACCATCATTTGGTGGTATGAAATTGATTTCTGAACTCACAAAAATTTCAGGGCCCACAAAATTGCTCTGTGGTGGTGATGATGCCATGACAGGGAAGAATGCAGCCCAGCCCGCAAGGGGGAGGCTGTCGGGGCGTAGGAAAGGCGACTGTGGCCGTATCTTGTCTCTTCTCGGTGCTCACTGGTGCATTGGGCCATCTTCTTTCCTACTTCCTCTAAGAGTCTAGACTGAAAGGCGTAAAATTGCTTTACGCTGAACAAACTGACCCAGCTTTAGCAAATAGGATGGCTCTCGGCGGTTTAATAGAGTTTGTCAACGTATTTGGGCATAGCATGTATTTAATTGTGTGACTTTTTATTTAAGTGGCAAAAGTATATGTATTTCTTTAGCTCAGCTATCGTAATGTTTTAACTGGTAATGAAAGAAACATCACATCCTGTTTTTCTTACTGACACCAAAATTAGGCCTTTATCTTGGTAGAGCCCACAGCTGTTATATTAATAGTTTTGCTAACCATGGCATTTTGGCCAAACACTTTACTAGAAATCACAATTCACATGCCTTTACAAGTTTCCTGAGGATATAAAGGTGTTTCAGAGAATTATAATTTTAGGTATACCCGTAGCCATCGTTGGCTCTTATCTGCATATGAATGGGGTATTTCTAAGGATTCATCCTGCTTCAAATCTGAGGTAGCTATTTTTTCATTAAACAAACGTTTGTTGGGCACTGACTATGTGCCAGGCACTGGGGTTAAAGTGCTACAGAAAACCCATCTGCTTCTCTCAGAAAGCTGACCTTGAGTTGCACAGGGCAGAATTCACAAGTACACAGAGAGACCACACTTTCTTCCCCAAAGAAAGCTACCTTGGGACACCTTCTCCCATCCAATAGCAGCTGCTCCCGCAGGCAGCCCATGCTGGGCTGGGTTGTCCAAGGAGCACAGACACAGGCTCGCGGAGCCTGGCAGGAGGCACACCTGTGAGCGGGTCGCCTGCCGAGTGTGGCAGGTGCCAGGGGCTGGTGGAGTCTGTGTCCTTCTTTGGTTTGTGGAAATCCTCGTTTTATGTAGCAATCTTGCTATTTGATTTACCTTTTCCTAATAATCTACAGAGTTTAACAGCCTATTAGTACTTTTTTTTTGTTTTTTACATATATATAATGTGTATATATTTTTGAAGTATATATATTTTTTGGTATATATATTTGTTTTATATGTGTGTGTATGTGTGTGTGTGTGTGTGTATGTGTATGGTTGAATGTTATTTTATTTCCTTGCCATATCTATGTCTTGTCTACAGTCTGTTAAGAATTCAAAGGTTTTGTCATCTCCACACAAAATGATGGTGATTTGCTGTTAGTTACTATGCATGTTCAGAGGAAATTAGCTGTATGTTGCCTTGAAATACTCTTCCTGCCAAAAATTCGTTTCTCCTGTTCCGTGGTTTGCTCCTCTCTTTCTGCCTTTCCCATAAGGGTGCTCCCTGCTTGGGCTCACAGGCACCTAAGCGAGGACGCATATGCCGGTGGTGGGACAGCACATCGCATCAGAACACAGAGCACGTGAAGCCGTTTCCTTTCCCGCGGTCCACTGTCTTTGCAGAGCTGCCTCTGAGACGTTTCCTGTGAGGGAATGGAATCCAGTCTCTCCCGGCTTGTTTAGTCTGGGCCTTTGGGAGTTTGGTCCTGCTAATGCCTTCCAGAGACCCAGCCCCCACCCGCTGGCCCAGCCTGTCCGCTGTGGGGCCCTGCAGGGCTCCGGGTCCCAGCCACACTCCAGAGTGGGAGGAAGGAGTGCAGTGCCTGCTTCGAGATGAAGACGTTCTATTTGTGTGTTACATGGATTCACTTCGAAAACCTCATTCTGTGTTCCCATAAAGGACACGAATGCGCAGAGAGCTGAGCCCTCATGCCTCCTTTTGGTTGTGGTGAAATTGTTTATTTACAACATGATTTTCAGCTGAGTTGCTGCTGTTTCCCAATAAATGGCAGCATCGAGCACCGTGGGCTTCCTTAGGGGTTGTGTGGTTGCTTGGTTTGGAGCTTGCGGGAAACTTGATACCCACGTCATTTCCCGCTTCTGGGAAGTGACCGGAGGCGGAGCAGGATGGAGAGGGGTTCTCTCCCAGGGCCGTCTGGAGTGTGTGCTGAGGGGGCTGTCAGCTCCAAGACGCAGGCTCTCCGGCAGCTGTGTCTCTTGAACACAGTGTCCGAGGCATTGAGTCACCAAAGTGTCTGCGGGAAGGAGCTGCTTGCACCGTGTCTTCAGCACTGGACGTGCATGTTCCTGAGAAGCACCTCTCATGGCTTCAGGTCTGAGATGGGCACAGCAGGGGGCCAGAACTCACTGCTTCCAGAACCCACTGGATCCAGGACCCACTGCATCCTTGGAGGAAAAGTTGGGAACTTTGCCTCGTGTGGAATAACTCTCTGTGGACGTGCTGGCAGAGCCTTGAGGGCAGGGGCTTGGAGGCTCGTTTCAGGACTCGCTGGGGCGCTGGCGATGTCTCTTTGCTCCTCTCTTCTATCACTCACTGAGCTCACCGTGCCCCCATCCGTGGTAGTCTCCCTTTCTCTGTGACTGTGTTTGTGACTGAAAAACATGAAGCAATGTTTATTGACATATCAAACTATTATCCTCTTGGTGTTTTGAGTACAAATACCCTTTAATTGTATGGTTTCCCCTCCTTCCCTCCCTGCCTCTCTCTGTTGTTCCAAAGAGCGTGAGTTGCTGGGCTGTTTCTGGCCACCCGTGCTGGTGTCTTAATCAGCCCACCCCTGGCTGGCGCCCACGGTGGGGAAGCCATCGTCTGGAATCTGACGTGGCCGTCCCCTGTGCCGGGCTCTTCATTTTCCTCCCTTTTACAGACACGGTGAGGCAGGTCTGCCCCTGTAGAACTCTGGTGGGGACACTGGGCTTTTTGTCCCAACTCAGAAACCAAACCACATGTGGGTTTTGGACGTGGCTGCCAGAGTTTCCCAGTGGCAGTGCTCAACCCCTGTTGGTGAATCTTGTAGAAGAGCGTTGCCTTTGCTGAGTCTGGTATTTCTTTCCAAAATGAATGTGCATGTTCACAGTGATCGCTGGTCAGTGGGAATGACGGTTGTATGACGATAGCTGTTGGGACCACGGTGCGTGTCCTAGTGTCCTTGTGTTTACCTGTACACAGATGCTGGCAACACTTCACCAGTGTGTCCATGTTGGTCATCTCTGGGTGGTGGGACTTAAAGGGAAATTTTACTCTTTCATGGTTTTTGGCATATTTAGGTTTTCACAGTGAGCATCTCTCTCTCTTTTTTTTTTTTTTTTTTACTCAGATTGTTAAAATTTATGAGGTTTAGGGCTTTGAAATAATTTTTGCCTTCATGAAAGTTAAATATAGACTGAGTCACAGTTTTTAGAATTCTAGAATTATCAAGTTGGAAAGAACCTTAAAATTTGTCTCATTCAAAACTTGCAATTCAGATGAGCGGAGACAGAGCCCACGCTGGGTTTTCTCCTTCCTTTCCCCTTTAACCACGAACTAAGTCATCCCTGCCTTGTCGCCTGTGACGTGACTACATCAGATAAAGATTCGTTATTCTGGCTTGGGATGGTCTGTATAAATGACATAGTTCCCACAGGCAGAGTGTAAGAGCCAGTTGTTTGTGTGTGGCCTGGCACCTGCCTTTGGGCTACAACTTTAGGGTTGAGCAGCTGCAACAAAGACATAGCCCATGAAGCCTGAAGTGGCTACTCTCTGGCCCTTTTGCTGACCTCTGTTTTGAGACTCGTAAATCGGTGGCATGTCGGTAGGACACCTGTGACCAGGACTGTAAATGTGGGATGAGAAGCCGCCCTCAGCAGTGGGGCCGTCCAGGAGAGCCAGACACTGCCGCAGCTGCCATGCTGCGTGCCGTGGTCTCAGTTCCGGCCCTGACCAGAGACGTGCCATGGGGCTGGAAAGCTACCCTCGTCCTTGGAACTGAATTTTCAGACTCAGCTCTTTTGCTGTGTTGCTTCATCTGGAATGTTCTCATTAGGAATGTGAAATCCGGTATGGGCCGGTTCTTAAGCCCTTTAAAGCAGATGTGTGGTTCAGGCTGTGGGCACCAAATGCCGAGACTGGCATCAGACAAGTCCTTGATTCAGAGGACGGTGTGGCAGTACAGTCTGGTGGCTGCTCCCACAGTGTCCCCACACCTTCAGGGGTCCCCACACCGCAGGGCCCCAGGGGCCCTCGGGGCAGCAGGGCTGTGCGTAGGGCAGAGCCTCCCAGCTGGAGGCTCCTGGACACCACAGAGTCCACAAAGGTAGCCATGGACAGTGGGCATCCCCTGGCCATTTAACTGTTTCAAAGGATGAGGTAGACATTGTATAGTTATCTATGAGAGGGAAACACAGGCAGAGAGAAAGATGAAGTTGCTTTGTTTTGACAAAAGGGAAAAAGAGACATTTGGGGACACTTCCTATGTAGCAGTCAGAGTGTTGGATTTTCCACGTCCTTTCACTTTTTCCTTCAGTAGGCTTCATGGGAATGGGCAGCTGGAGTGTGGGTGGGTGCAGAGCAGGGCTGATGCTCAGAGTTAGGCGCCGGCCACATTCATGCAGCCAGGGGGAGGCCCAGCTGGGTCCATGAATTGCAGCCCGTGGTCTACATCACAGGGTGTCTGGAATCCCCTCCGTGTGGGTGTGGTGCTCACATCTGGGCAGCAGACACCTTGAGATGAGTGGTTAATAGGAAGATGCATGGTTAATAAATGTGATTTAATTGGAAGATAATAATCTTTTCAGGATAGGGCACACGAATTGAGGTGGAGATTTTTCTTTTTAGAGACAGAGTCTCACTATATTGCCCAGGCTGGATTTGAACTCCTGGTCTCAAGCCATCCTCCTGCCTCAGCCTCCTGAGTAGCTGGGACTGTAGCCTTGAGCCATCATGCCCGCTGAGATGGGCGATTGTAATGGCATCCTTGAAGGAAAAGTTGGGAACTTTGCCTTGTGTGGAATAACTGGCTGTAGACGTGCCGGCAGACCCTCGAGGACAGGGGCTTAGAGGCTCGTTTTAGGACTCACTGGGGCACTGGTGATGTCTCTTTGCTTCTCTCTTCACATATTCCGATTGTCTTTTGGGCATGTCCAACACTGATGTCATCAGATGGGGAGAGTCCTTTCTGTTGCCTAAAATAGGGTATATTTAGAGAGTGGTTTATACCTCTTTCCAAAATAATTTATTGTCCATTTGCCTTTAGGCTTCCTTGAGTAGCCTTTATTTGAGTTTAGCAGCAAAAACCCGTAGTTAAAGGATTTTGAGGTGCCGCTAAGAAATGCATCCATGCCTATGTGTCATCCCGGTCATAGTCAACCCTACTGAAGCCCGGGACCTATTCCCAGTGCAGACTGGAAATGTGAGTTCATCATTTGCAGAGTTGGTGGTGAGGTCAGTGTGGTGCTGTAGACTGTGGTGCTTCCTTTATCCTCGCCTGGCACTTGTATTTCATCCCTTCCCCTTTTGGCACTTTGCTTTATCTTGATGTAACCGGTGAGGGTCTGGATTTCATCCTGCATTGTGGAAACAAAGAAGGATGGCTTACTGAGAAGTGAGTGCTGGTGAAGTTAGGTGACTGGGAAGGAAATGCAAACTTCTTGGCAGTTGTTTGTTTAACCGGGAAGCTTCATGAGTTGGCAGGTGTTTTATGCATCTGTGTGTTCACTTACTTGACCAGTTTTTACTGAGAGCAAACAAGGACGAGCTCACATCTCCCCTTAACAAGCCTGGTCCTGTGCTACCTGGGCTGCAAATCTGAAGTCGTGTGTTATTGCTTTGGCTTAGAAGTGTAGTCTGAGCAGAAACCTGGCTTTTAAGGATCTCTAGTATCAGTAAAGGACATGTTTTGGGTTGCTGCAATTAAGGGACTTTTGTAGGTGCAGAGAACACAAAAATGAAGTGAGTAACTTTGAATAGCATGATGTAGGCTGTGTAGAAAGACAGACTGAGGTGGGAAATAATTCATTTTTGAACAGCTTTATGCTGTCATGCCAGTAGTAGTTTTTAAACATGCCTTTTAGTCTTGTATCATAATTATTCATTGAGTAAGCACTAGTTTATGTTTCTGCTGGGAGTTCTTTGAACATTTTATGGTAATACTTTATCTGAGTCCCTTGCATTGAAGCAAATCAGAGTGCAAGTGGAAAAGGTCCACGTGATCCAAAAGATGTTCTGTATTTTACAGCCATGGAGACGCGCCCACACGCTTTCCCTCCTGGTTAGCACACCGGAAAATCTCACTCATTGAACCTGCACTTCCCGGGTGCTTGGTCTTTGTGTGGCACAGTCGCTAAATATTGAGAACTCGAAGGGTAATAACTGACATACAACTAGTGGGAGAGAAGCAGACTTGTACAATGATTATTTTGTGATGCTTGAGTCAAGTAGTAATTGTAGAGGCTTATGAAATAGAAAAGAGTGCAGAGGAGGAAATCCAATTAAAGTTTGTTTCAGCGAGGGCTGGATGGAGGTGTTTGGAGAGAGGACAGGTGAGCATCAGTGGAAGAGACACTCCGAGTGGAAAGAACACCACATGCAGTGGCATGTTGTGTTTTTAGGAGACCAATGGTTGTCACGGTTTCTTGATCAAAAGGCACAGGGGCCTGGAAGCAGGAAAGGAGGCTGTTCTGAAGGCAGAAGTCGGGCTCAGCTGTGAACCTGATCGTGCAGGTGACAGGCATGGCTGAATGGTTTCGGCAGGTGATGTACTTAGGGGAGAAGGATCACTGTGGCTGAGGGGGATGGATTGTTGGGGATGAGGCTGGTCAGGGGATCACTTAGGAGACTTTGTATTCTGGGGGAGGCACCGTGGCCTCCCCAGAGTTGTGGAGGTGGCAAGAGACAAGAGATGAGGACAAAGCCCATGGGATCAGGCTTCTCCCCAGCTTTGTTGGCCACTTGCTGTGTGATCTGTTGGAAGTTACTTTTAAATGTTCCAGAATCTCAGACAATAATCTCTGCTTACTGGGAAAAGCCACTCATGTGGTCTGAGCTTCATCACCTGCCTTCATCTTTATAGACACGCCCAGCCCAGGGTCAGGAGAAGGGACTATATTCTCTTCTCATTTGCAAAACCAGGGATGACAACAGGCCCTTAGCAGGATTGTTAAGCAGGAAGATTAAGTGCCCAGCCTAGGGCTGGTGCAGAGAAGGAGCCCAGTGAATGGTGGTTTTCTTTCATATCTGTGAAAGATACTCAGAGTAGAACCAACTGGAACCAAGAGGGCCCCACCCTGGCATGAATTAATTGGACGCGACATAGTTTGGGGCAGTGATTTTTCACATTTGGGTTTGTGATTTGAATGGACTTGGAAGTCCCATGACCCCTTGCAACTGTGTGTGAAACTGACATTTAATGTTTCTTGGGCTTGTGGCCATCAGCTGCTCCTGGGCGCACCATCCCCACAAAGTTAGAGTCAGTGATCCAAAAGAACCAGGACCGCGAGGTGTGTGGGGTGGGCCGAGAGGACAGAGGATAGTTGAGTTTCCTCATGGAGACCCTGCTCGTGTAGTAAAGGAACCTAAGAACTCTTCAAATACCTTAAGGTGCATGTATACATTCCTAGGAAAATGGTAGAAACCCCCATCAACTTGACTCTGCAGTAGAATTCAGATGAACGGGACATCAAAGACCATTAGGGTGATTTGTTTGATTTATTCTGGCTGCCTGCCTACTGACATAGATCTAGAGCAAGTCAGCTTGTTTTGTCTAATCCACTCTCCTCCCTTGAGGTGGGAACTTCCTACTAAATTGGAAGTTTCTAGCAGCAGAGTCTCATTTGATTTGTGGTCATACCTTCCAAAGCATCTAACATAATCAGAAAACCTAAACAAAGATCTAAATCTCTTCTTCTAATTATTCAACTATGTTTCTATGCTGAGGTATAAGCATGCAAACAAGCATACCCTAAAACCAAAAACACTTTCCCTCCCTGTGTCTATTCTAATCTGCTCTGCTATACTGCAAATCTAGCCCTTCTTGGGTAAGAAAATATATGAGGCACCACACTGAACCAAACAAAATATTTTTGTATGTGTTTCATATGTTGCAAAGTCATCTTCTGTAAATGCTCACGAACGTAGTTGTCACATTTTTGTCTTCCTCATTGCTTTAATTTTTAGAGCTCTTTTATGAATGTTCTCTATTCCAATTTGTAGGGCCCCAATGAATAGTACTGCTTTTGCAAGACTTGATGTATACTGAATGTGGTGGTGGATTATTGGTGGGCTTCTTTAATTTGTTTTTTTTGTTTTGTTTTGTGAGCCCTGAATAATCTCCTCTAGCAGGTTCTCTAGATATATTATATTTGGATAGTTTATATTCTCTAAGTAAATTACGCAGGGATTATTCCCAACATTGCTGTGTGTTATTTATGTCAACTATCTGAGTCCAAAATGTTTGGACTCATATATGGTATTTTTCAGAATCAAGAGTTCGTGGTAAAACAGCAAGGTTGGGCTACTGGCTTATTCACAGGTCACACTCTTCTTCCTTTTCACTCTCTGGAATTCACTCTGTTAAATTTCTTGTGTTGTTCACTAGATCTAATTAACATTTTTAATTGGCATGTTGTGTAGTTCTGGAAACTGCTTATTAGATTTCGTAGGTGTCTCTGGCAGCACAAAATGTTTAATGAGCAAAATAATTGTGTTAGAGTGAAATGAATATGGACATACTCACTGAATTAATAAATGGATTAAATGATGACTTCACAGAAACTTCCTGAGAAAGTAGTTATGTACTATTTTCTCAGTGTAAGACATTGAAATTGACTTTTTTTGTGTGTATGGTTTTAAAAATGTGTTTTTTTCTTTTAGATTGTAATAATATTTGTGTGTGTGTGTATGTGTATTTTTAACCAGATTGAGGGTCTGTAAGTAAAATTGGAGCCTCAGCAGAGTCTGTAAAATGCCGCGGCAGCTGAAAGGAAGTGAGAGGGGTGTGCAGTGTTTCTGACCAGGGAAATATATATCTCACAGCTGTGTGGAAATTGATAATCAAAATTAAGTTCTATTTCCTGCTCTGACAGGCTGTCCTTTTCATCGTCTGATTCTGGAGGGGACAGCCCGGGACTAAGAGGATGGTGTGAAGAAAGGCAGTCAGTAGGTTTTGGAGCTGCAGGGAAGGAGTCCAGCCCATCTCCTGCATTGGATGAAGAAGCAGAATGCTTGAGGCCATGGCTGGCCCGGAGTCGTGGCCCTGAGCTGAGTGGAGCCCTGAGATCTCTCACCTCCCAGTTCAGGGTTCCTTAGTCCATTTTCTGTTAACAGAAAACCACAGACTGGGTAATTTATAAAGAAAAGAAGTTTCTTTAGCTCGTGGTTCTGGAGGCTGGGAAGCCCAAGAGCATGGCACTGGCATCTGGTGAGGGCCTCCCAGCTGGGTTGTGATAGGGCAGAGGGCATCACATGGCGAGAGGGTAAGAGCATGCTGGCTCAGGTCTCTCTTCCTCTTCTTACAAAGCCACTGGTCCCATCATGGGAGCCCCACCCTGATGACCTTATCTGATCCTAATTACCACACCAAAGGCTCCACCTCTGAATGCCATCAATGTATGAATTTGGGGATTAATTTTCCAACACATGAAATTTGGGGGACACATTCAAACCGTAGTAGTCCTCTTGGCTGAATCATGCTGTCTCTTACCCTTCAAAATATTCCTTACAGGAGGGAAATAGCAGGGGCCAAAAAAATCCCTAAAGAAAGACCTAAGGATAGGAAATAAGCCAGAGGCTAGATCATCTGGTCCAAAGTTATTTTTTAAAGAATCAAAATGGTTGCAAGAGTCAGACCCACCCAAATTCCCTCAAGTGGTGGGATGTTATTGTAAGATTTCCCCTGTTCAGGGACCCAGACATGGCTGAACAACTGCGCCTCAGGAAGGGCAGGAACCACAGAAGAAGCTGTGCTTTTTCCGGTCTGCCAGTCACACGGCTGGGCCCACTTCACTGCTCACTTCCCTCTCCCCTGTCCTACCGCTGGCCCACTGCCCTCCTCTATTCTGTCCTCACCAGCCGGGGCTTCTGCCTCCTTTTCTTGCCCACAGTCTATGCTTCTCTTTGCCTCCAGCTCTGCTGCCATTCCTGATTCAGTAGATAGTATTGATGGCTTCTTCTCTTCCTGTTTCCTGACACCACTTCCCAAAAGGGACCATCTGATTGGCCCAGGGAATCATTTCACAGTGGGTACACATTAGCCAGCTCCTCTGGCTCCTCTGGGGTCAGGTGACTTTGCTTGGCCCAGTCAGCTGACAGTGTGGTCACATGAGCCTCAGGGGCTGAGTCCAGGGCAAGCTTAGTTGGAAAGGACTGCACCGTGTTGAGCTCTACAGTGGGATATGTCAGCGGATTCCTCCATGCAGTATGTTTACTCAGAGGCAGGTTTCTCAGGCTGATGAAGTTCTGATCCTACTTACCTCACTATTTTTCTCTTCTTGGCAGAGCCCCTCTCTGATGGGCTGGCCTGCTGCGCTCACACAGTGCTCAAGGACCCTCCATCAGCATGGGCAGGTGGAGGTGGTGAGGAAGGAGCAGTGGAGCGGGCAGGCCCCTCCAGCTCATCTCTTTTCAACGTTGTATTTCCATGTCAGATTTTTTCTAATAAACTTGTTATTTTGGAATGATTTTAGATTTATGGAAAAGTTGAAAAAACAGTCCAGGGAATTCCAGTATACCCATCACCCAGTCTCCACCAATCTTACTATCTTATGTTACCATGGTACATTTGTCAAAACTAAGAAGTTAACCTTGGTATGGTACTATTCAGTAAATTACAGACTTTCCTCGGGTTACAGCAGTCTTTCCACTCATGGCCTTTTTCTGTTCTGGGATCCAGTCCAGAGTGGCACATTGCACTTAACTGTGTAAGAGTTTGTGTGAAGAAAGGACTCCCTGGTAAACACACACACATACATACACAAACACTCCCACCACCAACAGCACAAAAAATTCTTGAGTCCCTTTCTTCTCCAGTCCATACCATATTACTGCTTTTGCCAGATTGTTCTTCATTAAAAGTTGCTTTTTTACCTTTCTCTCCTGCTTAAGGACCTACAGAAGATGCCTGTTGCTGAACACACCAAATCCAAATTTCTTGCCCAGCCCATGGGCCTCCCATGCCCTGAGTCCACACTCTCTCCTACCTGCTCTTTCCTCTTAGCCCACGGATGCTGGGATTCCACCCTCTCCCTGCCTTTGTTTTTGCTGTTTGTTTCTTTGCATCTCTGAACGTACTTCCTCCATGCCAGTTTCCAAAGACCATTTTCCCATGATCTACACCCCTTTTTTATGTCCTTGCAGGAATTAAGTTTACATTGTTGGCATATTCTTTGGTTTTCCTGTTAGGTCTTACAGCAACCATCTTGTCACAGCTACAAGGGACTTGAATGAGCCCTGACCACAACCACAGGATAGTTCAGTGATGTTTACTCTTTGCTCAGGGGAGGAGGAGTTTGATTTTAGACTTAAAAAACTCTCCATGTGATAAACATGTATATGCTGTAAACCTGAATAATTTTTTAAAAATGTGTAAAGGCTCAACCTGTTGAAGCATGAAGGGGTCTGTCTTATTCTGTTTTCTGATGCTATAAAAGAATACAACAGACTGGGTGATTTATGAACAATAGAAGTTTACTTGGCTCTCAGTTCTGAAGGCTGGGAAGTCCAAGAGCATGGTGCGAACATCTGGAGAGAGGCACCCCATGGCAGAAGGCATCGCATGGCAAGAGAGCACATGTGCACAGGAGAGAAATGATGCCAAACCCATCCTTTAATAACTAGCCCACTCCTTCAATACGGCATTAATCCATTTAGGAGGGCAAAGCTCTCATGACCTAATCACCTCTTAAAGATCCTGCCTTCCAGCTCCTCTGCATTCAAGATCAAATTTCCAACCACAGACTTTGAAAGACATATTCAAACTATAACAAGGTCCTAGAAAGGTGTCTACATAGTCTCATCTCACATAGGTGGGCGTTTTTCTTCCTGGATACGCTTGGAACATAGAAAGCACATGAAAGTTGCACAGGAAATATTTGTTGGATGAACCAATGAGTAAGGGGATGAATGAATGGATAAATGATGGCTCCAGTTAAGTTGTAATGCTTTGTGGCTAGGCTGGTGATCATGTCCTTGATATCATCTGCCATATCTGTCTAAATATAAAGTGATTCTCAATTTGAATGGGTTCCCATTTTTCCTATTTGAAGTTTAGAAAAAAAGCATGAGGCAACTTGAATGTTTGAATTTCTAGGAATGTAAATGGGATACTCAAACATCTGCTTCTAATATTTATTTTATTATGCATATTAGGTAATATAAAATATTCATTAAAATGTTTCACTCATATTTCATAAAATAATTTCATTCAAAAATTTCCCATGAATCTTTGACATTGGTGTCTTTGTCATCACAGAACCCCCTTTTGGATCTCCTAAAGGTTTCAGAGCTCATCCATCATCCTTCCACATGTGTTGTGAGACATATTTTCTAGTCATTTTTATCCCAAGCCATGACTGATTCACTCAACAATAGAAGTTAACTTTTTTTTTAAATGACCTTTAGAGGGTTGTCAACAATATTGTCCAGGACTTGGAATTTTGGGCCGTTCCTTCTGGGTTAATTACTGAATCTGTGTTAACTTTGCCTCTTGTATATTGATTCTCAAAAAACATATCCTGAGACCACTGTTGACTGAGTTAGTTTCAGGCTTGTGTGTTTTCTCTAAATGCTACTTTGGTGTTCTTAATAAAGTCACCAATGGCAGATTCTAGATGCTCAGAGATACAAAGCGGGAGAGTGCTTTGTAATGTGAGAGTCTGCACAGGGAACCGAAGAGAAAGTGACTCCTCCTTGCTGCTAGGTGATTCTGGAAACTCCCACACTTTAAAGATCAGGGGATTGAAGGCTGGAGAGATTCCAACGGCCTTTTGAAGGCTGTGCCTTTTGTGTGTAAATCAAGACTAGAACATTTGAATCTTACCCTAGTTCTTCACAATTTAGTCTTAACTTTTATTTTTGAATAACCTAGAAATTAACTTCTTCCTATCCTACCTGTCTCTTTACTCTGATTCTGCAAATGTACAGTTCACCTCTGAAAACAAAACCAAAACTGATGTAATCTCTCAGCACTTTACTACATTGGAGTCTTTATTTGATCCTTACAGCAGCTCTGACGGGACAGCAATTATTTATATTCTTTACCTAGAAGGAGCCAGGGCCCAGAGGGGTTGAATTACCTGCCCGAGGGCTCACACCAGGCCACTGTCCTGGGCTGTCACTGGGCTACTCTCTCTGAGGCCTTGTCAGAGGAGTGTGGGCTCTGGAACCCCATAGATCTGAATCCCTGTGCCTACCAGCGGTAGGTGAGGGCCTCAGCCCGTCAAAGCCTGCTTTTCTCCTCTGTAGGATGGAGACATAACATTTCTTAGTGGGGCTGAGTGACATGGTGTGTATTGAGCACTGGGTGCTGTCCCGGGTGTCTCGTCTCTCTGTGGTTGTGGTATGTTGAGCTGACATGGTGGTTTCACGTCCTTCGAAAGCACCTCCACGTGGCTCAAGGCACTGCTAGGGCTGCCTCATCTGGTGCCTAATTGTGATGTTGGGGAAAATTTGTATCTCCTTCCATGGTGGAATTTCTCCTTTCCCTTGAAAGTTCCGGGAGCTTCTTGGATTGGTCAAACCAGTATTAAATTGTGTCCCCTTCAACTGAGCAAGTACAAATCCCTATTCATAAAAATAGACATTTATTACACAAAGGACTGGGATTTCTTAGCAGAATGCAACACAGAAAGGCAGTTTTTCAAGCGATGAAAGCAGATATAGCAGGTGTGGCCTGTGCTCTGGTGGTGGCAGGCCCACAGCCAGGGGTCTGCTCAGAGTCCTGTGGGGGTGGGGCTGGGGTGGCAGGCTCTGACCATTGCTCAGCTTCAGGCCCTGCCATCCCAGGTTGTTGGCTCACCCCACCCAATCCTGGGGTGGTCCTGTGCCTCCACAAGCTTCCCTGGAGAGAGCAAGCAGGTCCCCGAAGCCCCTACCTCACGGTGGCCTGGCTCCCTCCCCTAACCTAGAAGCAGCCTCTCCATCTAAGTCCCTTCCCCTGTGAGTGTGTAGGTTGCGGCCCTGGCAGGACTTCCCAGTTGGGGTTTGCAGGCTGGGGAGTTGTGCCGCATTCAAGAAGGTATTTGCCAAACCCAATGAAGCGGTTGGGTTGTTGTGCAGAAAACTGGGCAAAAGTTGATGTTTGTCAACCAGCATTTGAGGCAGGTGCCCAGGTGACAATGGCTTCATCAAACAACAGACGGTATAAGAAACTGTATACATTTTCCATTTATTTCCACTTGAAAAAATATGAAAAGAATTGTAGGTGTCTGTGAACATACTCACACTATAGCACTACCAGACCCAGTTAAAATATGGAACTACTTATCCGTTCGTGTATTTCCATTCTCTTTCTTGGAGCTGAGTTTTGCTATGGGGATAATAAAATGTGATTAGAGTGGAATATATCCATTCATAGACAGTTTGTTGCATCTGGGATATTTTTCCTGATTGTTAGAGCTTCTCTCCTGTTGGGATTGGAAGGGTGGTTATTTTTCATATATTGATCAAGTGAAACAATAATTTGACAGGGACATGTTACCAGGTACAGGTTCTTTCCTATGGGTGAGAATAAAATCCCACGTAAGAGCAGTGCAACGTGTGTGCATATTTTTTTAAAAACAATAAAAGATTGGATTGTGTGAGCATCAGAGAAGAGTGAAGACAGCTGTGTTTGTTTTCCTTGGGAACCTAAATAAAAAATCCTGTTTTCAATCCTTGATCCCGAAGAGGCAAATTAATTTAACAAAATAAACTTAGGACATGGCATTCACTTGAGTCACAGAGCATCGAAGGACTTCACAGAATGTCGGGGGTGGTGCCCCTGTGCAGTGGGCGGGAGGTGGTTTTCCTGCCCCGGGGGCTGGCAGAGAAGCCCGAGCTGAGGCCCTGGGCAGGACAGCCAAGGACACGCCTGGTTCACCTTAGTTCACTAGGCACACAGCTCGGCGGAAAAGATGTTTTCTGGAGAGGAAGTGGGTGATTTTAGGTACAACTCATCTAGGATTTTATATCATCATTTTGGAGGATGAACTTGGCTTACCAGCTCTTTAACAGATAATCATCTGTGTCAGTAGGAGAAGTGAGGTGACAGTGTCTTGTGATTTAGGGGTGTTCCTGAGCCCCTTGAAGGTGCTGCGCCCCTGTCAGTGTGGACATCGGCTGCTCTGCTGTGAGTCACCCCCCCCCCCCCCAGTGGCTGGCCCTATGCCCCCCATGCTCGCCCAGCGCCGGCCTGGCCTTGGCTATCGTGAGCACGTTTCATACCATTTTCTGGGCAGTTTTTATTCTCTTAGTCACTGGGATGGCAGTTTTGCACTTAACCCAGTGTCGCTGCCTGTGTTTTATAATACATTCCCAGGGCAATTTTAACTTGAGAAGAGGGCAGGCCCTGTCTCTGTGTCCTTGAACTTTCTCTTTCAATCATTTTCCCGGCATTTGAAAAGGTCATTATTGAGGCTTCTGCTTTAGCCTCACTGAAGCGAGGATGAAAATGACTGCAGTGCTTCCTGTGTGTAGGGGACTATCCTCCGTATGCACCCAGATGTGATCCTGACAGCAGCCCTGGAGGTAGGTACTGCCGTCACCCACATCCTGCAGGTGAGGACGCTGAGGCCCAGAGAGGCTGGGTATCTTGTGTGAGGTCACACAGCGTTAGGAGGCAGAGCCTGGGTATGAACCCAGAGAGCTAGGCTTTGATGAAGCATAAGCACTCATCACCATGCTGGGCTGCCCTGTGTAAATTTAAGGTGTGTAGGACCAGGTACCCAGACCTTGATTTAGAAATTTATTCTTGTTTGACATTTCCAGCAACTGCTAAAACAAACAAATGTTTCCCTGCCCTCAAATTCATTAAAAGGCAGTTCATATTTGAAATGGGGTTTTGGATTGGGTCAGAGAGCCTAGGAACACCCCGTGGGAGATGCATCTTAGTAGCTTTGCTCCCTAATAAAGGAGCCCCATGCACGACTTGAGGTGAGCACTTTCCTTGGGGCACATCTGTGGGGACTGAGCAGCCTGTGGAATGCGAAGGCCCCTGCAGGTACCACTGCGATATGTTCCGCCTGCTGCTTTGGCCTCTGTCTTACCTTGTTAGCTATTGGGTCAGAGTTCAGTTTCATTTTTTAGTAACCATGTGCGTCTATGGGTCTATTTGCCCAGTTGATAACATAAAAGGATGGAAACTTAGAAGTCACTTGGCTGCCTTCCAGGTCATGCACCTAGGAGGTTTGCATGGGTCCCGGAGGCGGAGTGGCTGGGCCCTGGCCTGCTCCCTGTAAGTGCCGGCCACTTAAGTCATTTGAGCGTTACTTATCAAGCACCGTGGCCACACTCTACCCTGGCTCCAGAGCAGCACAGTGAGAAAGACACAGGACGCCGTCCCCATGGCTTGACATCTTTGTCGTCACAAGAAATTGTCCCCAAAGGCATCAGTTTACCTTTGTTATCTTAGGTTGAGTTTTTAAAATCAACTTGAAATTCTTATAGTTGCCCAATTTAAAAAACTCCTTGACCTGATTCAACTTGTTTAGTCTTTTCTGTTTAGTCTGAATTTAGTAAAGTTTTTTTGTTCCTGAGTGTAAAAGACAACCACAGCCTTTTTAAAACAATATCATTGTGTAGAAAAACTCAAGATGGTGCTTAAAGTTACACACATGTAAATACGTAGTCAATGCTCCCCATACGGCCGTTTTAGCTGATGACTGTCCCCATATACTACTGTGGCCTCATAAAGTTATAACGGAGCCGAAAAATTCCTATCGCCAGTGACATCGTAGCCATCACAGTGCAACACATTACCCTGTCTACGTTTAGATGCACAATTGCGTGCCATCGTGTCACAGTTGCCTGCAGTACCCGGGACGGTAGCATGCTGTGCGGGTTTGTAGTCTAGAGCAACAGGGTGCATCACATGGCCCAGGTGTGCCTAAGTGCTCTCTGCCTCACGACGCGTTTCTCAGAATGTGTGTGTGTTAGTACGTTGACTGGGTATCTATATGTGCACACAGACACACACGTGAGGCTTGCTTCACACTTCTGAGGCCATGAGCATTGTGACAAGGACATCATTCTTAGTGCATCCAGCACGGATTGGATGTTTTCTTCCTGTTGTCCTCACTGGGGCCTGTTTTCCACAGGCCTGTGTCAAGCCTGTGTTTGTTGTGCCTCTTGGGACTCTCAGGACCCCTCTCAGAGAAGCCTGTCCTTTGACGGCAGTGAGGGTGGGGGGGGTGGTCAGGAAGGGTGCGCGGTGGCTGCCCTCTGCTCCGCCTCACCTCCTGGATGGCAGTTGCACCTGGCTCCTCAGGGCCACTCCGCGAGGACGTGAGTGATCCCCACCTGCAGGTGCGTGCTCTGCAGGGCTCTTAGATGGCGATGAGCGTGGACAACAGTATGTGGTTTATGACAGCGGACAGACTTTCTGAGAGCCAGAGCCCACCCCCTGGCCCAGGAGGGCTTCCTTGCTGAGACTCTTCGGCAGACTGTGGTGCTGATCTTCCTGTGAGATCCGGGAAGCAGGAAAGAAAGCTGTCTTGCCTGGAGCCTGGTTTCTTGTCCTGTCTTCCCAAAGTGATCACCACCTCCATGGTTCTGCTGGGGGCTAGGACACCACGGGCCCATCTGTGCAGCAGCCCTGGACAGAGCGCACACTTTGCCCTCCGGGGTTCGTGCTGTCCCTGAGGTTCATCATCAGGGTGAGAGGCCATGCCCACAGGAGTGGCATCCCAGTCATCAAGACTGTGTCTGTGTGGAGAGGCAGGGTCCCTTCTGTCTCCAGCAGCCGTTCGCTCTGGTGCTGACGTGCAAAGTGCTTGCGTTTGCTCCTGTCTTTGCAAGACTATGTCACGCCACATGGTGCTTGTCAATGTGCCTTTTGAGACTCTGAGAGAACATCGCAAAAGCAAAGTATTACAATCTGGTTT
This sequence comes from Lemur catta, assembly GCF_020740605.2. NCBI lineage: Eukaryota > Metazoa > Chordata > Mammalia > Primates > Lemuridae > Lemur > Lemur catta. Next base: position 80,995,227 of record NC_059131.1, read on the forward strand.
TTTATTGACACCCATGAATAGATTAAAAATCGTTCTACGTTCCAGGCTGCTCCTTTAACTGCAATTGCCAGGTGAAACATGTTTGCTTTTCTGGGGCATTGTATAGCAACTGGCATTTTGTCTCACACTTTTTTCTTTGTTTAATAAAAAAAATCCTGAAAATATTTTTAAAGTTCTCTTTTCAGCCTGGAAAATAGAAGCTGCTTCTGAGGGAAGGAGGCAGCTCTACTCCAGCACCTTCCACCTTTCCCACAGGGCTGGAAACCAAGGGAGCGTTGAGGTGATCACTCTAGTTGAAACCTGCTCTCTCTGGCTGAAGCTGATAGCAGGTTTGAGGAGAGACAGTTTCACGGTTTCTATTAGACTGTGACTTCGCTGACAGTGTTGTGTTTCTTCTGGGATGGAAAACTCTGCTTATGATACCCCCAGCGATAGAGGAGCCTCAGGTGTCGTACGGAGGAGATGGTGTGAGACCAAGCTTGATCTGGAGTGACCTGGCCCAAGATCTGATGGTCAGTCTCCACCCGATACCTCTCACCCAGCGGGCGGCAGGAGGGGACTTTGTGTGTTCAGCCCTTTGACTTTGATGTCACATTGCTTGGAGAAAAATGACCATCACAATCAGATGACAATTTCTCCCCAAAGAGTTTTTTACTTAGCAAAATAAAAAAACCTTATGTTATTTATATCAGTATTCTCCATTTTCTAATTCTCCCCCATCAATTTAATGTAGTGTTAATAATCAAAATTGCCCAGTAAAAATAGCTTTTAGGTTTGCATCATTATCCACCACCGTCTGGAGCTTCAAACATCTCTGTCTTTTTCAAATTCCCCAAAAGTGATACTTCTCAACACTGGCCAGAGTTCTCAAGCCAACAGCGACCAGAGATCATAGCCTATCCATTGGTTGGCCTAAGGTTGGTGAGATCATACTTCTACACTTAATTGCATAATAGATGTAGAATGGTTGGATGCAACTTCAGAGGATGGTCCCCTGACGTTTCTTTAACAGATCTGTTCGTGGTTTGTAACAGAGGAAGTCGGCAGAACTAAAAACGAGAGCAAACCTCCGAGTGCTCTTGGATATTGTAACTGTCCGTCACTTGAAACTTTTCCTGTGATCAGGTGGGGTGATTCTGTGTACGTGAGCTTTAACAAACACTGTGATGAAAATCTTCTTTCCCTCTATTACAACCAAATCAGCACCTTATTTTTATAGGTTGTTGATGATGGGTTATAATCTTCTAAAATGTTGATTGTGTTTCCTGTGGAATTGTACAACACCTGAGTGAACAGATTGCTAATGGAGACGGGTAGATTGCCAGGCTTCCATTGCACCTAATTATGTTGCAGTGACTTGCTGGAAATTTTCCGTATTGTTTTATTTCTGCAGCCCATGTGCTTTCAAAATCAGTTGCAAATTGTTAAAGTATTCTCTAGGTGTCTGGCGTCTCTTGTCCTTTTCCGGTGAAATGACCCACACCCATGGGATGGGATCACCAATAGGTGTCACACAAACCTGGGCTCGAGTTAACCATTTTTTAGGGAATGTTCAATTCAGAAAACATTTGATTGAACACGATGTGCAAAGCATTACGCACTCTACTTAATGAGAAAATGTAAAGAGTATTGTGATATTTTGCCCACTAGAAAGAAGCAAACATTTTTGTGGGAGAGATAATGCCAATTCATTTTAGTAATTGCTTTGGTGGAGGAGTCAGCAGATCTTTTCTGTACAGGGACAGAGAGTAGAAAGGTTTTATGTTTCTCGGGCCACAGGCAGGAATGCAGCGATAGACGACATGTAATGAATGGGGCCGGATCCAGAGGGAAGAGTGCCGATGAGGCTGGAGGGGCCCATGTGCCATCAGCAGGGTGGGAGGAAAGACGGTAATGATGCCACTTGAAGGGGTAAAGTGCAGGACGTGCACTTAGAAAAGTGGATGGGAAGGCCGTTTCCTGAACCGAGAGGAACGGGAGGCGTTGTGAGTGGAACAGGAGTGTGTGGTGCCTGGTAGAACCAGGAGGGGCCTCGTGATGACTCTGGAGGTGCCCTGAGGTCCCCTTGGAGGGGCTGGCTGGGTTACCATGTCACATACCTACCATGACTCCTATTTAGAAGTAAGTAGAGTCAGTTATAAATCAGTGAATGCAACCAGTCTGCATTGTCAAGTAGATATCTCCAACCATCATTCTCAGCAGCCTACAACTGGGGCCAGCTGCGAGGACAAGGAGGGAAGGTGCCAGCCCCTTCCGAGGGTCTGCCCTGGGCTCACCAATGCTTCCCAGCGGCTCGAGGGACAGGCCTTACCCTGTTTCTACAGGAAGAGATTGGAATTGAGGCAAGCACAGCCTTGAGAATTGGAGCAATTGCCTATGGTCACAGCTGGGCAATGTGATAGTCATGGTGAGTGATGAGTGCCTTTCTCATCTTGCGTTCTGACTGCAGAGTAAGCACATGTTCCAGGTCTCCATCACATGGACCACCAGTCATTTGGAGAGGTCAGCAGGTTGGGGCCAACGATTCCTCTTCTCTGTGGTTATAAACAGAACAACCCTAAGGGTCATCTGGACCAGCAGTTTTGAAACCTTTATTATTCATTATTATTATTATTATTTTGACACAAGACCCCTCTGCTTAACAAAATCAGTTGAAAGTGGTGCTTCTCTGGTTGATAAAACAGCCTCACATTCCAACCTCTACAAACTCTCCCCCCTCCCTCCATACCAACCCCTGAACCCCTGCAGGCATTTTGGGGGATGCAGTTTGAAGAGCATTGAACTTGCCTACTCGTGTCTTCGTGTTGCAAATGAGGAAACTGAATGGCAGAAGTCAATGTTGGTTAATTTTAGCCTCGGGGTTCTTTACCTGCCACCCCATATTGGTTCCTTGAGAACAGTTTGACATACGGCACTGACCTGTGCATTCAACGGGTTACTTAACCTCGTTACGATTCTGTCTGTACCTAAGAAGGGACCCTGTCACTGGACTCGGTCTCATGGGGATGTTTGGAGAAATCTTGGCTTACTGGCAAGTTATTTGAGATGCTTGGATACAAAAAGCAGGGAAATGAGTTTAAAAAAAAAATCTCTTCCTTTGAACAGGTGTCATTTTCAAAGTGTGGAGTATTTATAGCATGTGTTACACATAGGACATTAACTTCACAATTATTAAGAGGAAATAAACTTTGATTGTTGGAGATTTAGCCTGGCATACATTTGTACTGGATTGGAGTGAGCCGGCTGTGTAGAGATTCGGTAATCTCTGTGCTGGTGCCTGGGGTCCTTGTGTTGGGTTTTAATCTTGAAACAGGGCGTGGAATAGGTGAGATGAAGGGAGAGCCGTAACTAGTATACGGAAGGTAATGCACACAGGCATTCCAGCTGCGGAGCAAGGCTGTATTTGGTGAACTGTATTTTTCAAGGATTTAAATTTTGAAATCTGGAAACTCATTTCAATCCCTGGGGCCTCCAGTGCTGCCACCTGTGGAGGTCACAGCAGTGACAGAGAAGGTCAGGCTTTGACAAATATGGATGGATGCCAGGATGACTTTAATTCACTGGACAGTTCTTGAGCACCTGCTGATGTGCCCTGACTTTATGAATTTTCAATTTATGACATTCTTCTGTTGGGATGCCAGATACTACCCAGGTAGCTGTGGTTAAATTAAGGGCAATCTGAAAAAAGAAAGGCATTTCGATGAATATTCCTGTGACTTAGAAACCTGCACCTTTGAAAAGTTGTACTATACGTCCATCCACAAACGTCAGTGTGAAAAGAAATTAATTACTTAGCATGGTTCCAAGGTGAATAAATAGAGGTAATGAGTTAAAATTACAAAGAAGAATTTCTTAACTCTTACAGCTGTTGGATTCTGAATCCCAAAGGAAATGCCTGAGGTCTCACATTTTAAGGGAGCAGGAATCAGAACTCGCCCTGGGGAGATCTGCTGAGCGAGTGAGAAATGTGTTCCTGGTCATTTAGCCACTGTTGACATTTTTTCTTTTAATAGCTTTATTGAGGTAGAATTCACATACCGTGTAATTCATCCATTCACAATATACAACTCAGTGGTTTTTAGTATATTCAACAGATAGGTGCAGCCATCCCCACAGCCACCATCAGAACAGTCTCATGACCTGTGCGAAGCCCCCACACGCTTTGCCCTCGCTGCAGCCCCCAGCAGCCTCGGGGGTCCCCGTCCTGGACTTGCGTGTGGATGGAATCTTGGGTAAGTGGCCTTTGTGTGTCTGACTTCTTTCATTCACCACCGTGTTTTCGAAGTTCATCCATGTTGTAGAATGTCGTTCGTTCCTTGTTAATGCTGAATACCATTCCAGTGCAGGGGTCTGCCACGTTCTGTCTGTCCCTTCATGAGCTGAGGGACATCTGGGGTGTTTCTACCTGTACATTTACTTTTAGTGATTGTGTAGAAAGATCAATATAGAGCACACCTTTTGAGACCCAAATCAATTCTTTTTCAATTAAAGGACAATGGAAAATGTTTGTGTAGTGCTTAGTGCCTGAGAAAGAATATTTCCTACACGCCCCTCATTAGATCCCCTCCTGACCCTGAGATGTTTTCTGATGTCTCTATTTGACGGGTTGGCAGATTACCAGACTTGCCCCAGGTCTCCAGTCCAGGGAACAGTGATGTCAATTTAGGGTCCAACTGCGACGCTCCTTCTGGGCCACCAGAGTGAGTGACTGATTGCTAAGAATAAACTTTGAAAGTTTTAGAACAGTTTATTCTGCCTGTGTTTGTACACAACATGCCAAATCTCCACGTCGGGATAATGTATTGACAATTCCCCCGAGACACTTTATTTGTGGACGGTTGGTGTTAATGAACTGTCCTCGAACATCTCCATGCCCTTCCCGGCACTTGTGGGAATCCCTGAAACAGGCACGTTCTGGAACTTAGCGTCTGTCAGCCTCGAACCACAGGTGGGTACGTGAAGCTGGAGCGCCAGTCTCACACTTGTCACCTGTGGGAGGACTTTCTGAAGCTTGGCTGTGATGTCCCTGGCTGTGCTCTGTTTCCCTGATCCCGAGTCTCTCTCGTGGCCGTCCCGGTGGGCCCTGCCACTCCCTCCCCACCTCCTGTGGCCTCTGTCCGTGGCTGGGCTCTCTGGTGGCTGTGGCAGCTGTGTCACAGAGGAGCCCGTGGACAGTCGGGCCTGTGTGGCTCTGAGGACAAGGGGCGTTTACTTCCCAGCTGGGAAGGGGCCCAGCTGAACCCCTGAATGTGGAGCCCCGCTGGGCCAAACAGGCGGGCTGGGCGGGGCGTGTACACACAGGCTCTTACGGGCGGGGAGAGAGAAGGGTTTGGTGATCACTAGAGTTTAGGTTTCATCATGGCAGGTGCTGGGCTTAGTTCTCGCCACCCCACAGACTGGCCTGTAGGTGGGAGGTCCTTGCTGACACCGCGTGCGAGAGCCGTGCACAGGGTGTGGCTGTCTGGGCAGCGAGCAAAGATGCAAAACTTACAGTGCTCTTGGCGCTGCTTAGAGAACCTTTAGCTTGCTACAGACTCAGGTTTGTTTGTTTTAACGCTATTTGGAAAAGAAAAAGAGGAAAAGTCCAGGGAGGGAGAAAGTAGGGCAACCACGTGGAGTGAGAACCAGGGGTCGTGGGGGACAGGGTTGACTCAGGGATCCTTGTCTGTGAGTTTGGAGGACACACAGCTTTTAGAATTGGGGGAGATGAAAATGGAAAGGGGGGCAGTTTTTAAAGGAGCCCTAAAATTTCAGTTCCGTGACTGAAAAGAAAAACATTTCACAAATATATTTGCAGCTGGCAGATGTTTAAAAATAATGGAACAAAAGGACAATTTGGTTCTCTCTGGAGTGAAGGAAGCTCATTGGAGACGGGGCTGGGTGAGTGACAGAGGCCACCTTCTGCCCACGCTGCAGTCCGCAGGAACCGGGCAGTGACAGGAGGGTCTGACAGCTGGGGCTGTGTGCCAGCCAGTGCCCGGGAGGAAGGAGGGACACCGGCCAGGCAAAGGGGCACCGAGGAGCCGCTCAGAGCTCCCTGCCCTCCGGACCAGGCTGGCCCCGGCTCATGGACACCAGTGTCTGCTTCTCTCTCCCGAGTGTCCGGCTGTCAGCGTCCCCACCCCTTCTCAGACTGGCCGTTCAAAAATCTGTTGGTTTTATTTTGGAAACCCACGTTCTTTGGAGACCTGCTTAATTAAGTTCCATTTGCACCTAACCCTGGCATACTTGGTGGGTGTCCCTCGTTTGAGCTATTTTTACGTTATTTTCTGGAATGATGCCTCTTTCCCCTCAGGCGGCTTCTGACCGAGTGCCAACTAGCTCCAAGTTTGTGTCTTATTTTTCTAAGCATTTGCTATTTTTGTTTTTGTGGTACTCATTTGATCTGGACTTCTGATAAGGTGCTTTAAAATAGCCTTTGGACTTCCTGTGGGCCATTGGCCTCCTCGAATAACCCCCGCACTTTTACATACCTGCTGTCTGTCATTGCCTGATTCTGGCGTGGAGTACAGCCACGCATTTGGAGGTCTCTCCACTTTCCCGTCCACCTCTGGGGTTGCATTGCCTCAGTTTCTAGCACCCCATCCTGCAGGGAAAGGGCTGGGTACTGTGTCCGTCTTGTGGGCCTTCTGGAGACACAGCAGACACTCGCACAGACGTACTGCCCCTGCACATCTGTGGGTACCTCTGTGTGTCAGCCGTGGGAGTCCATGTGACGGTGAAGGGCCCAGAGGGGACTCAGACCGCCAGCTCAAAGCCTCCTTAGTGGCACAAGGGGCAAAGGCCGGCTGGGCACACGGTCTCACTCAGGGTCACATGGCTGGTTAGTCACAGTGGAGCAGATATCCGGATCCCTGCTCACCCTCCAGGCTGTGTCAAGGGGTGTTTGGGGTACAGTTGGTCACTGGCCACCTCTGAGAGGGGTGATGGCAGACAGCGTCCTAGCTGGCCTGTGCCCAGCTCGCTCCTGGGCCCTGGGTTGCTTGGCTCCCGTCACCCCTGGCCTGGCATTTGGCGGTGGCTTGGCCACCTGCCCAGCTCGAGTCCTGCCTCTGGTCCTCACTGTCACCTAATCCATGGCATGCAGCCTCCACTGTGGCATGTTACTGCACCCTCTGTCCTGGGCTGCCCTGCCAGGGAGAGGGACAAGGACAGTTCCCCTCCAGTCTGTTTGGAGAGTGTCTGTGACCCACTGCTTAGCACATCTGCTGAGAAGCTGTGGGCTTGTCCTCATGCAAGAGTGGCCCCAGTGATACAGCTGGATGTGGAACCTTGACGCTCCGGAGCATTGGTGTGCAGTACATGTTCCCTGGCCCTGCCAGCTGAGGTCTGGCCTCAGTGAGGGGCTGGATGTGTGAATCATGGGCTGGCATCTGTCTCCTGCCAGGTGGAAGGGGCTGCATCACACACCTGGTGGCCTTCCAGGCCCACTGGTGGCCAAATGAGACCAGGCCCCAGTGGGACAGCAGGTACCACTGCTTACAGTCTGACTGTAGACTGTTCAGGTCACAGCTCACAGGGGAATTCCTTGCAGAGGGAGAGGTGGGCCCAGGGCACTGGTCAGTAGAGGCTGATGCTGCCTGCTGAGTAGCATGACAGCTCCCATCGGCACCGGGCACGGCGCTTTGCGTGAGTTCATTTAGCCCCCACTGTAGTGCTGTGGGTGGGGGCTGCTGTTTTCCCTTTTCTGCGATGCATACACTAAGGCACAGAGGTGGAAGAACGGGCCGAGGTCACACAGCTAGTAATTGGTAGAGGTCGGGTTTGAACCCTGCTGGAACCCTGTGGCCCAGGCAGGGGGTGGTCTCTGTGCATTTCCTACCCACCGCTGCAGAGTCCCAGGTCCACGTGGGGGGCCTTCCCGGGTGGCTAGTTGGCTGTGTGGGATGCAGGGATGTGGGAGCGCACTGGGCCTCCTTCCAGGTGGGCTGCTGTTCCCCCGACACGGGAGGCCTGAGAAGGGAAGGGCCAGCCCAGTGTGGACCTCAGTCTCCCTCTGCCACCTGCAGGCTCCTTGTCCTCAGGCAAGTGGTTTTCCCGCGCCCACCCTGTTTGTCCGTCAGTAGATGGGGGAAGATGAAGCTCTTCTCCTCCCAGCAAATGTGGCGACTCGGATGCCCAGGTACCCACAGGTGCTGCTGATACAGCTGCCTGAGCAAGAGCCCTGCATGGGGCCCTGAGCTTCGGGTTTAATTCTCTGCAGTTGCTGCCTTGAAATTCTTCGTAATTTTATCTTTGAATTTGTGTTTTGTGACGTTCGTGGGAAAGGGCGCCTGGGGCCCAGCAGGGCTGGGTGTGTGTCCTGCTGGAGTTGCACAGTGGCGCGGGCGCCTGCCAGGCTCTGTGCTGGCCCTGCCTGAGGAAGCCCGGCGTGAAACAGCAAATTAAAAAACGATACAGCGGGTCAGGAGAGGGACCACAGAAGAAAGGAAAAAGCCATATTCTTGCTTTTTGCACAGAAGACCTGGAACTTGCCTTTTGTTCTGGGTCCCTCAGAGTGTAGAGCTGACCCCAGGGGGCAGCCTCAGTTACTCGGGGTCAAGCTGAGGCCCAGGAGGTAGGAAAGGTTGAGGATTTTTGTGGATTTTTGTCACTAGTAAGGGGCAGGTTTCTGGCGTGGCTTTGGCTAAGTCCAGCCCCCTGTCAGAGGGTCAGCGGCCCTGCTGGCTTTTCCAGGCAGGCAGGCTGCCGTGGGGCCGACTCCCTCTTGGGGGCACCTGGCAGTGTGGGGCCTGTGGCCACCAACTCACTTAGGGGTCCCGCCGGACACAGGGACGGCCACGTCAGGACCTTCTGGGACTGTAAACGGCATCGGCTGCATATGCTGTAAATAGAAGCAAACGAATGAACAAACCTGTGAGATTGCAGCTGCAGTGTCGCCTCTGCATGGCAGTGAAATTTATGACCCTAAGGAATAAATTCTCCACAGTGTAAGACTGAGATTACGCTAAACATCCATGTGACAAACAAGCTAAGAGTAAAACTCAGGGAACTAGGAGGAGTGTGTGGGACATGGAGGGGCCAGTGGGCTGCCCCCAGGCCACCCTGCCCGCCTCAGCTCGGAGGACGCCTGCTGTCCTACTCAGGCTGCTGTAACAACACCGCAGACTGGGCGGCGTAAGCAGCAGACATATATCTCTGCGAGACATTTATTTTTCGCAGTTCTGGAGGCAGGAAGTCCCAGGTCAAGGTGCCGGCAGATTCATTTCCCAATAAGGGCTCTCTTTCTGGTTTGCAGATAGCCGCCTTCTTGCTGTGTCCTCACGTAGTAGAGAGACGGACAATTATTCTCATGTCTTTTATAAGGACACTAAACCCGTACGTGAGGGCTCCACCCTCATGACCTAATCACCTCCCGAAGGCCCTGCCTCCCACAGCGTCACCTTGTGGGTTAGGGCTTCAATGTAGAAATTCGGGGGATATGAAAACCTCAGCCCCAGTCTTACAGCAGGTGCCCCCAGGGGACATTTGGCAGTGTCTGGGGACAGTTTTGGTTGTCTCCAAAGGGGGACATTCCGTTCAACAATAATGCACAGGACAGCCCCTACCAGAGAGAAACGCCGCACCAGAGCCCAGGGCAAAAAAACAACATTTTTCTTTCAAGCAGCCGGGGGTGGTTTCCCTGGTGAGATGGAGGGAACGTTACAGATTCTCCCCACATGCTCTTAGATGCCTCTGTCTGTGTGGACCATTGCCACTTTATGAAAGAAAGAATGAAAAACTCCAGAACACGCTGTCAGCAGACACACCTGGGAGGGGCCCTGCCCTGCGAGTGGAGTTGGGTTTTGCAGCAAGGTGCCCGCGGCGGGAGTCTGTTTGCTCAGAGGCCTTGCAGGTCCCTGTAGCAGAGTGAGACACCAGCGGCCTCCTCCCCGCAGACCCCTCTGCGGGTGCCTGTGGGTTCCCTTCCTCTGCCTCGTCTTTCCGGGCTCTTTCCCTCCTTCTCTGACGGCTCCTGCATCCCGCCTGGTCCCAGCGCAGCTCTGACCTCCATTCCCTGTGCCTGGCTGGGGGCCCCAGTCCAGGCTTGCACACATGGCCCTGCCAGCCCTGCTATTCTGGGTGCTGCAGCCCCTCTCTGCATGGAGGTGCTGATGGCTTCCCAGAGGGGGCTTGTGGCAGGAGCCCCCAACCCAGCGGGAGGCCTCCTCCCCGCCCCATCAGTCCCCTGCTCCCCCACTCTGGTCTCCTCACCCCAGGTATCCAAAACCAGGTCTTTTAGGGCCGGCCGGGCACAAAACGAAGACACCGGGTCCTGTGCAAAGGGTGGGAATGAAGCCTTTCCCTCCACTGCGGTCTCTTGGCCTGTCATGGGGTTTTCTATTTGCCATTTCCTGTCACTTTCCTTTGGCCCCGGGTGTTGTTGGGGAGTGCACACCCTCAACGGTGTCCGGGGCCCGCCCACAGTGGTGCCTAGGCTGCTGCTGGGGACAGATGGTGGCAGCAGCAACTGGGTGGCTGTGGGGACGCGGGACGGGTGCTGGGAACCCGTCAGTCCTGGAAGCGGGTGGGACCCTGTGAGCCGCGGCTCCAAGCCCCAAGAGCCGAGCTCAGGGTCTCTCCATCCTCTCCCCTCCCTCAGCTCGCCCCTCACTCTCTGTCACATTGCCGCACTGGCTACACCTGGCCTCCGCATGGCTGCAAGGGGCGTGGTCTTCAAACGATGTGCTGGTCTCGCCTGTCATTGTGCAAAGTGAAAATGTGCTGGCCTCCTATTTGAAACCTCCCCCAGGCAGGAGGCTTTGCTCCCATAGGCCCCTCTGTTCTGCATCCTGGAACCCTCTGGGACCCAGCTGTGTGTGAGACGTGTCCCCACCTCTGTCTCTCACCCGTGCAGAGCGCTGGGGCCACTGGGTTCCACCTCTACCCTAGAGGCCACCCTGGACTCCAGTCTCCCCTCCCTGGTTTTGGGAGTATTTCTCCTCCTCTAGCAGTTTTAAGCTTTCTGAGCGTGTGGTCTGGGGGTCCATACTGGGCCTTTCATGTCGGCAGTCATTGCGTACATTTATAGTTTCAGGAGTGAAACGTCTGCTCACTGTCTCCCCAGCCCGCGTCGGAAGGGCTGCACCTCGCACAGGAGAGTCACACGCCGCTCAGCGGCACAGCACAGTGATGAAAGATCCGAACGCTGGTGTGAAATAAGCTTTGGGAAACCAGCATAAATGCTGCCCAGCAGACGTCTTCATGTTCTTTAAATGGGGAAATAATGCCCTCCCTCCAAAGAGAGTTATGTCCCGTGTTGCTAAGCCTCCCGCCAATGCGTCTAGCACGTCTGAAATCAATACTAGGGTATGTGGTATCAAAAAAAATTGGTTGGGAAGCAGATGTTTTAACGAAAGCTGCCTGGTAATATATCCGAAGGAAACAGGGAACATAAGTAAGGAACGCAGGCCACATTGGGATCGGCCTTGGAGCCTGGCTGGGTCGTGACTGCGCGGTGGGGGCAGGCATGGCCCCCCCTGGAGGTGATCTTGGCCACTTCCTCGCCCCAGCGGATTAGTAAATGGATGCATTTACAGCCTGTAGATGAAACAGAGGAAGAAACAGCCCATGTCCTCTCTCCCTTGTTTCTGGATCCTGTCTGTGGACAACAAGGAGTGACGGGCCCTGCCTGGCCTCCAGCACCGCCAGGCTGCTCCGTGTGGCCCGGGGAGATGCTCACTTTCCAGGTCAGTTACGGCAGGGTCCTGACCCCTGTGGAAGGAGAAGTGGATGACCAGATTCCCTTGAGACCGTGTCTCGGTTGCTCCAGGGACTGTTCATCCGCTGTGTGAGTTTTTGTGACGGGACACTGTAATTGGCTGAATTTAGTGGTATTTTTTTAGTTGTACCTTTTCTCTCTGCATCCCTGGGACTGACACTGTTCCTCACACGTCTAGGTCGCTGGTGAACGCCTAGCATGGCTGTTCCCACCTCCTGGCAGTCAGCAGGGATCATTCTGAGAAAACAGAATTCCTGCGTCAGAGCATGGACATGGAGGTTGGCCTGGCCCACGACCCGGGTCCCGGCACACAGCTCGGGTGAGCACCTTTCCTCCCTGGGCCTCAGTGTCCCCATCTGGAAAAGCCACGTGATGGACGGCACCTGCCTCTGGGGCTGCTGACAGCCCTTTCCGTGCTCACTGAGGCTCTCGAGCTCGTGCACACATTTTAGTGAAGGGGGACGAGAGCCCCCGTTCCTGGGGAAGGGCCAAACTTTTAAGTCTTTACTGCAGAATTCATACAGTGAACACCTGCTTGGCTCGTTGGCACAGTTTTTAGTAATATTTTAGAGTGTAGGTCCCATGGAAGGAATGAAAGCATGATTTCACCACGGGATGTGATGGAGCCAGTCTGCTTCTGACATGTGTCCTGGGACGCAGGCCCAGTCATCGCCTCCCTGGGCCGCAGAGCTCTGTGCAGCCTGGAGCCTCCTGTGGGCCCTGCCCTGGGCTATCCTCCCCCGCTCCCCCCAGCAGTCAGGAGCACCATGGACTCTGTGGGGTGTGTGTGCACGGAGGGGCTGTGCAGAGAGCCAGCGAGCCTCTTCAGATGGCCACAGGGCAGCGTCCGCGTGCCGCAGCCACTCAGCTGTGATTAAGAGATTACGAGGGGCTTCCTCAGCTGGATGTTTCAGAGGGTGGCGCCGACACAGAAGTGCTTTCTAGTCCTTAGTGCCACCCCGCTGTGAGGTGGATGGCCTCGCGAGGGGTGTGTCCCAGTCCCCGTGAGCGCGGCAGCCAGGGCCAGCCCATCTCTGTGTCTCTGCCTGATCCACGTTCCTTATTTTGGGTCTGAAGTCCCACGGCTCCTTCTGGCACCTGAGTACAGTTGCTCCAAATCCCAGGGCCTGCACGGGAGCCCTACAGGGAGGCCGTGCGCGGTCTGCCCAGCTCTGTGGGACGCTGTTCCTTTTCACCGTCCTTTTGGTACGACCTGCATCTTGGCTGTGTGTCTCTGGATGCCCGCACTGTCCACTCGTGGGCGGGGAGTCCTCTGCTCTTTCCACGTGTGCACATTCTGCCTGCCCCATGGCACGGGTGCACCTGCCAGGCCCTCCGTGAAGCCCTCCCTGCCCCTTTCCCCACGCACACCTGGACTCTCGGAGCGCTTGCTCTCTCAGGGGTGCCTGGCTGCCCTCGGCCCTCCCGTTCCTTCTGTGGCCTGTGAGCACTCAGGCTGGGCTGACACGCGGAGCGCCTGTGTGCAGGCCTTTGCTTGCAGGGGCTCTGAGTGTGAGAAGGTCCCAGGGCCATTCGCAAAGAACGTGGAATGTGCCCTCCTACCAGCTGGTTGTCATGAATGGGGCAAGGGGAGAGGAGAATCTGGCGAAGGCCTGTCCCTTCTCCACGTGGATTGGACTGTTGATTCTGCCACATTTCCTTTTCCTTCTGTCTGTGTGTCTGACTGTCTTGGGTGAACCGTGAAACTTACTTTGCAGATTTCCTGTTGCTTGATCCTTAGACAGTTCAGCAGATGTCTCTTTCATCGTACTGTTATCAGAGAGCAAGAATCCCCTTATCTTTTCTGTCAAGCCTGTATCAAATACCAGCTCACGTTTGGCTTTCTCCGATTGTCCTTTAAAAATCTTTTGTAGTTTTTGTTAAAACTAAGTCCACTCATTGATTTTAGTTACTAGTCCTCTTTAATCTTCCTTATCCCAGACCCAGGTTTCTCCCTGGTAGTGTTGTTATTCATATGCACACATAACTATGTGTGTTCAGCGGAGTCCCTGGCTGCCACCCTCCCGGCACCAGCGGTACCTCCTCCCCCTGGCGAGTGTGACAGCCCACGCCGTCTCCACGTGTGGCCAAGGGCCCGCTGGCAGGCAGAATGTCCCCGTTGGAGAACCCCTGTTCTCGTGTAGCCTCCTGAACTTTGTTTCTCAAGGTATTGACCCTTTGAAGAGACCAGGCCGGTTAGTTTGAAAAATGCCCCACATTCTGGGTTTGTTAGGTTGTTTCTTGGTGGTGCCATTTGGCTCGTTTCTGGGTTCCCTGGATTTTCTGTAAAGTGGAAGTGGGGGCTAAGCGAAAGGCTTTATTCTATTCCGGTTAAATAATTTCAGAAGACTAGCTTTTTAACAGAGCAACTGATGTGCCTCTGTGCTCACCTGGAAAATGAATTTTGGGGGTGGGGAAGGGCACGTTGCTAGGGGGGGTGCACCTCAAGAGTCAGGTGGAGCAGTCAGCGTTGTCAGGCCCCTCTGCTCCCCCGCCCCCCGAGAGCTGGGCAGGCATGTCATTTTGTGTCCAGAGGCCTCAGCTCCTCGCTGGTGGAAGGCAGCACCCCCTGCGGGGCCCTCCTCCGGCCCCTGAAGCAATGGGGGGTGTTTGAGACAGGGAAGCACCCTGTGTGTGTGAAACACTCCTGAACCTCAAGTTGGAGTTCGCTCCTTTCCACTTCCTGTTTGTCCATAGAGACCAACCACAGGGTTATGAATTATTTGTTGACTTAAAACAAAAAAATAGATGTGTGTTTCTCAGAGCTCTGTGTAATACAGGGATTGGCCAACATTGACTCCTTCAAAAGTGTTTCAAGGCCAGGTGGGGGTTGGAGACCCACTTAGTGAACTGTGAGTCATACCCTGAAGTGCCCTTTGGGTCTCCGCAGTGGGCATTTTAGGAACCGAACATGTGTGGATGGATAGTCCGGGTCCTCTCTCACCCTGCAGGTTCTGCTCGGTGTGGAACGTGATTCCAGGGACTCAGCCAGTGTTTGTCACTCTGGTCAAGAACTTGAGGATTTTTAGTGATGGGCACTAACAGTCGCTTATCTCTGACATTTGCTATCCCTGCACCAATGGTCAAAGTTAACTGAGGTCATTCTCAACACCCTTTCGGCCCAACCGGGGACTGTCAGCTTGTGTTTGGGTTAGTAAGTGTCTGTTTCATGTATTACGGTTGCCTGAAATCACTTTGGCGCCCTGCTCTGTGGCTGAGCACTGTGCTTGCAGGAGATGGGAATTGTGAATGACCCCTGGGCCTGAGGCAGAACCATGCTGGCTCATTTGGAGGAGAGGGCCCAAGGAGCTGAGTGGGCTCGAGAAAGAAGAGGATGGGTTACTAGGGGTGATAAACCCTGGGTGACACGCAATGGCGACCGAAACCCAAGTGCTGTTATTTCATAACTATGCTGTCATCTTGTGTAAACAGAGAGGTCTGTTTACAGCAGTTCATTCTTATGAGCTATAACTGTTATTTCTGGATAATTTTGGTGTATGGTAGTCATTAGAGTAAGCTGTGTGTCTGATTAAATAAAGAATTTGTCTCTAATTTATGCCAATTTAAAGATGTCTTCTGTGTTCTCTTTGTCTCTGGGGGAGGGAAGCAGGTTGCTATGGAGACAGCATAAGAAAAAGTGACAGGCAAGAAAGCTTAGCAGTTTCGATTTTGAAAATATTTGTGATGTAGGTAATTATATATGTAATAATGTTACGCAGCAGAACCATCTGCCGTTGGAAAGATGTGTGTCATGGAATTTTACAGTAAAACAGCACTTCTCTTAGGAACAAGATGCTATTTGTGTGCTATTAGGATATTGAAATTGTGGACAATAAAGATGCAATGGAGCCCTCAAATTGTTTCCAAGGGTGCAGTTGCTGCATGATGTAATGTGCCGCCTACAGAATTTGGAAAGCTATTTTCACTTGGAAACAAAACATTTATGTAGTGAGACTTACCTGAGACTGAATTGAGTATTCAGTGTTGTAAATAGCATAAATCAACTGTACTTGAGTTAATAACTGATTTTGATCAGCTTTAAACAGCACCATTTTCTTTCTTTCTTTTTCAAATTAAACTGGATCTCATATTGTTTGGGGACCAGTTTGACAAATTGACATATGGCTGTTCCCCTCTATCTTCATTTCCTCAGGCATCTCGGCTTAGTTTTGCTCTAATTTGGAATGTTTTCTTTTACTCATATGCAGCTGAGATCATCTCTCCTCCCCCATTTAAAAATTCTGATGAAATTTAAAAGAAAAAGAAACTTGATCATGGGACTTGTTAAATTGAAGAATTCAGCAAATGTTTGTTGAATGCCTGTGCTAAGCACTATGCTGGACATTCTGCCCTCGTGTATCTTACAGTCTAGTTTTGAGCTCTGCTGAGACTTTACGTGAGTGTCCTGCAGTGCATAAGTGGCCCCTCCAACAGAGCCGAGGTTTTAGTTCACATCTTAATGTGGTGGATTCAAGATGATTGCAAATCCATGGACATCCTGTATGTAGAGATGGGGCATATCTCCCTCCCTTGCACCTGGGCTCTGTGGCTGCTTTGGCCAATAAAGTATAGCAGAAGTGCCTTCATGCCAGAGACCGGCAGCTTGCACGGACTTTGTGTCTCTTGGAATACTTGCTCTTGGAAACCCATCATGTGAGGAAGCCCAGGCAGCCCTGTGGCGAGGCACTGAGGCTCCCGCTGACAGTCTTAGCAAGCTCCACGCGAGTGAGCCTTCCTGGAGGTGGAGCCGCCAGTCCCAGTGGGTCCACCCGCAGCAGAGATGAGCTGCTGATGCCACATTCTATTCAAGGTGCGTATCTGTAAGCAGTCAGTTGACTGTTGTTTTAGTACACTAAGTTTTGGGAAGTTTGTTAGGCAGCAATAGATAACAGAACACTTAAGTTTTTTCTTTAACCCTGTACTGTTGCCTGGGAATATCCTGTTGAATATCCTTGCCAGAGGAAGTGAAATCAGGGGATATCTGCCCAGGAAGTCCACGTGTTGGGCAGATGTCTCAAAGATGAAAGGCACGAGTATCTCCAGGAAAAGGCAAATTCAGTATCCTTCTCTCTTGTGAGCTACTAGAGCAGATCCTTAAAGAGGGTGTGCAGAGAAGGGCTACAGAATCCAGGACATTGGACAGAGGTGCCTATGGCCGCAGGGCGGGTGAGGTCCATGCTCACATGGAGGCCCAACATCGACAGGGACGACCAAAATATTAATAAATAGTGCTGGCCCTGGCACCTGTCTGTCCACATGAGCTTTCCACAGCAGCAGGTGCCTTAAATCAAATCCAGAAATGTTGCCCATCCTGTGGGCACAGCCGGTGTTCTTGGGGTGCCAGTTTGGGGTTCTGTGTTTTCGCAGTGACCTGCACTGACCCAGCCTAACGATGAGCACCTCGAGCCCGGGCCTTCTGTGGGAAATGCATCCAGCCCCTTCTGCACGGTCGTAGTTGTGTAGCTGAGGCCGGTGGTCTCACATCCTGTGGCATCATAACCTATTTCTGGGCTGTAAGGAAACCAAGAGGTCATCAGATTCCGAGGTGCCCTTGTGCCAGGTCCTGTGTGGGTGATTTCGGTGACCGTGACCGAGTTTTCTGGGCTTTAGTAGTGTGCCGGCAAATGCTGAACAGACAGATTTCAGGGGAAAAGAAGCCCAGATTGACAGCATGTGCCCATTTTTGGGGTGTAAACACTGCCACGGTGGTGCATTGCAGGCTGCCGTGCGATGTCACGGGTTGGAGCTGCATGCTCGGCTCTCGTGAGCTGGTGAGAGCCGGCCCGCGGGGCAGCAAGGGGTGAGCACAGTGCGCCCTGGCAGTGTCCGTGTCGGGCACCACCTGAGGACAGGTGCCAGCTCTCACAGGGGCGATTTTCCTTCCTTTTCAGCTTTCCATCCTCTCCTCCTTTTTGGTGTTAAAATAGCCTTTCTTTCATGAATTGGTGGTAAGAGTAAATGGCTTGTTCAACTTCTGTACTTACTTGATAGAATGACAGAGTGGACACTCTAATATTTCAATGTTTATTACCATTAACATTATTGTGATAAAATATACATAACATAAATTTTATTTTTTTGTCTTTTTTGAGATAATCTCTCTCTGTTGCCCTTGCTAGAGTGCAGTGGCATCATCACAGCTCACTGCAACCTCAAACTCCTGGGCTCAGGTGATCCTCCTGCCTCAGCCTCCCGAGTAGCTGGGACTACAGGTGTGCACCACCATGCCCGGCTAATTTTTTCTATTTTTGGTAGCGATGGGGTCTCACTCTCGTTCAGGTTGGTCTTGAACTCCTGAGCTCAAGTGATCCTCCTGCCTTGCCCTCCCAGAGTGCTAAGATTACAGGTAAGAGCCACCACACCCAGCCCAGTTTTATTGTTTTTAACCACTTTAAGTATACAGTTCAGTGGTATTGAGTACATTCACACTGCTGTGTAGCCACCACCACTATTTCCAGACAACACGCCCCCAAACTCTGTCTCCATTAAACAGTATCTCCTGTTCCCTCCATCCTCTGCCCCTGGTAATCTCTATTCTGTTTTCTGTCTCTGAATTTGACTATTTTGGACACCTCATATAAGTGGAATCATACAGTATTTTTGTCCTTTTGTGACTGGCTATTTCACTTAGCATAATGTTCACAAGGTGCATCATGTTACAGCATGTGTCAGAATTTCCTTCCTAAAAGTGCAGAATAATATTCCATTGTGTGGATGGACCACATTTTGTTTATCCATTCATCTGTTGATGGACATTCGGATTGTTTCTATCATTTGGCTGTTGTGTATTCACAGTTACTGCTATGAACATGGGTATACAAATATCGGTTTGAGTCCCTGCTTTTGGTTCTTTTCGGTGTACACCAGAGGTGACATTTCAAGATTTTTAATGTAACTGGTCTATGAAGTCCAAACTGGGGAATGCTGGTCTGGTCTCAGCCCCTTGTCCGTGTGTGTGCGCTGGGCCCAGAGAGGCTACGTGCCGTTTTCAGAGTTGTCCAGCTAGTGAGAGGCCTGGTGGCTGCTAGAGCCATGTCCCTGGGGCACAGCAGCTGGAGTGACATAAACCGCACAGTCGATGGGACATGTGGGGCTTCATGGAGCTCAGAGCAAATGGCCTGAGCAGGTGGCCCTGCAGGCCTGGGCCGTGTCCCAGCTCAGGGAAGTGCCTGGGCCTGGAGAGAAGGGGCAAGGTGAGCTTCCTTCAGGGTGGGAAGCAGGGGAAGGGGGTTGAGTTTTCCTCCATTGGTTCTCCCATGGTGCAGGCAGGGAGAAATATTTTGAATCAATCAACTGCTCCTCTAGCAAGAAGGACCCATTTTTAAAGGATGAGTCACTATAAAACATAGCATTTTATATTTAAAAATCTATTTACAAACCCTAGGTGAGAACCCGTTTTCTTTTTTTAGTTGAAAAGGAAAAACAGTAACCCAGCTTGGCACATGATGGCATCACTGCTGTCCTTCCTTGTTGGGCCCCTGCAGGGCTGGGCTGGATTGGAGGGTGGGTCTGCAGGTATCTCTGCCTGGTTCTTTCTTCCCCTCGGCGTGTGGAGCTTGCCAAGAGCCCTAGAGTTGGATTTGTGTTGCTCTGGTCTTCTGGGAAGAATGCCTCTCTGGTTAATGCATCTGTTTGGTGTGTGTGTCTCTGGAGGACACATGACTTGCAGAATTAAGTGCAGTTAAAGGAGGGGTGAGCCCTACTGCAGCCTGAAAGCTGGTGGGGCTGCTCCTTGGTGGGGATAAAAGACAAGGAGGTGGCCGTGATAAGTGGCAGCTCGTTAGGTGGGGAAGGGGTGCCCACATTTGCAGCAGGCATTGGTTCCAAGCCTGGGTTTTGTTTAACATCTTTATTAATGATGCTGGGAGCAACAGTAAACAGCCATTTAATGAAATTCACAGATGATGCTAAACCGGGAGGTGTTATAAACAGCAGTGAAGGCAGAGCCCTGGAGAGGGTAGAAATATGGAGAGGAGTTTGCCCGGCCTTGTCTGGGAAGGATGCACAATTAGAGAGGAGGGGAGAACCCAGCCGTGGGTGTTTATCACAAGTGTGGGTGTCAGGGAAGCTAGGACCATCACAGAGAAAAGGGAGATGCACTCAGAACACCCAGTTGTGGGGAGCGTTGAACGGACAGACACAGAGGGCGGCCTTCCCGGCACTCAGCTCTCTGCATCCCCTTCCTAGAAACCTGGACGTGAAGACCACTGAAGTCAATAAACGATGGAGCACTTGCTTTGGTGGGCTAGCCTCATGGAACTGCAGGAAGTGCCGGAACTTGGGGCGTGAGTTGATTCCGCTGGTGGACAGGTTGGCTGGTGCGGTGCCCCGTGGTGGCCAGGACCGTGCGCCCCTCCCCCCGGAGTGCTGTGGTTTTGTTTGGCTTCCAGCTGACTTGCCAGGGTAACAGGCTGCTGGTGCCTGACCCGGAACTTTCCTCCTCTTCTCCTGTACTCCCACCTCCCCGCCCCCGTGAAGTAAGGCTGCCCAGACAAGGCTGAGGATGAGGGAGGGGCGGTGTCCAATTCCATTCTGATACAGAAGGGTGGGGGTTGCACTGGCTGATGATAGCTGACTATAAATCCCAACTCAGACAGCATTTCATTTAGAATCCTGACAAGGAAAAGCAATACAAAAGTCTGGAAATGAGTGTACTTGTAATCACTGTGGCAGTGCTGGGGGGCTTAATGGCAGCACTGGGGAGGGCCCGGCAAGGCTCTGCCTGGCTGGCTGGACAGTGGGCCCAGCCGTGGGCATGGCTGCCGTGGGTGCTGTGCCAGCTGGGCTCTGGGAGGACAAGGGTGGAAGCAGACGTGGCCTCGTCCTTCAGGGAGCTTCCGCCGGGTGAGGAAGAAAGATGATTAGGATATGTCCTGGGGGGAGGGTCCATGCTGAGAGGTGTGCAGTGTAGGCAGGAGGGTGGGCTGCGTTCCCAGCAGGCAGAGGGCACAGTCTTGGGGAGGGGCAGAGGAGTCTGACAGCATGGTCCAGCAGATGTGTCAGTTTGGGTGCTCTTGGCTGCAAATAGCGAAAACCCAACTGAAGGTGATTTAAACGTTGGAAGCTCATTTCCTCACTTGCCAAGGACTCTGGGAGTAGGTGGTCTCAGGGTTGGTTCTGGGCTCAGCCATGTCCTCAGGACCCGGCTCTTTCTAACTCTCTGCCACACCCTTGGTGTGTCGGCAGCGTAAGACTACGTATATGCAGACACGGCCCAGGCATCGTGTCCTCCAGCAACACTGCCCGATGACAGGAGGGACAGGCCAGGGCTCCTCAACCCTCTCTCCTTTTATTAGGGAAGAAAATCTTCCCAGAAGTGGCCTGCACACCTCCCCTTGTTTTTTGCAGGTGAGAACGTGACCGTGACCGCAGATGTGCAGGGAGTTGGGAAGCGCGTATCTGGCACCTGCAGCCTCTGTCGCAGGGGCTGGGCCCTTAGAGCAAAGAGGATGGGGGTGTTGGGAGGCCACCGGCTGTGTCGGCCACAGCAGGCACCTTTGAGCCGTGTCAGGACTGCACGGGTGGGCTGGGGGCAGGTCGGTGGTGGCCTCATACCACATCACAGAGCCCGGCCTTTACCCTTTACCCTTTACCCTGAGTGGGGAGCCCTGGGACGGTGTACATGGGAATTGACACGATCACCGTGGTTGCAGGGTGGGAGATGGGACCAGAGGGCAAGATTAGAGACCATATGTCTGGGTCTCTGGTGATCCCGGAGGGAGGGGACGAGGCCTCACGTGGGTACTGGTGACAGAGTGGGGAAGGGAGCTGAGGCAGTGCTCTCCGTGGGAGGCCCAGAGCCAGCCCCCCAGCAAGCGTTGAAGATGGCGCAGAATGTGGAGGATGGGGGAGGGGAGAAGACGTCTGAGGGGAGCCCCCCGTTTCTGGGCTGAGGAACGTGGCAGGGAGAACAGGCAGTGGTCACACTGGTGTCTTCTGTGGCTCGTCCTGGCTGTGTGGTTGTCCCCGTGTTCCATCTGGGGTTGGCCTCAGCAGGCTGTTGGATGTGCAAGGCTGAGATGCAGACTGCAAATGCAGCTGGCAACAGGTGGCTTATGGTCGAAACGCCAGAGGAGACAAGATCACCCAAGGGAGTGGCGAGAGGAGCTGGGGCGGAAGGGCTCGGCCTGGCCTCTGGGAGCTCTGCCGAGGAAGGGCCGTGGGGAGCGGGGAGGCCAGGACCGTGCGTGCCGAGGCACAGAGACTCCTAGAAAGGAGAGGGCCCAGGATGCCAGGCGCCATGGGGAAGACCAGTGAGATGCAGACTGAGAGTTTCACTTACATGAAATAAAAGGAGAAATGTTAATAGACAGCTGAAAGGGAAGCCTTCTTGAAGAGGGAAATCTGAACACTGACTTTTCAGCCTGACATTCTTGCTGACGTCTGCAGGGTGCTCCCGTGGAAGGGACCTTCAGACAGCGGGCTCCAGATGCAGCTCTGTTGATGGTGGCTTCACCCCTCTGGGCTTGCTTCCTTGTCCCTAGGGGGAGCAAGGTCTGTGCACACACACCCGAGGCTGAGCTCAGAGGCCCGCTGGGAGGTGGCGTGGGCATCGCTGTTTGGGGAGAGCTGAGACGTGGAGGGCAGTGGGTACTGGCCCACAGCCCGGGAGCCCTGCACCAGCCCCAGCGAGCTGAGGGCTGAACGGGCAAGTCACTACGGTCACACATCTCTGTGGTGGCAGAACGATATCTCAAATGATCTGAGAAGACAGCCTTTATACTTCCCACTCTAGTAATGCTGTCCTTGTAAAAAATGAGCAGCATTAAACTTTTATGTGGGATGATTAACCTCCCTGGGCATCACGATGGATTGTGACACATCTGTCTCTCTCGGAGCTTCTCTCACTTTTGGGGTAAAGAGGTCTGTCTCGTCCCCTCGTGGTACCTGCCCCCTTGCTAACTAACGTCAGGAGCAGGGGGACGTCAACCCCCGAGTCGCACACTCCCCGATGACCTGACCATGCACAGCCTCCGAGGAGCCAGGGCAGGAAGGGCTGAGACAGAGAAGCCCACCAGTGAATCGGGAAAGCTGGGCATGTCAGCTGCCAGAGGAGCCCAGAGGCGCGTTGTGGGCTCTGGTGCGCAGCCTGACACCAGTGGTGGGTGGGTGGGAGGGAAAGCAAAATGGAGCCCCCTTCCCGTCATTGCATCGGACGCCACTTCCCTGCCTGCTTCCAGATCCTGAGAGTCCCTCTGTGGCCAGCTCAGCCCCGAAACAGAGGGAAGGGGATTCGAGGAAACAGCGTTCCCAGCTTAGTGATCCCGGCGCGGCACAGTGATTCCCAGCCTCCTGCTGTCTCATCTGTTTAACCCCAGAGCCACCCTCTGCATTAGCATGACGAGGTCCACTTTGCAGAGGAGGAAACAGAGTCGTGGGGGGAGTCAGTCACTTGAGGGCTGTGCAGGGCTTGTCCTTGGAGACATGGTGACACACACCCCGTCTGCCGCAAACCTCATTGTCCTCACTCCTGGGCTCCTGTGACATAGAAAGTCAGAGAAGAAAACAAGCCCCGAGGCCTGAGGTGGAGCTGAGTGTTTCCTGCTCATGGGATGGCCACCTGTGCACTGTAGGTGACCCAACGGCTGTGGCCAGGCCACCAGAGCCGCCGGGCACGCCTGCTCCGACTTCCCTCCCCGCTCCTGTCTGGTGTCCTGACGGTGCCCGAGGCAGGGTCAGGCTGTTGAGTCACACACTTTTCTGATCGTCTGCTAGGACTTGATTTAAACTGGCAGAAAAATATATATTTTTTAATTGTGGTAAAACACACATTTTAGCCATTTTTAAGTGAGCAATTCAGTGACATTAAGCATGTTCATGTTCTTATGTGACCATCACCACCCTCTGTCCTCAGCACTTTTTCATCTTTCCAAGCTGAAACTCTGTCCCATGAGACACCAACTCCCCAGTGCCCTTCCCCAGCCCCTGGAAACCACCGTGCGACCTTCTGATGTCCTCAAGGTTCATTCGCGTTGTCACGTGTGTCAGGATCTCCTTTCTAAGGCTGGGTCATAGTCCATCGTTTATCTAGACCACATTGTATCCATCCATTTGTTGATGGGCATTTGGGTTGCTTTGGCAAAAATATTTCTGTAGACAGTATTCTGGGAGCAATCACTCTTTTAATACAATTCTGTCTTTCATTGATGTTTTTTAGTGTATTTTATTATTATTTACATACAGAGAGTCCTCAGAGAGCCTTGGAGGCCCTATTCGTAGACACATAGTTGGGGCTACAGTTACCATATCATGAGTGAGGCTGCTTGTTGATGTCTCTTCATTTGTTCCTCTGGGGCCACCTCTCCCCATCCTCTGGCCTGGTGGCAGGGGAGGCACCCCCAGTCTTGACCCTAGTCTGCTCAGGCAGTTTGTGTCTCCTGCTCAAGGTTTGCAGCCAGGGCTGAGACAGACACTCACTCTTCATTCTATTGGCAGGAGGACGCCATCTTGGCCTCCCCCAGACTGAAGTGTCGTTGGCATGGCCAACCCCTGGCAGAGTTTTCTCCATCAGGACCTACCACAGTTCGTGTGTGTGTGACAGACAAGTCAGTCCACCAGAATGGGGACAAAACACCTGACCAGGAACAAGAGGAGGAAACTCACTGGCAAGGAGACCAAGCGTGCCTGGACCTCTTGGGGGAGGAGGGTGTTAACACCTAACAACTGTGGCAACTCAGTTAACAGATCATTCCTCTCCCGACCATCTGACTAAGCCAGGGTGGCTGCAGCGGGGAGGGGCAGGCTACATGCCACCAGTACCCCCCGGCCACGGGATTGACCCCTGCCCCTGGGTTTGACCAGCAGGAACGTGACCCAGTAGTGCCACTGGGGTCACCCTTGATGGTTCTGGGCTACAGTGCAGCCCATGGCTTTACGAGAAGAGCCTTCATTTTTGGAAGAAAACTGGCTGTGGCATTCAGCTTGCCAGGGAACACCATGACTGTGCTTGTATGACAATTCAGATGAGAAATAGGGCTTTTCCTTCCCGATTCCTGTAACATTGCACTGCTAGACTTTCCCAGGAGGCTGCAAGGAGCTGTCGGGGGCCCCCGTCTTGATTAGGGCGTGTGCTTCGTGTTATCAACAAGGACATTTGTCCCCTTGTCAGACATCCCCTCCAGGGTCTCTCCGTAGAGGGAGCAGGTGTGCTGCGAGGAATTGGTGTCAGCAGCCCCTCAGCATGCAGGCTCCAAATGCCCCTTACCTTCTGGAGAAGCCAGAACACCGAATGTCCCCTCACAGCCACCTGGCCTACTCTGGGGCCTCTCGTGTGCCCAGCCCACGTGAAGTCTCCAACAAGTCTTGTCTGCGAGCTCAAAGCCAGCTACAGAGGGCCCAGAGACAGTGGGCCGAGCTACGAAGAATGAACTTTCTTATGCTGGTGCCAGGGGAGGAGGCTCCTGGTGCCCGGTGCCCTTGGCCCCCGGCTTCTCTCCCCCTCCCCGCCTGTCCTGACTGAGGGAGTAGAGCTGGTGCCTGTTTCTCTCCGTGCAGTCTGGGCTCCGGGCCCTGCAGGCTGCAGCCGCGGGTTTTGGCAGGCCAGCGCACCTTCTCCCCGTCCAGGCTCTGTCGCACATGGAAGCCCAGGAAGGGGCCCTCTGCCTGCTGCGCAGGGGCGCGGGCAGTTGCCGAGGGCCAAGGGTGGGCAGTGCCCGCCACGCTTGGCCCTGGACTTGCTTCCCCTTGGATCTGCTCTGAGCTGCCCCCTGAATGGCCCAGACAGGCTGAGCTCCCAGACGCGACTGTGTGGAGAGAGCTTCCTTCTCTGGCTCGTTTGTTTCTGGCTTATCTAATTTCCAATTTGAAAGCTGCTTATGAGAGGGGAAAATACAGTCGAAAAGGAAATGGGGGAAATTCAGGTCCTACATGAAGGTGGGAGTGGGGCAGGGGCTTGGGTACAGTGGGCCTGGGTGTGTGCCCCATGCACAGTTAGCACAGAGCAGGCCCGATCACCCCAGAAGGACCTCAGCACTGTCACGGTGTCTGGGGGCTTAAGCCCCCGTCAGGCATGGGAGCCCCATCTCCCCCATGCAGGGGCTCTCTCTGCCGTGGGCTGGCACACAGGGACAGCCTTGCAGGGCAGCTCAGCCGCAGCACAGGCAAGGCCCTTCCTGGAGGGCTCTGCCTTCCCTCAGGGGTGTGGACTTGCAGCCTGAGCTTGCTGCAAGGGAACCAGGTGCTGCCCGAGACTGAGGTGCGTAGCTGGGGGTGGGGCGCTGTGTGCTGATGGTAGTGGGGTAGAGGGTTTTAGAAATGGAGCCGAGACAGAAAATTGTTCTACTCTTTTCTGCCCTAAAAAAAAAAAAAAAAAATCTGCCTGGCGTCCCCAGCTTCTGAGGCACGTGACAAGACTTAGTTTTAATCAGGGCCCTTCATGTGGCATGGCACGAAAAAGGACATTTCAGTATTTGAAACTTTTCTTGGCTCTCTTGCCCTCATTTTTGTGGCTTAGAGGAAGGTGTGGATTTCTTTTACTTCACCAGAATAGTCCTTCTTTTGATTTGAAACGTGGGCTTCTGAGTTACTGGATGAAATGTGCTAGAAACAGTCTTTGAGTGAAAATGTTGTGCTTAACAAAAACGAGCTTCAATTTCCACTTCCTTTCTGCTATGTGAACCTACACGGTGCTGCTTATTAGGCAGAAATACAAGAGCAGATGAAAGGTTGTGTGGTGCGGACGCCTCCTAACCGCAAATCAAACAATAGGCCTTTTCATCTTCGGTCAAAATGCAGCCGCATCACCTCGCCTCTTAGCCAAAAAGCAACACGAAACCGCACAGGAGCGGAGCCTGCCAGCCGGTGCGGGGAGTGAGGGCTGTTTTCTTGCCCTTTCATCGTGGCTGTACTTTGGCATTTCGTCCTCCAAGTGAAAACAAAAATAGCTACTTACTAGGGCTCTGACTGCATTTGCTGTTTAATGCTGCTCTGCCTTGCTAAAAATGAATTGCAGGTGATTTATTAATAAAAAACACACATGAGGACACACACATACAAAGCCACAATCGATGCAATTAGGAAAATATAGGTGGAGAAGGACTGGAACCAGCCGAGAGCCCTGCTTTCTCTGGGAGCACTCAGGCCCGTGGACGGCTGCGTCTGTCTTTCTTAGCCCCTTCTGTCCCGGAACTGTGCCTCCTTCCTGATTAGGGTGCTGTCTGGGCTCCAGTCCTTGCCTGGCTGGCCCTGATTGGTTGGTTCCCACTTGTCCTCAGCTGCTGTTGCACTTGCCTGGCCTCGAGGAGTCCCAGCCTCCCCCACACACCTCCAAGGCAGGAAGTAGGTGAGCCACTGCCTGCAGAGTCGAGGGTCCCTGAACTGGCAGCTTCCAGGAGAGCCTCTAGTACATTCTCAGACTTTTGTTTTTGCTCAGGAATTTTTTGGTGACGTGATCTTATACACAGAAAACCCTAAAGAATCCTCAAAAAAGTATTAGAACTAATGAATTCAGCAAACTTGCAGTATATAAAATCAGCACTCAAAATGCAGTTGTATTTCTACACACTTGCAATGAACAATCTGAAAAGGAAATTTTTTAAAAGTTCTGTTTATAATAGCATCAGAAAGAATACTGGGGGATAAACTTTTTCAAAGAGGTGAAAGACCTGTACAAACTGTAGAGTATTTTTGATACAAATAAATGGAAATACATCCCTTGTTCAAGGATTGGAAGGCTTAATATTGTTGAGGTGACAATACTATTCAAGTGATCTACAGATTCAATATAATCTCTACCAATGGTGTTTTTTATAGAAATAGAAAAAAAGCCCTAAAATTCTTACGGAATCTCAAGGGACTCTGAATAGCCAAAACACTCTTGTAAAGGAGGAACAAAGTTGGAAGACTCTCATTTCCTGATTTCAAAATATGCTATAAACAACAGTAATCAAAACAGTGTGGTATTGGCATAAGGACGGATATATAAACCGATGGAATAGAACAGAGAGCCCAGAAACAAACCCTCCCAGAGATGGTCAATTGATTTTCAACAAGCATGTCAAGCCATTCAGCGAGGAAGGGACAGTCTTTTTAACAAATGGTGCTGGGAAAACTGGATAGCCACATGCAAAAAAGAATGAAGTTGTACTCTTACCTAACACTATATACAAAGTTAACCCAAAATGGATCAAAGATCTCAATGTAAGAGCTAAAATTATAAAGCTATTAGAAAAAAACACAGGTGAAAATCTTCATGATCTTGAACAGGCAATGATTTCTTGAGTATGACACCAAAAAGCACAGTCAATAAGAGGAAAAAAATAGGTGACTTGGATTTCATCAAAATTAAAAACTTTGCTATATCAAAGAACACTATCAAGAGAGTGAAAAGACAACCTACAGAATGAGAGAAGATATTTTCAAATTATTATTTGCTGAGGAATTAATATCCAGAAAATATGAAGAACTCTTATAACTTAACAATAAAAGAAAACCAAACAGCCCAATTCAAAAGCATGCAAAGGATTTAAGTAGACATCTTTTCAAAGAACTTATACAAATGGACAATAAGCACATGAAAAAACGTTCCATATCATTAGTCGTTAGAGAGACAGAAATCAAAATCATAGTGAGAAGTCACTTCACATGGGTATTTAAAAAAATAGGAAAAGAACAAGGGATGGTGAAGATGTGGAGAAGTTGGAGTCCTAATACATGGTTGGTGGGAATATAAAATGATATAGCTAAACAGTTTGATAGCTCCTCAAAAATTTGAACATAGAATTACCATACAATCCAGTAATTCCAGTCCTAGGTTTATACCCAAAAGAATTGGAAACAAGGACTCAAACATATATATGTACATCAATGTTCATAACAGCATTACTCATAGTAGCCAAAAGGTGGAAACAACTCAAATGTCCATTGACAGATGAATGGATAAACAAAATGTGGTATATATGTACAGTGAAATATTATTCGGCTTTAAAAAGAAATGGAATTCTGACACGTACTGCAACACGGATGGACGTTATGCTAAGTGAAATAAGCCTGACATAAAAGGACAGATATTGTATGGTTCCATTCACACGAGGTACCTGGAGTGGTCAAATTCATCGAGACAGAAAGTAGAATAGAGGTTCCTAGGAGTTGAGGGGGAGGGAGGAATGAGTAGCTATTGGTTAATGGGTTTAGAATTATTCTTTGAGAGGATAAAAAAATTCTGGAGATATTGGGTGGTAGTTACACGACATTGAGAATGTACTTAATGCCTCTGAACTGTACACTTAACAAGGTTAAATGGTAAATTTAATGTTATGTATGTTTTACCACAGTAAAGATTTTTTTTTTTAAAGTAGAAAGGACAGAATTTGAATAGGACAACTATTTCTGAGAAAGGGCATAAGCACCTTTATACAAGTACACTATAAAGAAAAAGAAGGCTGTATTAATGTTGAACGTGGAAAAGTTACAAGGTAAAATTTGGTGTCAGTATGTGTAATTGCTTTCTTCATAAGAGACTTTCAGTCGGGAGTCCGTGTTGGGCCGTGCAGCGTTCCTGGGAGGTGGCGGTGACACGAGCCCCCGTTCTCCATCGTGAGAGCTGGGCTGCCGCAAGCAGAGGCCGTCTCCTCGCACCCTCCTGGCGGTTGTCTCCACAGAGGTGCATCACACCCCACTTGGGCCAGGGCCTCAAGCCCCACTCCCCCGAGATGGAATAGTCCAGAACTCTGGAAGAATTAGGACAGACCCTGAGAACATCGCCCAGGGGCCCCAGCTGCAGTTAGGAAAGTGCGCTCTGGTCGGAGGTCGCCAGCCTGGGCCGGGGACTGTGTCACCATCCACAGCCAGACGCATGCAGGACTTGCAGGACATGCCCTGGCCTCCCAGCGAGGGCAGGTGGCCTCCTCTCCTCAGGTGACGTGGAGCTGGCGAGGCATAAGCGGTGCCAGGCATGCACAGTTGTGCACAGCAGGACCGCAGATCTGAAATAACAAGACAAGAGACGGCTCCTCCGAGTCCTCACCAGCATTTATGTTTTGTCTGTTTGATAATAGCCATTCTAACTGGGGTGAGATGGCATCTCATTGTGGTTTAGATTTGCATTTCCCTGATGATTAGTGATGTTGAGCTTTTTTTCGTGTACTGATTTGCCATTTGCATGTCTTCTTTTGAGAAATATCTATTCAGATCCTTTGCCCACTTTTTAGTGGAATTAAGGATGTGGAGAAAAGGGAGCTCTTACACACTGTTGGTGGGAATGTAAATTAGTACAGCCACTATGGAAAATGGCATGATGATTTCTCAAAAAACTAAAAATAGAACTATCATATGATCCAGCAGTTTCACTCCTTCCTGGGTGTTTATCCAAAGGAAAGACATCAGTATATCAAAGGGATACTGCACCCCCGTGTTTATTGCAGCAGTATTCACAGTAGCCAAGATGTGTCCATCAGTAGATGCTCGGATAAAGAACATGTGGTATTTACACACAGTGGAAGACTATTCAGCCATAAAAAATTCTGTCATTTGTAGCAACATGGATGGACTGGAGGTCATTATGTTAAGTGAAATAGCCAGGCACAGAAAGACAAAATTTTCTCACTCATATCTGAGAGTTAAAAAAGTGAATCTCATGATAGTAAACAGTAGAATGGTGGTTACCAGAGGCAGGAGAGGGGAGGGCAGGCATTGGAGAGAAATTGGTTATGGGTACAAACTTATAGTTAGATATAAGGAATAAGTTCTAGTGTTCTATAGCACATTGGATAACTATAGTTAACAATAATTTATTGTATATTTCACAATAGCTAGAAGAGAAGATTTGAAATGTTGAAGTGTTCCTAACACAAATGATAAATGTTTGAGGTGATGGATATGCTAATTACCCTGATTGGATCATTGCACATTTGTATGTGTGGATCAATGTATCACATCTATCCCATAAATATGTACAGTGTTTAAAAAATATGATATATCAATTATAAGAAAAGAAGTTTCTTCAGCAGAGGGAGTTTGCAAAGCCCTCACTCCCACAACTGCATAGTTAGAAAGGTGGGGTGCGTGAGGCACATGCCCTGGCCTGGCCTGGGGAGGGAGGCTCGGGGGGCCGGTGCCAGCCCTGCAGAGTCTGGCAAAGCCCCCCTATGCTTGGCCCGGGCCCTCCCTGTGAAACCCTGGGATTGCGGCTTCTCTCCTCCACTGCTGACATCCTGTTTCTGTGAAATTAGGTGATTTGCCTAAGGACTTTCTGGTCTGCCAAAAGACAAAACAAAACAAAACACATAGCAAATAAAATGCATTTCCCCAATTCTTAGCCAGCAACGACGGTCCCCTGAGACCACGTGGCATTCCCCAGAGGCTGGGGCTCAGGCATCTGTGAGAGGAAGCCTGGGGCCAACGCTCGTGTCCACGGTCCTGCACAGCACTGCACCCCTCAGCAAGGAGGCCCTGTGGACATGCCCACTGTGTGGCTGTCAGGCTGTCAGGTGCTTCTGGGCAGAGGCTGGCACCCACGCCCTGGTGCTTCTGTGTCCCAGACAGGTAGAAAGCCTGCGTCTGGAGAGAGAGGCAGGAGGATGTGGTCGTCCCTTCTGCTAAAGCCAGACGTGGATGCTGCTGCAGGGGACGTGGATGCCTTGTGCCCCTTTCCTGCCATCCCACGTGCAGCCACGCACCCTCAGAATGTCACGTGCTGCTGGCTACACCACGATTCCAGAACCCTCAAGGGGCACCTCCACCTCCCCCGGCCAGATGGGCAGCCCTGCGGGGTGTGTTCCAGAGCCACGAGAAACATTCGGAGGGACGGGGAAGCCGCAGAGGCCGTCAGGAGCGCTATGTGGGCTGAGATAGAGCTGCTGAAGCGCTTTGATGCCCAAATTAGTTTAGGCATAGTGCCCTCTGTGGCGGGGGCGTGGCCTGCCCAAGTCAGCCCTAGATCAGCAGCTGCAAATATGCGGTTGGGTTGGGGGTCTTTGTTGTCACAGACCTGGAATGGGAACCCGAAGGAAGGGCTGAGGGGCGTGGGTGCGTTTAAGAGTTTGTGACGGGCCCAGAGCAGTGTGGACAGAGAACTGAGTTCCTCAGTGCCCCGTGGCGGCTCTGTGTGCTCCGTAGCTCCCCACTGCTCAGCCCGTCTGGCATGGCCGTCCCGCTCTGGGGTCTGTGCCATGCTGTTGTCCCCCTGCAGAGCCCTGAAGGATGGGCTGTGACCACCATGCCAGGTCTCTGCTCCTGGCATGTAAGTGCTCATACACGTTTGTGCAGGAAGTGAAATTAAAATCTGCCAGCTCAGGTCATAAATGGATAGAATGTTACAGCTGGAACAGCCTTGGGGGGTACCTAGCCTGGGCTCCCCCATGTTATACGAGGAGAAACTGAGGCACGGTCTCTCCCCTTGCCTCCTGCTCGGCAGACCTAGTTAAGTGTGTGCACGTGGAGGGATGTGGCCAGTGGGAGGTTAAACTTGGCCTGTATAGCCAGTCAAACATATGAAAGCCAGATTTTTGCTTGGCATAGTAAAACAAGATGCATTTGGTATTATTAGTGATACTAAAACTGTATGTCACATACTGGGCACGTAAGAACATTTTCAGACATGCATGTGGGGTTTTGATTGCATGCTGCGTTTAATCCAGAAGGAAGAAACCCACATTTTCTTCTGATGTAAAGGGACCTGGAAGCAGTTCCTGAGGTTGTGTGCCTGTCAGTGATGATGGAGACGTCCCGGACCTGCACTGTCCGCTCCGCAGCCACCAGCCTCCTGTGGCTACTGGGCACATGAGTGTGCCTGGTGTGACTCAGGAGCTGGACTTTTAAAGCTTATTTTAGTTGCTTATAATTGAAACTTAAAATCTACATGTGGCTAGTGGCTACTCTAATGGACAGTTGGGGGATTTTAGCATAATCTTGTTTTTTAAATCTCATTTTAGAAGGAATTTTGTGGATTCAAAGGAAAGATTGTCTGGAAGAGGGTCCTGGCTGAGGTGGGGCTTGTTGACACCTGGTCTAGAGCTTTTTCCGTCATCCCACCGTGCAGCAGCCAGCCAGGCTGGGCGCTGTCAGGACAGTCACTAACTGCTCTGGCCTCAACTTCCTCAGGTGTAAAGTGAGGTCTGTGGCTTCTTCTAGTTCTGGGATTCTGTCTCGTTCCATTCTTGGCAGCTGGACATGTGAAGAGCTCTGTGTTAATAATAGTAACTAAAGGTTTATTGAACAGCTGGGGCCGCTGGGTCTTCCTGGCCTCACTGCATGCTCAGCTGGGTGGGGAGACCCAGAAATACCTGGGGACAGTTTCAAAATGTAGGTTTCTGGGCTCCGCTCAGAGGAATTGCAGGGGCTGGAAATCTGCATTTTAATAAATTTCCCAGTGATTGTTACACAAAGGACAACTTCATTTAACAATGCGGGACAGGCCGACTTCCCACTGGGGCCCGGGGGGCCACCCAGCCTGGTCAGCGCTCACACAGTGGCCAGGGAGTGGTTTCCAATGTGGGATGCTCTGCCTCCCTCTCTGGGACTCGCCAGCTGCTATGGCTTCAGTTACCTCAGGTTTGAATTTAGAGAATCGAAAGATGACCCTCTTCTTTCCTATAGATACTACAAGTAGGAGTAAGAGCAGGTCCGTGCATTTGTCCTCAACTTAACTCTAATATTTATTATCATAGGTTATTAATAGTTTCAAGTTTGCTTTCAGAGAGACCCTGTTCTAATCTCCCGTTATTGGAGCTCGCCACAGTGAATCGCCAAAATACAGTTTCAAGATGAGGATAGGATTCTGTCATGAAAAAACAGACCTGACCTTGAACAATTTATCTGCATAACTGTAATCTTGTCATTTTTTGACTCGGGCTAAACCAATTTGCAATTTTAGGAGGAGATGTAGGAGGTGATTGTCCCCAAATGGAAGCTGTTATCTGTCTCCCGGGTTCATAAACCCAACTCAGAGCTCTGCTTGTCAACATCTGCAGAAGGAACTTAGAGAAAGACTAGCTCCTTTTAAATTTTTTATTGTACTAGTTAATGTAAGAGCAGCTGTGTAAACAGATCATTAAGCTCATTTTAAATGTGACCCTGCCAGCAGTTTCAAAGCTAAGGTCGCATTGACTTATGAAAACGGGCTGTTTGGTCTTCGGCGTCTATGGCCCACGGAGCTGCCTGGGGTCAAATGACCAGTGCGGTCCTGTGGTTAAGCGTACCCTACTGACCTCTTAAGACTTAAACCAAAAATAAACTGCAGCAACAGCCTCTTTTTAAGCCTTTTTAAGATTTCGTTCCTTACTGCCCTGAGGGTGACTGTGGCGTCCCTCCTGGGTTTTTTCTCCTTTCTTCTTGGTCGGCTGCCCGTGCCTGCGTGTTTCTCAGCCTCCCACCCTGATTCCTCAGTGCTCGCGGTCCAGCACAACCTGGGCCTGTGTGGGACTTACCGACTGGAAGGCCTTACGCTGTTTGGGGACACGCTGGTGTATGCGACGTGCTTCATACCATTAAGGAGCTTGTGGCCTAGGAAGAGGAATAGCTGGTTACAGAAATGAACCAGGAGGCAGAATATCTAACTGGGACCAGCCAAAAGGAAGAAAGAGGGAAAGCCAAGCGGTGGCCCAAGTGGCCGAGAGCCCTGAGGTAGGTAGGTGGCATCCACGTGCTGGATTCGTGGCTCAGGCAATGCCATCAGGACTTGGCTTTTTTGTAGCTCTGGGCCTCTCCAAGGCTCCGTGGTGTGGCCCAGCAGCTCCATGGACATCTTCCTGGGGCAGGAGGGCTGTAGGGTGTTCGTCCTGCTTCTGGAAGCCTCCCTGGAGTCTCTGCTGGAGCATCCCCAGGGTTCGTTCTGACTGGTTGTGTGAACTGATTACTGTGGCAGCAGTTAGCTCAGGCACATCCTGCGTTTTCTCCTGATATTGAGGGGATCCCACCCAGGCCTTGGGGACTGAGAGTTGGGTGGTTAAGAGAAAATTGGTGGCAGTGGCCAGGAGAAGGTGGGTGAATACAAGGCAGGCAAACCGTACCTGTTCACGCCAGGAAGTCACTGTACCAAGGGACTTTACAAGAGTTGAAATCATGAAAAACCAAATGTTATTGGACTTCTGAGGATGGAGGCACTGGTGACATCAGGGACTGTTTCAAGTTGGGGTCCCTGGGTCTGCCTGGGTGCTGGCCTTCATCCCTGTTTGCTTCCTCCGAGATTGCTGGCCCTCGGAGTGGTCTGTGTGTGGAAGGTCCCCCTGGACCTAGCCTTGCCGTGCCCACGGGGTCTGTAGGGCACTCGGCAGCACCCCTCCCCCGTCTTTCGTCTTTCTGAGCTGCACTCCCTGCAGGTCACGTCATTCCTCTACACGTGCCAGAGCTCCGCATCGTCCCTTGAGGCCCAGTGCAAACTTCCCTTCTTTGGGTGGGTCACCTCCCTGGCCAGCTGGAATCAACACTTCCTTCCTGGAATTCCCGCTCACCCTGGAGATCACCCTTGGCCCTTCCGGTGGCTCTTCCTTTGACCCTTGTGTCTGCAATCCCAGTTACCAGGAGGCTTCCAGGACGGTGACTGTCATTTCTGATGCTTCCCAAATGAAACATGCATGGGTGCTTTCCTGGCCCAGGGGGAGGTATGGAATTTACATTTGTTGTGGGTGGGAAAGAGAGTGGGAGCAGCTCAGTATTTTCCTTCCTTTGTAGGAAAGTGGTACCCAGACACTTTTGCATGTATCCAATTTGATACTTCCGCTCTCTTTTGATACATGCAGACGGTCTCTAATGGCTAAATTTTTATGCCGCAGATTATGTACTTGCAATGTTTGGCAAACATTGTGCCACTTGCTTATAATGCTGTCAGAAATTCAATCAGTGGCCTTCATAGTCCCCAGGAATGTGCTTGGTGGCAGGTGTTACGATGTGCAAATCTGTGCCCAAAGGGCTTTTATTGTCTCATTAATGAGCAGGTGCAATAAATTGTGTTGTAGACAGCATCTTTGTTAGTCTGAAGATGCTTGGGGATGTGTGTTCTATCTCCACATGTTACACTGTATCGGAAAAACCAGCTGTTTTCCTCAATACTCACACTCCACACAGAACACTTCTCTTCTGACGCCAGATGTGTGGGGCTTTTCCCCACACCAAGCAATTCTCCCATTTTCTGTAGACACCAACTGGGTATCCTATAATTCAGTTCAGTTCTGACACCATCTACCTGGAGTTAGTGCAGACCCAACAGGTAAAAGGCTCAGCCCCACACGATTGCCCCCTCTTCAGATGACAATTGCAGTGTTGGGTCCTCAGGTTACCTGCAACTTCTGTCTGACGTGGCTACAAATTGGCGGTTCCTATGACCCCCCCCCCCCCACATTTAATCATTTGCTTGAAAGGCTCATAGAATTCAGGGAAGCAGTTGTGTTTACCAGTTTATTCTATTAACAAAGGATATGATAAAAGATGCAGGTAGAGTTGGGCCAGGTGGCTCACACCTGTAATCTCAGCAATTTGGGAGGCTGAGGCGGGAGGATCACTTTAGGCCAGAAGTTCAAGACCAGCCTGGGCAACATAGTGAGACACTGTCTCTACAAAAAATAAGAAAAATTAACCAGGTGTGGTGGTGCATCCTGTAGTCCCAGCTACTTGGGAGGCTGAGACAGGAGGATCGCTTAAACCCAGGAGTTTGAGGCTGCAATGAGCTATGATTACACTGCTGCACTCTAGCCTGGGGGACAGAGCAAGATCCTATCTCTGAAAAACAACAACAACAACAAAAAACACAACGGATGGGCAGCCAGATAAAGGGGTCTATAGTGTGAGGGCTGGAAGGGTCCTGAGCACAGGAGCTTCTGTCCCTGTGGAGTCGGGGTGTGCCACCCTCCAGGCACATGGATGTGTTCACCAACTTGAAGCTCTCTGAGCCCCATATTTTAGGGACTTTTATGAAGTGTCATCACATAGGTCAGATTGGTTATGAACTCAGTCTCCAGCTGCTCTCTCCTTCCTCACCTGGGGAGTGGGGCTGAAAGTTCCAAGCTTCTAATCACGGCGTGGTCTTTCTGGGGACTGGCCCCCACCCACGAGCCAGGAACCAACCGAGAGTCACCTCATTAGAACAAAAGACTCTCTTATCACCCAGGAAATTCCAAAGGTTTAGGAGCTCTATGTCAGGAATCAGGAAGGAAGACCAAATATTAGAACAAAAGATGCTCCTGGCACCCCTGACACTCAGGGAATTATCAGAGTTTTAGGAGCTCTGTGCCAGGAATCAGGGATGAAGATCAAATATGTATTTCTCATTGTGTCACACACCCATTCATTTTTCTCCCTTTTGATACACTTTTTATTTTAGAATAGTATAGAGAGTTCTCTTATACCCCATGCCCCATGTCCCCATTGTTAACACCACACCCTAGTATGGCACCTTCCATACATTAATGTCCACACTCCACTTGGACAGCTTTAGTGTCCCCCTGATGTCCTTTTTCTGTCCCGGATCCCATGCAGCATCTGCAGCACGTGGCATACAGTTGCCTCCTAGGGGCTCCTCTGGCCGTGACAGTTGCTCAGACTGGCCTTGGGTGGTCAGGGCAGGTGGATAGTGGCCCCGCATTTGAGAGCTGGTAGTGGAGGTGTTGGGGTGTGGGCCTGGACTGGGTGGTTTGCGATCAAAAGGTGCTCTGGTGAGTGAGCTATTTACCATCTCTAGCCATTGGCAACCTTCCAGGATCAGGAAGCGTCCCGGTGTTAAAGCATCAGAGTACAGAAAACAAGACAGAGTTACTATGTTTAGGCCCCTCATATGACTGGAACCACACGGTATTTGTCCTTTGTGACTGGCTTATTTCACTTAACATAATGTCTTCAAGGCTTATCCACGTTTGGGTACATGTCAGGATCTCATTCCTTTTTAAGGCTGTCTAATATTCTGTTGATGGACATACTACATTGAGTTTATTGATTCAGCATGCGGTCCCTGACTCATAATGGTTCAACTTATGATTTTTGACTGTTCGAGTTTACAGTGGGCTCATCAGGACATAGCCTGATCATAAATGACGGAGCTCCTTAACAACTTATGGTGGGGTCACGATTCCTAGTGAATTTATATGACTTTCACACCTTCGTGAAGTTGAAAAACCCTAAGTCGAACCCTTGTGAGTTGGGGACTGCTGTGCTGCCGGCATTAAATGCATTTTCAACTATGATATTTTTGACCTAGGATATTTTTGACTTATGATGGGTTTATTGGGATGTGACCCCATGGTAACTCAAGGGGCGTCTGTATTTATTAATATTTCTAGAGAAGACAAAAAAAATCCCACTTCATTTCTAAATCCCCTGGGAGTTCACGTGCCATTAGGACTCCCTTTGGGGGCCTCTCCCATCTTGGCCCAGGGACAGCACAAGCAGGGGGCAGGAAAGGGTCAGACTCATTTGTGGCAGGCATGGGGCTGAACCGTGCTAAGCAGAAGTGCACTTCGTCACGTGTAATTAATCCTCATGGTGCTTGAATATCAGCATTCCAGTGGAGACGCAGAGTTGGCTTCTGGGATGCAATTACTGCCTGCTCACAGCGCTGACCGGAGTGCAGCCCTGGACAGCCGGCCTGACCTGTGCCCGGTGACCCACCTTCTCCTCTCCGGGAGCCAGGTCGGAGCGTCTTTGCAGAAGTCTCAGATGAACTGTCGGCACAGAGCACTTACTCATCGGGGCTGCTTCCTGCTCTAATCACTGCTTTTTCTTCTCCAGCTGAGAGGAATCGGTGGGCGGATGTGGGGAGGCGAGCTAATGCGATGACATTTTGACAAGTGTGTTACGATAAAAAATAACTCCCGCAGGAGAAGGTTAATGCAGTTATCACCACGCTCGCACTGGCAGCTTAGATTTGCGCCTGGTTGGGGCAGGTTGCTTTTCTTTTCTCCTGCAGATCAAGTCGCACCCATATTCCATTGGAGAGTGCTTGAGTCTCTTTTTTTTTCTTCTAGAAACGTATATGAAGCGTGAGTGTCATTGTCTGTCCATCAGTTTTTCCAGGGGGGTTTCTGCTGCCCGTGTCTGCTCCGTGGCAGGCTCTGCTTCCCACCTCCTGGGAAGTAGGCTGCTTCCCTCCACTCTCAGTGCACACGTGGCTGAAGACTACATCCTAATTTTAACATTAGCCTAAGTAAAAATACAATTAGTATTTTTAGTCTGCTTCCGAGTTAAATCTTACCGTGCATGCTAAAGGCAGCTACAGAGCATTTGGGATTTATTTGTTATGTTGGATCTTCTATTCCTTGTTCCCCTCTAACTCATTTTTAGCA
This sequence comes from Lemur catta, assembly GCF_020740605.2. NCBI lineage: Eukaryota > Metazoa > Chordata > Mammalia > Primates > Lemuridae > Lemur > Lemur catta. The sequence goes on from NC_059131.1 coordinate 81,034,131, forward strand.
ATGTAGAATTTACTCTAACTGGGTTAGGTATTTGCTGTTTAAAAAAGCTTTATTAAGACATAACTCATATAGCATATAATTTGGCCTTTTAAAATGTTCAATCCAGTGGCTTTCAGTATATTCCCAGAGTTGTGTATCCATCGCCACAATACATTTTAGAACATCCATTCCTTTCCATTGCTGAATCATGTGCCGTTGTATGATATGCTACATCTTATTTATCCATTCATCGGATGGTGGATATTTGGGTTGTCTTCACTTTTTGGCTATTATGAGTAATGCTGTTATGCATATTCATGTGTAAGTTTCTGTGTGGACTTATGTTTGCATTTCTCTGGGGTGTATACCTTTGAATGGAATTGCTGGATCCCATGATAACTCTGTAACCATTTGAGGAACTGTCAGCATATTTTCCAAAGTGGCAGCCTCATTTTGCATTCTTCCCCAGCAATGTATGAGAATTCCAGTTTCTCCATATCCTTGCCAACACATACTGCTATCTGTCTTATTGATTGTAGCCATCCTAGAGGGATCATTGTTTTAGAGTTGGAAAATGATAGAGAGTAGTTTCCAAAAGTAGAGATATGGTTTGAGTTAGTGCTTTATCACTTACTACCTGTGTGCTTGGCCCAGTTGCTTAGTTTCTCTGAGCCCTGGTTTGCTGCGTGTAAGTAGGAGACAGTGATGCCTTCCTTATGGGGTGCTGACTGAGGGGGGTGTGAACCAGCACAGCGTCTCACATGCCAGTGTCCAAGAAACATGAGCCTTTATCGTGATGCCCAAGATGACCCGCTCTGGGTCTCTGCCCCTGCCTCCATGCTGTCTGTCTCTTTGTGGAACGGGGTGATTGCCAGTATGTTCTAGAGAAATGTGGGATTGTCCAAAGCAAAGATAGGTTGACTGGAAGCTTCAAAGTGGTGGAACCAGGAGCTCTCCTACACCCCTGCCCCTGGCAGTCACTCGGGAGTTTTCTGTTCCTGTAGTTCTGTGCGCTCCAGAATGCCGTGTAGATGGGGTGGCCTGGTGTGTAGCCTTCGAGTCTGGCTCCTCTCGCTTGGCACAGCACATTGCGATTGTGCGTGTTGCTATGTCTGTGGTAGTGTGTTCCCTTTTTACTGCTGTGTGGTATTCCATTGTCTGGATAGACCACAGCTTATATATCCGTTTAACACTGAAGGACATATGAGCTGTTTCCAGTTTGGGGCAATTATTAATAAAGACATTTTACATGCCTGAGTGCAAGTTTCCGTTACACTTGGATAAATATTTAGGAGTAGGATTGCTCAATCATACGGTTTGTTTATGTATGATTATTTAAGTATGTTTAACTTTGTAAGAAATTGCCAGATTGTTTTCCAAAAATAGCTATACCGTGAAATTAATAATATTTTAACCAGTAATAGGCCACTGGAATCTGAATTGGTTGCGAATTGGTTACTAAAAATATGTCTATATCTTGATATTCATATATACTTTATTCACTCGACTAGAGTTGTGATTCTGCAACTGTTAGTCGGTATATCGTGAAATGCACGTTCCATGGACAGATTCGTGTCGGAAAACTTTAGGTTAAAGCAAGTGAAACCATTTCTTTATTGCAGGATTCTTAGTGCTTAAAACACATGGCCCTCAAGAGGGGGTTGAGATAGGCAGTTTTTCTAAATTTATTCGACTACAGATGTCTCATGGAGCCAGTGTTCTTTAGAATTAGTTTTGGGAAACACTGGGCTAGAGCACACAGCTTCTCAGTGAATTCCTTCTCTTTTATCTGGAACATCTCTGTATTGGTCAGGACAGGCTCTGTTGTGCTGTGCTAACAAACAGCCCTCGCTGACAGCTATTCAAAACAATGCAGGTTTGTTTTCCAACCTTTATTGTTTACTATATGTTTGTCTCAGCAGGTGAGGGTCTCACTCAGGGGCACAGGCTAATGAGAGAGGAATATGACACATAGCGCACTGGCTCTTGCAGTCTTCTGTCAAGAAGAGGCACACACCACATTCATTTGCTAGAACACGTTACATGAACACACTTGAATTCTTGAGGAAATTCAGCTTGACATGTGCCTGAGAAGAGGAGAAATGGAATATTGTTGAACAGTCCTGGTTACCACCTCAAATTCTAAAGGGCTCAAGGCAAACTAGTTTGTTCTGTTTTATGTGTCTGTGTATTTGAGTTGTTTGATGAGTGTCCTTACCTCAGTGCCTGTTGTCACTGGATCCCGAAGTTTGTTCAGCTATTGGGTGTGTGCATGTGACGACTTTAGGCCTCATTCCTTTAGGCCAGCAGGTGGTTGTGTTCTTCTCATGAGGCAGAGTTTTAGAACCAGACCACAGAGCAATACGGCTTTAGAGTTGGGGTGGGTGGGTCCCTGGGAGACTGCCTAGCCCATGGCTTCTAAACACTGGAGCAAGAGGAACCTTTCTTCCAATGCATGCTCATCAGGAAAGCAGGCATGTAAAATGGATAAGCTCCAAATTGTTCTGGGGGAAGTGGAGTTGCTGGGTCAAGGATTCTTACTGCAGGGCTTCCTTCTCCCTCTTCCCTCCTACCTCGTCCTCTCCCACCTCAGTGATCTCTAAGGGCCACAAAAGAGTCCAGGTTGAGAGACCCTAATCTTTTCTAACCCTTTGTGTGTTAGCCAAGTAGGGTGACTAGCGACCATCCAGGACCCCTCATGCTGGGACACCAGGTGTGAGTGGCACTTGGGGCCATCTGGTCACCTGGAGCTGAGGAAGCAGGTGCCGTGAGAAGTGCCTGGCAAGAGGGCCCAGCTGGATGCGAGAGACACCGTGGGCATGGGCCTCGAAGGCTCTTGTGTGTTTGTTTTGCTTTTGCTGTTTTTTGGTGTCAGTAGAGGGAGAGAGGGAGGGTGTACAGGTCTACACTACAAAGATTTAAGATGTGCGGTCCAGGTGTCACTGTGGGAAGTGTGAGCTTTGATGACAATGTTTGTTAAGACTCTCTCCCATGCCCCTCCCTCCACATTCTTATTTCATCTTCACACCCACCCTGCAGCCCAGTGTCCCCACCTGCTTCACCTATAAGGCCAATAAGATTAATAAAACCTCTTAACCCTGCAAAACTAGATTGCAGAGGTGAGGGTATCCTCAGTTCACTGCCTGGCTTTAGGAGGCTGTGGGGTTGGCTTCACCTTGACCTGCTGTAATATGCATTAAGCCTATTCAAGCTTTAAACCTCTCCAGGATGTTTGTTGCTGGGGGATATTGTTAGTGCTGTTAATCACTTAGCCAAAAAGAAAGAAAACTCATTCTGGAAGTGAAAACTGGCTCTTAATTACAACCTACTGTACTTTGGACCTTTTATTAATGACCGAATTCCCCTGGGTCCAGAGGGCAGGGATGTTTCTGCAGGTGGGGGAGGGATGGGTGATGCCCCGGAAGGTGGCTGCTTCCTGGGAAGAAACCACTGCCCACATCGTTGGTGTAAAGTGCCTATCACTCCCACCTCCTCCTCCTCCCCAAAACGTACCACAGGCACTGACTGAGAGCCATGTTTATTAGGAAACAGAAAAGAAAGTTTTTGGTCAATGCGTTTTAGGAAATAAGTGAGATATTGTGTCATGGTTATTTCTTTGCATATGCTTGGTTGAAGATGACAGTGAATGACAGCTCTGTTTTGTTTAGAGATGGGTGGGGACAGTGCTGTTGAACATGACCACCAGAAGAAGCTGCTCAAAAGGGAAATTTAAGGAAACGTAAAGGTCAAGGTCGAGGAAAGGAAATCATGCAGGACGCCACCCCCTTACTCTATCCTTCCTGACACCCATGGCGCTGTTGCCTTTTGCAGACTGGAGCTGCCGCTGACATGAGGAAGCAGCCCACACAGTTAAGGGGACTAGCCCCCGAGATCAAACTGCACTTCTGGGGCAGATTGTGAACCCTGCAGTGGTAGTTGCTTATGGCTCATAGGACAAGGCCCTTATATAGCTGGGGGTGGGGAGAAGCAGACCCCAGAGAAATTTCAGCTGGCCCAGGGGCTAAATAGTAAAGGCCCAGGCCACAGAGAGACCAGAAGAACCAACTCCTGGTGCCAGACAAGGAGCCAGACTGAGCAGGGAGGGACGGGAACACAGATGAAAGTAGTGTCCACGTCTTGAGTACGTATAAACAAGTTAAAAAATAAACAAAATATCAGGCTAGAAAGACAAAATACACATGGAGGAAAGGTACTAACAGAATGTATTTTAAAGAGTTAATATTTGTCACCTATGAAGAACTTGTTGTAAGTGGTTATTTAAAACCACTAAAGCCAGATCACCCAGCAGAGGATATGTAGAAATAATTCATGAGAGAGGAACTGACAGTAATTAATGTTGGAAGATGTTTGATCTTGCTAATCTCAACACATTGAAAAGGTTTGATCTTAGTAATCAAAGAGGTACACATTAAAAAAAATAAAATGCCATTTCTCAGCTGTCAAATTAACAAAGAATGTAAAAAATGCAGAGTCTTGATAGGGTTGCAGTGAAGGTCAGCCAGGCTGTGCTTTGGGACTCGGTGTGGAGCATCAGGAGCCTTTAAAACGTCACGTGTTTGACTTAGTGAGTACATTTCTGGATCTGCCGAAAGAAAATCATCCTCAAAACAAACAAACCCAAAAACCTAATACTTTCTACATAAAGTTTTCATTATAGTATTATAAAATAAAGCAAAAAATGGAGAACAACTTGAATATTATTAATAGTATGGTGATTGCTAAATAAACTATTGTCTACACAATTAGCTTAGTGTTATGCATCCAATTTAAAATGGTTTTTAAGAAGGCTAATACAATAGAAAAATGTTGGCTCTTCACAAGAAGCAAGATACCAAATGATATTGTCAATGGAAAAGAAACCAAACTCTGTAAAATAATTTCAAGTTTTATTCTGAGCCAAATTTGCAGACTGTGGCCCAGAGCCACACACAAGAAGGCGTACATTGGTTTGGCCTGAAAAGGTGGGACATCGCAAAGCGGGGGCTTAGAGGTTACAGGTGGATTTAGGGATTCTTTAGCTGAAAATTGGCTGAAAGAGTTAGGCTTTGTCCAGAAGACCAGGACTCAGCGGAAAGGAATGCTTGAGTTAAGATAAGGGTCTTCTATCTTTCATGTGATGTTATACTGGGATCAGGTTGGGAAGCAAACCACATCACAAAAACCTGTTTACTAAGATTTTATCATTTGTAGGAATGACTCACCAGGCCCCCTTAGAAAGGAATTATTTGGGCAAAGAAAAGATCAGAGTTCAGTCTTCAGTATGTACATTAATGTGTTATATTTTTAAAAATCTCATAAACCTGTGCACAGAGAGAAGGCTGGAAGACAACTAACCAAGGCATTCACAGGTAGATTATGGGTGCTTTAAAACAAATTTCTCTTTTTCTATGCTTTATAATTTTCTTATGTACACTTTTTTATGATGATGAAAATAGAGCTTAATCTTTAAGGTCTTGACTGCCGGCCATGCAATGGAGTATCAAGACCTCCTTATTCTCATTGCTCTGAGAATTCCCGACTTAATAGCACTTATTAAGTGGGTTCCTCTGCCCAGTGACTGGGAATTAGTTTCATGTGATGGACATGGAAAAATGTCTCCTCAAGGCGGCCCTCACTCATGTAACAATGCTTGGGAGAAAAGGCAGGTGAAGAGGAGGTCCACAGGGGTGGGCGTCACCACTGGGCCTGCACCTCCCGGGAGCGCTGTGTCCGTCCCTGTGGCGGGCAGTTGGAGGGAGGAGAGAAGAGCTGGTGAGGAGGTCTGGATGGGCACCCGCACAGCGGGCAGCCCCAGGACGGGGAGGAAGCCTGCCTGTGCTCTTGGGGGGTGACCCTGCCACCTGGCTCATGCCACCAAGCATGTCAGCAAATTGTTGTGACACCCTTATTTTGTATAACTAGAAACTTTGGAGGGAAAATTTTTCACAGGAACTACTTCTTAGCATTATTGATGCCAGTATTTGAGTTTCTTAGACCCAGAGTGTGGTGTCAGAGAAGGGAGAGGGCTTGCAGGGTGGCATCCCCCATGTGGGGTGGTGGCGATGCACCTGTTGCTCAAGCAGCTGGTTACTAGTCGCGTCCACTGGTGGCTCTTACTGTACAAAGGGGAAGCTTTCGATGGAGCCCGGCAGTCTGGCGAGGGCTGCCCTGCCCTGGAGGACACAGTCCAGCGCGCTCGTGAGGGACGGACGGGGCTCTGCCGCGGCCACCTGCCCCGAGCAAGGGACGCACCAGAGAGGCAATGGGTGGGGAGCCCAGGGAGGGGGGATACCCTCAGCTGACTTTTCTGTTTCCAATTCTTTCCATTTATAGAGAGGAAAAAGCTACTGGTAGATAAAACAATGATAAATGTAATAAAAATAAAGGTGTTCCCTGGTGTGGCTGCCTTGTAAGGGCCGAGGAAGGCTTCTTGGGGATGTCTGGACAGCTGTGGCATTGAAGGACTGCAGCCGAGAGGCCAGCAGATCACCCTTGGAAGAGCGGCCCCAGGGATGGGCAGGACTCTTATTGGCAATGGGCCATGGATGGCGTCACACCCTGCGCTCCACGGCTCCCCAGACCTGCTGTGCACTTGCACGGCTCTGAGCTTCCACGTTCTCTCTCCTTCTGTTCACCACTTCCCAGCTATTTACGGGGTGCCTGCTGGTGCCCGTCATTTCTCTTTGCACTGAGTGTATGGTGGTGACTGAGAAAGGATGTCCACATTCTCACCACATGTGCATTCCAGTGGGGGAGGCCAACAAACATGCGTGCTCATAAGAGAAATCAGACAGGGGCAGGTGACATGTAGATAATTAACTCTGGGATCATATGATGGAGAAAGACAAAGTAACCATTTTTGTGTCATGTGGCTGGGGAACATTTTAGAAGAGACGGTGTCTGAGCTGAGATCTGAAGATGTGAGTGGTGAGGAGGAGCCAGCTAGGCAGAGGTGGGGCAGGACCACCTGGCGCAGGGGTGCTAAGGAGGGGGTGAGCTCGGCGTTTCTGAAGAGCCGCGTGGTGGCCCAGATGGTTCCAAAGTCCAAGGAAGGTGTCTGGGTCGTGTTCTGCATGTGCTGGGAGTCGTCGAGAGGCTGTGGTGAGGGCAATGCACCACCTGGCTGGCCTTGTGTGGAAGGATCTTGCTGGCTGCTGCACCGGGAAAACACGGAGGGAGTCGAGGTGGGAGGCAGCTGGCCAGATGGACACGGTGGCAGTGTCATCAGCAAGAAATGACGACAGCGTAGACTAGGTTGTGGTAGTAGAGGTGGGTGTAGGTGGACAGATTCAGAGTTTTTATGGGAGAAGGATCAGCAGATGGTTGGCATGAGGGACGGTAAATTGTAGAGTTGTGGCTCCAGCAACTGGGTAGATATTAATGTTATTTACTAAAGTTGCTAGACTGGTAAATATCAAAAGAGAATATAAAAAGTTCTAATTGGAGCATGGGAAGGTCGAGGTATCTATTAGACATTCAGGTAGTGATGGCGAGTAGTCACCTGTCTATATAAGCTAAAGACACAGATTGCCGGAGTCAATAATGGTTGTTCCCAGCACGGACCTGGTCTACACCTGTTGTCCTGACATAATTATTGAAGGGCCCTTTCCCACTCTCATCAGCATACTGGTTTGTGCTATGATTCACATCGTCACCTTACTCAGAGGTATATTTAATGCCATGGAGCTGGAGAGGACTCTAGAGAAAGGATACAGGTGCAGACGGGGCCTGGGAAGAAGCAGCCGCTGGGGCAAGAGAACTGCTAAGAGGAGCTGGTGTCCCAGAGGCCAGGAGAGAAACGTGCCTGGGGGGAAGGGTGGCTGGCATGGCGGAGATGAGGATGCACGAGTGACCGTGGCATATGACAGTTTCATAAGGCCTGTCCCAGTGCATGGGGAAGGGGCCACGTGGGCTGAGTTGAGGGGATGTGATGGTTGCACCCTCATGGCTCCCCATGTCAGACCAAACTCGTGCTTGTTCTTAAGGAGCTAATTTAAATGTCAGCTCTGCCACTGAAACTTACCTTAGTTTCTAACAGGGAACTAGTTGGAATTCATTGCCCTTCTGTTTTCCCAGAGCACTTCACTTGTAAGTTGCCATGTGACAGTGCCTTTACTGTTCACTCTATTATAGTCACGTGTGTGCATGTGTTTCCCCACTAGACTACAAACTGTTTGAGGGCAGGGGCTCTTTCTTTTCCATGTCTGAACCCTAGCCTGTCCCAAATTCCATGAATTTACCAGACCCTTGAGAGATGCTGAGTGGATGAGGGGGTGGGTTAGTGAATGGGTGAGTGAGTGAATGCGTGAGGAGGGAGGCACAGAACACCAGTAGAGTCTGCGCCCCTCTGTGTGCATGCAATAGCCAAGGGAAGCTGGTGTTTGTTTCCCCTGCCCAGCTCATTTGTTCATAAGTGAGAGCTTCTGCCATCAACAATAGCTGTTCAACACTGCAATGGATAATTGCAGGGAGGGTGTTTTCTATTCTGTTGGTCCTAAGTTGCCTAGAATTCTGATGGAAACAATAGTTTCCTTGAACTGAAAATTTAGTGACTCCTCTGTAGCTACTTTACAGTTTTCCGTGTACTGTTTGAAGGATGTGCTATTTATGGACTGCAAAACAATAGATTCTAAACCACGTTGGAGATAAAATGTAAGGGAGGGCATAACACATTTAAGAAGCACCCATGAATCACAACAAAGGATTATGCAAACGCTTCCTCAGGAAAATGTGCACGATTTGCATCCAGGAGCAGCTCAGCAAAGTGGCGTATTGCTGATTTGTCCTGATATATAAACCTCTGGTAGCATTAGAAAAATAAATACTATATTAAATCTTTAGGCAAAACCATCAGTACTGGTGTTCACCCATGAATGCAGTTCTGTCTTCCTGATGCTTTGGAAATACCCTAAAACAAATGCCAGATGTGAGAATAAAATTAAATTTATAGGGCCCTAAGCTGTGTGGAACTGTTTTTAAGATGAGAGCTGTTCGATCTAATAGTTGCTATAGGAATATGCCAGCAGAATGAGGAAAACACAAGAATGCCAGTGAGTGGGAGATGCCATCAGAATTTGTGTGAGGCAAACACGGGAGGAAATCTGGGAATGGCATTTTCCGCGGCACTGAAAATCACAGCCCCTAGAAACAGGAGTCAAAGTCATGCAAAGGCTGATGCCTGGGCCCTTGCAAAGCCTGTGGCCCCCGGCACGTCCCTCCCTGCTGCTGGCCTTGCAGGAGTGGCCTGAGAATAGCCCTCCATGCCAAGGGCAGAGGAGATGTCACACACCTTTCCCACTGCAGCCTATACCGTTGTCATGAGTTCTGCACGGTGTGGACACAAGTTAGAAGTGAGACAAGTTTGGTCAGCCTTGGGGTAGCCCTTGGGTTTCAGCCCTGGAGCAGGTGCCAATGTGTGTATGGAGGTGAGCATGGTTCTGCTGTCCCTGTGAGATGGCATCCCCTTGAAAAGTTCAGTCCTGTTTTCTGGACGGCCTTCTGCTGAGGGACCCATTGCTGAGCAGTCTGACCAGCCACCCACAGGTGGGAAGGAGTGTCTCCGGGCCATCTGACCACACGATCCCCTGCCAGGGCCCAGTAGGTTCTTAAGGTGTGGCCTCCGTGCTCCTGGTGGACATACAGACCCTTCTCTCGACGGTCAGCTCGTTGGCTCCTCTGCTCTAGGCTTTCAGACACAGATGGGACAAGAGCCACCCAGTGCCATGGTCAGGGTGAGGCCAGTGCCTGTGGCCATCCCTTCTGCCCTCAAGGCCAACTCAGTCTCTGCTGTAACTGTACTTCCCTCTTGGTGCTCGGGGCTAATTTTGTTTCCTTGCAGTGGTTTTAGTCTGGATACTGAGACCCTCAGAGTCAGGCAAGATAATTTGCACATTAGTTCTTCCTGTGTAAGTTATTTTCCTTTCCAAGAGTCAACTAGAAATCAAAAGTAAATAAATTTTTATTTTTCTGGGACAAGGTACACCCAATAACAAGACTGACATGTTATTATGGAAACTTGGGCTTTGAGGAGACAAATTTATCTACAAGACAGCTTCATGATTTTCCATGTTGGCTTCTCACTCTTGAACTGAGACCAGATTCATTAAGATTTCCTTCCAAAGTTGGCTGTAATAAATGTCCTAACAAATTCAGGAAATTCATTGTAAATCATTGTTTTTGCCATAATTCCTTGACCTTTAGATTTTCTGGTTAAAGTTGCCTCAGGGGACTCTCAGATCTTTTATGGAGTTTGCAAATCCCCAAAGGTTGAAGACTCTTACACTTGGAATCTAGAGTACTTAGCCCAATCCTGGGCGTTATTTATTGGATTCAGGAAATCCTTGGAGCGAACTAAAAATATGCCACTGTAATGAAAGTTGCTGAGCTGATTTATTCACAAAAAAATAGTGTAGTGAAGCAAAAAAGAGTATGGATTTTTGAAATCAAGACACCTGGGTTCAAATTTCAGTTTTATACCTAGGACCGTGATTATATAGGGCAAGTTACTTAACTTTGAGCTTCTGCTTTTCGTTTCTAAAGTGGGATGATGCCTACTTTGCAAGGTGGTTGTGAGTTTGAAGTAGGCTATCTTAGCCCTTTTGGGCTGTTATAACAAAATACCATAAACACAGTGGCTTATAGGCAACAGAAATTTATTTCTCAGTGTTCTGGAGGCTGAAGGTCCAAGATCAAGGTGCCAGCAGATTTGGTGTGTGGTGAGCACCTGCTTCCTGGCTCACATATGGCACCTTCTCGCTGCAGCCTCACATGGAGGAAGGGGCGAGGCAACTCCCTGGGGCCCCTTTTCTAAGGGTACTAATCCCATGCATGAGGGCTCAACCTAATCACCTCCCCAAAAGCTCTACCTCCTAATACCATCACATTCAGTACATTGCACAGGCCGGGGAATGACATGTCTAATAGGATGGTGGTACGTATGGACACTCCACAGCTGTGGTCCCCTCCTCCCTGCCCTTCCACATGGCAGGCAGTCCGTCATCCTGCAAGTGTCTTGTTTGATATCTGCTGCCCCTATTAGTCTCCCAATAAAGTAAAACCACAGTAAAACCTGTGAACTCACAGGGCAAGCTGAGCTCCCAGACCCAGAGCCCTGTAGTTGTCCACCACCTGCACATGGCTCCCGCCCCTGCCTATAAGGACACTTACTGGAAGTCTTTGTGCAAAACCATTCTTCTCCCTGCCATGGAAAGGCCGGGGTGGTCATACTGTGCTCATCCCAAGCAGAAGCTCTTGCCTGGGTAACGCTTGGCAGCCTTTCCTTTTCATAAACAAGGACATGAGTGTCTCTGACACCTCATGTTTGACAGACTGGCTTTTTAGTTCTTTGTTTGTTAGTTTTTGATTGCCAATGAAGGAGAACATCTTTTGTATGTTTTTTTCCCGTATCAGCTAGCATCTACTGCATAACAAACACCCCCAAGACTTAGAGGCTTAAAATAATATCCATTTATTTAGCTTATAATTCTGTGTGTTGGTTGGGATCACTGTCACAGCAGAGTGGGCTGGGGCCCCTCTCTGTAAAGTTTCTCGCTCCCCAGAAGGCGAGCCTGGGCTTCTGCATTTGGTGGACAGAGGTTTCCAATAAGCAGCAAGAGAAAGAAGACTCTAATGCCCAAGCACTTTCTAAACCTTTGCTAGCATCATAATTGTTGTTGTCTCATTGGCCAAAGCCAGTCATCACATGGCCACCAAGGCTAGAGTCATTGCTGGGCAGAACTTTCCGAGGGCCTGATCCAAGGGACGTGATTCAGTTGGAGGTCATTACTGTATAGTCCACCACAGTAGCCACTGCCTGTTTTCCTTCTGGTTGTTGATCCTTTATATTGGTAGGAGTTCTTTATATATTCTGGATACTAATTCTTTCATAGCTATGTGTTGATTTTAGATGAATAGAAAGGTATTTTTCTGTATTACCTTCTGAAAGTTTTATGGGTTTTTTTGTTTGCTGTTTTTGTTTTTCAGTGATATCCTTCAGAAATGATGTTTTATGGTTTTGCCCTTCATGTTTTATCATTCTCACTTTTTCTTTTCGGTAGGATAATTGAGAGGCATTTGTATTAGGTAAACTCATTTTTCTCATCTCATCAAAGTTACTTATACAGGCCTGCTCTGTGAATGGCATATTTTCCAGGTAGAGTTAAATGAATGGGGTTACATCCCAGTAAACCCATTGTAAGTTGAAGCTATTACAAGTCAAAGATGCATTTAACACACCTAGCAGGCCTGGCACAGTGGCTCATGCCTGTAATCTTAGTGCTTTGGGAGGTTGAGGCAGGAGGATCACTTGAGCCCAGGAGTTCAAGCCCCTCCTGGGCAACATAGCGAGATGCTGTCTCTACAAAAAATTTTAAAAATTTACCTTGGCATGGTGTTGTGCAATAGTGGTAGCAGTAGTAGTAGTCCTAGCTACTCAGGAGGCTAAAGGATCGCTTGAGTGCAGGTTACAGTAAGCTGTGATCATGCCACTCTCTAGCTTGGGAAACAGAGCGAGACCCTGTGTCTTTAAGAAAAAAAAGATTAAATTAAATTTTAAAATTAAAATAAAAAAACAACCCTAATCTACAGAACCTCATAGCATAGCCTAGCCTTCTGTAAATATGCTCAGACACTTACGTTAGCCACGGTTGGGGAAAACCATCCAGTACAAAGCCGATTTTATAATAAAGCATTGACTATCTCAGGTAATATATCGAACATTGTACTGAAATTGAAAAACAGAATGGTTGTACGGGTCAGAATATGGTTTCTACTGAATGAATGTGTATCACTTTTGCACCATCATAATGTCAGAAAAGCCTAAGTGAAGACATCGTAAGTCAGAGACCATCTGTCGTCAGTCACCCTATTCTTCGTGAACTTCAAAAACCCAAATTCACTGTTTTGGATTTATACCCACAAGTCTAGCCTTTAAATTTGGTTGTTACTTTGATTGGTTTATTTCCTTTGGGAGGCAGAAGAGGCCCCAGGATTGGCTGTGTTGAGGTAGTTTCAGGAGGTGGGTGCCACTTTCCCGGCTGGGCTGGGGAGCACATTACCTGTTGCCTAACTCTAATATTTCCCAGACTTGCTACTTTATTTCTAATCAATGCAAGAGTAGCATCATTTATGTCCATGATTTTCGTATTGGATCTAAGATGTTAAAGCAGCATATTCTTATTCTTCTTATTAATTTAACAGTCTCTTGGTTTAGATTTGTGCTCAGGGCTGTGCTTAGAATTTTGATAAAAAGTGGTTGTATCTGGGTCATTTGGAAAGGAATTTGACTGTCTGGAAAATAGAACATAGAACAGGTGGTTATTAAACCACTAGGCCAAGTGGGGATCATGATTTCTCTTTGATTTAGATGCAAAGCTTGCTATGTAGGTTGACATACAAAGATTTATAATTTGTAATTTAAGAAAATAATTATTCAGGGAGTAGAGACCAGTAAGTAATATATGAGCATTTTGTCTTAAACTGCATTCTTTTCATTCTGAAACCATTATACCCTTTAATTCCCCTCTCACAACTCTTAGGGCTGCCATGTGGGCTTGTTCAGGTTGTATACTGCACAACTCGGGGCTGGCAGCAATCACATCAAATTTGTACTAGATATGTCTCGAAGGGGTGCTTTTTCTGACTCACATGAGAATTTCCCTGGGCTAGCGACAGCCTGAGTGACTGCCTTCCCAGCCACTCCAGCAAATATGCTTAGAGGAAAACATGAAGAAAATAAAATTTTTCTTCTGCTGTCATTGTATAGCCTTCTCCATCCCCACTCCAGACCTTCAGATGTCTGACCTGAGGACAATCAATCCGTTTTTAGAGTTTTTAACATGCAACAGTGTAGTGGCTAGAAAATAGACCCAGGAGCCAGTGCCACAGCTTTCTGCCTTGTACAATCCAGAGCAAACTGCCTTCTCTGTGCCTCAGTTTTTCCATCTGTAAAGCGGGAGTGGTACATTCCTCCTTGGGCTATTAGAGACGTTAAAGGAATTAATGCTTTAAAATACTTAGAACTGGGCCTGACACATTGTATGCAAATGCTACCAGCCTTTACATTTTCATCTGACACCGCCCACTAACGTACTCTTGGGTCTAGGAGTATTGCCACGGCAGTTTGTGGGCACAGGTGGAGAGCCCATGACTATTCCTGTGATCCCAGGAGAAGAAGGCTGGGTAAATAATCAGTTTCCTTGTCTGTTTTCTTCTGGATTTGGCTTCTCCCTATCTCAGCAGTTCCCCCACCCCACCACCCAGTGCCTAGTTGTCTCTACATGTGCCGGGCTCTCCCATAGGAATAGCTTCTTCCGTGGCAGGAGCTTTCATTCCTGGGATTTTGGTGGGCATGTGGTGGTGCTCCAGGAGCGTGCATGTGAGTTAAGCCAACAGACTGGTGCTTCTGTGTTGGAGGCGCTGCCTCTCTGGGGCGGTATTGTTACCTCTCCAGGGGAGGGGTTTGTTCACTTGGTGGATATCAAGTCAATAGCCGCAGCCAAGTTGGTTATAGCAAGGGGGTTTTATTACTTAGCATAATAAGTAAGGAGCACACTGGAGATAGTTCCCAAAGTGGTGTGTCCCTGAACAAGAGGGTTGGGCTGGGTTTATAAGCACAGGGTAATGAAGCTTGATCTGAGTGGATCTCACACTGAGGTGATTCTGGGAGGCATGATCTGACTGGATCCTGCCATAGGGTGACCCACTCTGATTGGATCCTGGGTCCTGCCCATGGTGTCCGCTTCTTAGTTCAGTCCCTGCTCCTTAGTCCAAGCAGTTAGGTTCCGCCTGTGATTGCAGGCTTGGTTCCTCTAGGCATGCTCAGGTGATGTGACCTTTAACCTGGGGGCCCATGGCAACTGAAAAGCAGCTCACAGCTTTGTCACATAAAAGTTGAGCCAGATTGGTCTGGTGCAGTTACAGTACCCTCCCTCTGTGGATGTCAGAATCCTCTTGGATGGGCTCAGGGAGGCAGCGCTTGCCATGTGCCCCAATCTGGTCTCAAAATCCAGAATGCTCTGGATTCTAGAGTGGGCTCTGTGGCTCAGGTTCACTTCCATCTGGAGGGAGTGGGGATGGCTCCGAGACTGTATGACCCTGCCGTCCTGTAAGGCTGAAGGAGAGTCGTACCTGTGTCATGGGGAAAGATCAGGGCGTGTGCGCACCGTGCATGGCATTTCTTTTTCCTAATGTGGGCCACCCCCGGGTGCAGCATGGCACGTTCAGCTTTGGGGTTTCTCAAGGTGAGTGTGTCACACCAGGATTCCAGCACACCCAGTGTCACTCATCGAGGCAAACTTGAGTAAAACTATTCTAAGAACAGAGCGTTGCACATACACTACTGTATTTTGTCACCTCTGCCATTAACAGTGAATGTCTAGGTTGTTTTTATTTTAATGATCAGTGTAAAGATCTATGAGGTTGTGAGCACTTTTGGAGTTGGACTGGAGTTTATATTAGTCAGCTGGCTGGGTATCTTTATTCACGGAAGAAGCAAAATTAGCAAATAATCATATCAAAATAACCTTGGCAATTCTTATTAGAGATGCTACAACCTCTCTAATTATGAAAATGTTATATAAGGTAGGCCTAGGAATTTGGACAACTTTTAATAACTGTCGGGAATAACTTTCAGAGTTGTTTAAGAAGCCATTTATCAGAAAACACGTAGAGGACGCCGGCATGCTGTCTGATGGTAGCTTCTGGTAAGTACCAGTCTACTTTTGCGGCCAGAATACCAGCTGAGTCTCGTCGTCCTTATTTAATGAGGATGGCAAAGTGAAACCCTCCTGCCTATGCTTGTGCTGCTAATAAACAGAGTTTTCAGAACAACAAGACAGCTGCATTGGTTTTCGTTTATGCCCTTTAATTCTTCCCATGTCAGTCCAGCAGAGCAAGGCATAGTGAAAGGAAGGGGAAGAGAAAATCTTTATTTTCTTGCTCCATCCAGTAGTACACGCTTTACCCCCCGGGGAAGGTTTCCTGTGTGTGCTTGAACATAAATGCACTCGCTCTCTTGCCATCTTCATTTACTTCATCACAAATGTAAACCTATGTGTGTTTAATATCTGCCTTTCCCACTAGACTGTGAGCTCCAGAGGGAAAGGCCAGTCTGAGTTCCCAGCTGGCTGTGCTGGCCCCAGCGCCTAGCAGAGGCCCTTGCTGACTCAGTACTTGTTCCCTGAGAATGAAAGGTAAACGGGGAAGGCACCACAGTGGAGAGAGACTGTGGCACCCACTACTTCCCCTAGTCCTGGTCAGCGGGATTCCTGGGCGTGGAGGCTGACACTCTTGCATCGGTCCTGGGGCATCCCAGAAGGCATCCTTGACATGTCAGTTTCAAGTGAATTGTTAGGGACACAGACAACGTGATGTCCTCCCTGGAAGCAATGGAAATGTTTCAGACCTATGATTGATTTAAACGTGGAGGCAGGTGCTCCCTTATAAAAACAGGAGATTCAAGATCCATCACAAATATTTGTAAGGCTGAGTTGCAGTCCACTCCCGGGGGCTGGGGCATGGGTATGTAAAGGGTTGCAGTGCTTGGGAGGAGCCCGTTGCTCTGGTACAGTGGGGCCCTGAGAGCCTCAGGACACTTTGCTTATAGCACTGGGCTGTAGTTTTTATTATTACTTTTTTTCCTAGTCTTCATTGCCTAAATTTCATTTTCTAGATCTTTCTTTTTTCATCTTCTTTGTGCAGATTTAACTTTTATTTGGTGAAAGTGAAAACATTAAGCTATTGATGAATGAATCACTGGAGAAAACAGCGAAGGGGGATTTTAATTCCAGGTGTCTTAGGTGCCAGTGCCAGATGACAGATGGGGGCATCCCTCGTGTTCCATTGCCCTGGAGACTGGCTGTTAGCCCCCACCCAGCCAAGTGGTATGTTTATGTTTTTCATGAAGGGAGATGGATGGAGGCCCACGGGGGCAGTAGCTCTTCTTGCTGGAAGGAGCTATACTGCCTTTTCTCTCAGACAGTCTGAGCACCGAGTGCGGGTGCCTCATTGCTGCCCAGGGTTCCGTGGTATGGCATTTGAGTGCCACTCAGAAGGAGCTCCTTGCATTTCAGTGGTTGTGCACTTCTCAGTCTGGGTAGCCCCAAAGCCACCAGAATGCCTTTTGTCCACTCTGCAGCTGCCATTCAGTCAGCATCCTTGAAAAGTAGCCAGGAGAAGGAACAGGAGCCTGTCTTGCTCACGTGGGCATGCAGATAAGGCCTTTTTGGGCAGGCAGCATCAGGTCATTCCATCTACTCTGTGACCAGGAAATAATAAGTAACTGCTTTTGCTTTCAAATTATGCAGGCTTAAGGAAAAGGGAGGAGGAAGGAAGGAGGGAAGGAAGGAAGGAAGGAAGGAAGGAAGGAAGGAAGGAAGGAAGGAAAGAGGGAAGGAAGGAAGGAGGAAGGCAGCCTTGTCTGTGGCTTTTCTGTAAGTGGCAGCTGCCCTGTGTCTGTGAGATGCACACTGTGAGTCTGGCCAGGGCGGTCGTCAGCCAGGAGTCTGTGTGGAGTCTGCGGTGGGGTGGGCGGGGCCTGGCGCTCTAAGCTGGCGTTGCTTTCTCGCATTGACCACGGGGCAGGATGGACTGTGCCTGCCATTGGCCCCATAAGGAGGGCTCGCTCTCGTTCTCCATGCCTTGGTGTGTGCTTCAGCAAAGCCGCTGGCATGCTGTTTGTTTCCTGAACTACACAGCTAGAGCTTCTCTGTCTCAGTGTTCAAAAAAAAAAAAAAAACAAGGGACCCGAAATACAGAAACAGAGGCTAAGAATTCATGTTTCATGTAAGGGAGACAACGACCCAATTTAAGTGGTGACTTTATTGGAAACCTGTCTTCCCAGATGACTCATTATAAACACAGACAGAGCACACTGCATCCCTCCACCGGGCCCGGGCTGTTCTAGGCTTAGCGTGAAGCAGGCCAGCTTGGCTTTTGTATCTGCCATCCCAGAGGTCCTTTTCCCACTTTGGTCGGCACAAAACATGTGCACACATGGCACACACATATCTACATGCATGTGCACACATGCAAGCACTTTCTTATTTGCTGACCCAGGCAGCCCTGCCATCCCCAGATCACCCTGACTTTCTGATCTTGCTCTCATCTCCCCCAGACGTTAGAAACACCAGGCAGCTGGTGGCTGGTGAGACTTTAACCTGTCAACCTGCACTTACGTAAGAATAAATTTACCTTAATAACGCCTTGCAGCAAGAGTTTCAGGAGTTGGCGACAAGCCGGAGCAATTTGTAGGGAATGAAATGAGTGTTTATCGTGGGGATGCTAATGCGGCCGGCAGGTCTTGTCCTCATTATAAAGAGCAAGAAAGCGTGGAGTTGAGAGGACCACAGAATCTAGTACAGCCAGGGTTCCTCTTGAAGCTCAAAGCTTTCAAGCTTTCTGTCACCTCTTGGGTGTGGGGAGAGCCTCCCTAGGTCCCTCTGCACAGCTTGCCCTCCCAGGGCCATCACGGTGTGGCTGGGGGACATTAAGCCTGAAGGACGTGTGGATGGTGCCACCAGCTCTTGTCACCACCAGTGATCCAGTCAGTCGGTGCACCTGTGACTCCCCAGGTGGGGCCGTCTCTCACACATGGGAAACTTGGCGCGGACGGCGGCTGAGTGGTGACTGCAAGAAGTTCTGGTTTGTTGTTTGCACACAGACAGGACGAGGACGCCCCACTTTGCTGCTGTCGGGGGCTCAGGGCACACCAGGTCAGAGCAAGACGTGACTGGGCACGGCAGCCTGGCCTGGCTCCTTGGCTGTGCTGGATTCAACCAGAACTCCCTGTTGGGGCTTTGCCTTTCAGCACGAGCCGCAGAGAGACCCCCACTGTCCTGCTGCTTCTCCTGATTCTGTCCACAAGACACCCCCGGCACCTGGGATGAGCCGCAAAGGATCAGGCTGCAGTTTGCCTTGGGGAGCAGAGACAGCTGTGCGCTGGCAGGGACCTAGTGTTCATTGGCTTCATCAAAGGGTTTCTGATGTGCACCTGCTGCCAGGTCATAAGCAGTAGCGGCGACCTACCTGTGCAGCTGCAGCTGCCTCCATGGGTCTGCTGAAGGGGAGCCCTGGCCCTGGGGGGCAGCAAGATCCCCTGGGGCCATCATCCAGAGCTATGGGGTCCTACACGCTTGCAAGGGAGGGGAGACTGGGACTCCCGGGGCTGCTCCATTCTGACTTCTCCTGGGCCATATGACAGGGCAACTCGTGGGCCTTCCTGGGCCCGTGGGGGACTGGAGTCCTCATGAGGCCAGCTCCCGGGCCTGTGGTCACACTGGCATCCACCCTGTGTGCCCGCTGGAGCCTCCTTCTGTGCAAAATCGGGACTCCCCAGGGTCTTTCACGCTTTAACATCCTGAGGTGCTTGTTCTTAGCTCTGTTTGTCTACAGTGCCCAGAGTTAGCGTGTTTCAGAGGCATGTGACCATGACAGGGAGGAGACCCTGTGTCAGTTAAGTTGTAATAGTGTCTATGCTTATTCTCACGCCTACACAGAAGAGTTTGTTTTCTTGATCTGGTTCCTTTCCCCTCTTTGCTAGGTGGAGGTTTCAAGCAGGTGTATGTAGAGGGAGCTTTATCAAGACATAGTCCTCTCAGCAATGCTGGAAGGTCTCTGCGTTTGCCCAGCTCCGTGAGCATCTGGCGTTTGGATGGCCTCTGGGTGGGGCACCACGGGGACCGGCTCTAAGAACTGCCGGGGTCACGTTGTGGTGTGTGTGGACTGGGGCTCCGGCAAACCACGTCTGTGTTCTTGTAGGGTGGGCACAGGGACATCCTGCCCTGGGAACCTTTTCTGCTTATATTCCTTTTTCTCCCCTGGCCAGAGAAATTTAGTAGAGAGGTGTTTGTAATGTTTATCTCAACCCTAGAAATACCTTTTTGAGAGCAGGGAGGTTCTCTGGGATCTTTTCATTTTCTAAATTCTCGCTGCATTTAGGTTGCAAACGCATTCCTGAGCCTTTCCTGGTGGCTACTTACACACCTGCCGAGCACCGAGTAGGGTTGGCAGCCCTGGGAGTTAGCCTTTTTCTCCCTAGTGGAAAAACCATGCAAACTGACGCCTGGACACCAGGGTCCCCACACCATTGCCACCCGCCCCAGGTGCTGGTGGACGCAGCCCTGACTAGGGTTCTGGGTGAGGAGAGTTGGGGGACCCGTGAGCCTGGGGCAGGGAGCCGAGTGCTCCTCCAGTAACCAGCAGAGCAGCCCAGGGCCGGATGGCAGGAGAGCCGGTGGAGTCAGCCTGGGGTGGGTGCGGGGCCAGAGAAAGCTGGAGAAAGCGCTGCCTCTCAACCCGCGGTGTCCGGGTTTAGTCCCAGCTCCATACTTGGCCTCTGTGGAGCTCGGGGTTTTCACCTGTAGGGTGGGCACAGGGACATCTTGGTTGTCCACGGGGAGCTTCCGGTCTTGTGTGTGAAGTGCCTGATGCAGGGTCCAACCAGGGAGCTGGTCTGTGGCCGAGGGCTGACAGGTTGTCCAGGGCCACCTGCAGCCGCCGGAGGGGGAAGAATAGCCCCGCGATCTTGTAGCCTGATCCTGTCCGTTGACAATCAGTGACAGATGGAACTTAAGCCTCAAGTGACCCTAGCCTGTGTCTGAACAATGTTCCTAAGTGCAGGGTCCCAGGGAGGGGACTTCCTCCTCTACAGAGAGACTGAAGGTAAACGTCGAGGCAGGGTGGGCGGGTGGCTCCTGAGCCCTTGCCCCGGCGCGGTGGGAGGGGCCTCCCGTGAACACGCCTGTGCGCTGCTTGTCTGAGGCCGTCTCGGGCCCGGTGGGCCCTGCTCTGGCACAGGGCCTCTCCCTCCCTTCAGAGGAGCCTGTGTCTGCAGGAAGGAGGTCAAGTAGCATGAGGATGGCATGAAATGGCTCTCGAGGGTAGCCCTTCCCTCCAAGAGCCACAGCTGGGCCCCGGTAGCCTGGCAGTGAGCCAGTTGTCCCCCGCACAGGTCCCCAGAGTTCTCGCGGTGCGGTGCAGGTACGGTGCGTTAAGCCCAGAGAACGGCCTTCTGTGTGCAGTTGCGAAGCTGTGTGGAGAGGCCCCTGGCCGATGGCTCTTGCTGTCACGCAGACAAAGCGATGATGAGGAGGAGGTGATTACCCCTCCCCAGGGCTCAGGGAGGCCTCGATCCTCACACTGTGCTGAACCATGCACAGCAGGGGCGCTAATTAATCATGAAGATTGCATTTTGTTTGCTTTTATTGAAATGACAGCCGAGCAGTAAAATGTTCTGTCTGCAGCGTGTGTGGGGCAGAGGTCAAGGATGGCCGCTTCCCGGCTTCGGAGGTGTCAGACACAGGTGAGATGTGCTCCGCTGACCCGCGTGCACGTACGTGCAGCCTCCCCACCTGCGGGGCTGCAGCCGGGCGTCTCCCAGCCCCGTGGGCCCGTGGGAATGCGTGCGTACAAAGGGAAGGGTGCGCCCGGAAAGAAGTGGCCTGGGCTGCAGAGGGTGTTTGCTGGGCCTTTGATCATCTCACACTGTGGTGGCTGTGCCAATGAGTGTGGCCAGAGCCCTCGATGACAGGTCAAGATCAGGCTCTGCTGAGTGGGCAGGAAGCCCCCTTTCCACCTGCCTTTACTCATTGCACACACCAGAACCCTTCGAGCTTCCGTCCTTTCCCTGCCCTGTTTGGAGACGCGGGCCACCCAGACAGCTCCGTGGATGTGTGTGCGTCCTTCCAAGTGGAGAGAGGGCTGTCAGTCCCTTCAGGCTGCACTTGAGAAGGTCGGTCTGCTGTGCTTGGCCTCATGTCTGTTGACTGGAATCCACTCCATGTCACATGGGTCCTTGCTGCTCCAGCAACGGGCAGGAGGACGACGTGAGGAAGAGACAGTCCCCCTTTGAGCCGGGCGATGACAGCACTTGGAAGGCACATGCCGGTTAGGCCGGAGCCTCACCCAGAGCCCAGTTGGGGGCATCCTTGGGGCAGGCACAGGAGGGGCTGGGCCATGAACGACACCTTTGGGATACAACTGGGGATGGATTTGGGACAGGACCTGGGGGGCCTGTGCCTCTGGCCCAGAGTGACCCTGGGCAGAGGTCTTTTGGGTGGCGCACCCGGCATTCGAGACAAATACCTGGACATACCCTGGACAGAGACGGCTGGGGACTGGAGGGTCTCTGTCTGTACCAGGTGCGCCGCATGTTTCCTTGGTGCTTTCTGGGCACAGCCAGGTGCTGCACGGCATGGTGGGTGGGGCTGTGGCCCGGGTCCATCTGTCGGCCCCCACATGGGAGCAGCCGCTCAGATCCTCGTCTGGGGTCAGACCTGGCTGTGCCTAGTGACCAGGGAACCAGGGCAACATGGTAGACAGACCGCTCACAGCACGCTATCCTCACGCAGCTTTCTGCGTGTTTCTGTCATAGGCATCGTCCCATCTCGTCAGCAGACTGCTCCGCAGCAGGCAGGTCGCGATCCCTGTTTTGAGGAAGAGCAGAACAAAGCCCAGCAAGGGGACCGTCTGCCCAGAGACCTGGGATGCAGGGTTGGGAGCACTGGGAGTCTGAACAGGACTAGGAGGCTGTGCTTTTTCCTTGGTAACGCTGAGGGATCAAAAACAAGAAATCAAGAAAATAACACAGAACGCCAAGCTCAGATAATTTCATCTCTTCTGGAAACTCTCTGTCTAGCCCCGCTGCTTTGGGATTCTCCCTCTGCTGAATACCTGTAGCTCTTAGGATCTGGATCATTCACTTGCCAGTAAAAACCATATGGCCTTGTAACGTCCTTTCTGTTGACTCTAATACTCTCGTGTTTTCAAATGTTCATGTCCTACTTCTTTTCCAGATTTGTTTCCTTGAAGGCAGACAGCTTGTTGCCCTCTGCCTGTGGAGATCTCTCCAGACACTTCTGTGATTCTACCACTGCCCTGCCTGGAAGTGCTTAGACAAGATGAGAAATCCTCCTTTATAAAAGCTCCCGCTATTGTGTGGGTTTACTAGTTATTCGTCTGGTTGAATCGGGGTGTGTGTTTAAAACCTGGCTCATTGAGGATTGGTGCAAATGCAGGCATTTCCAGGCCTTTATCATGGACTCATACGGCGTGTGGGAGCTGGGGGCACCCCGTGGGTCTGCTTCCCCACCCCTCACTTACAGGGGGGAACCGAGACTTGCATTTTCTTTGCTATGTGGGCTCTCTGCTCTGCTAACACGAGAGACGTTCTGCTGCATTAGTGTGATGTGCCTTAGAATACGTCAGTGGATAAGCAGCAGTCCACCTCATTAGATGGGGACGAAAGGCCACAGGGCTCTACACAACTGAGTCCCCAAAGTGTGGCCAGAGCAGGAGGCCGGCCAGCTGCCGATGCAGCAATGCACCAGTCCTGGCTCCAAGAAGGAGCACGCCGATAGGTGCCTCTCGGCCTCGGGAGGGAGATGCCTAGGAAAGGCTGCTATTACCATGCTGGGGTTCCAGTTGTATTTTTCTAACATGTCTTATTTAAAGAAGACCATCATTATAACTGTGTGTTTAGATATATGAGACTGGAAAGCTTGGGGAGAAACCACTTGGCCAACGGGCCTTATAAATGGGAGAGATAAATGTGTCAGGTGACCACAACTCAGAAGCACCGGAGAGATGGCATGATGGAAACAGGAGCTCTCACGGCCCCGGGCAGCCTGCGCTGACTGCGGGAGCTTTGGGGTCACTGCCTTCAAACCCTGCTTCAACCCCCAGGGGCCTCTCTTGGAGCCCGTGGGGGACCCAGGGGCCCAGAGGACAGTGTCTAGGGCCCCACTTTCTACAGCCAGGTAAACCTGGGATCTGAGGCTGTTCAGTGCCTCATCCGTTCAAAGGTTTTTTTTGTTTTGTTTTGTTAGCATTTCCCGTAATCTTATTTCTTTTAAAGAAGCTGAGAAAAGAAAGGAGAGCAATTGCATATCTACAACTTTTGTGATATTAACCTTCTTATTTCCCATTGCTGGATCTCTTCATTTGTTCCAGAGTACTCAAATTATTATTGGGAGATATTTCTTTATTCAAAAATAGCTTTGTTCTTACCCCCCCTGGTTCAGTCATTGTAAAAAATGTTACAGTTATATATGTAATAAGCCCAATAATAAAATTATAATATATTTATATTTTTATACAATTGCTTTCTTAAATGAGGTAAGATAAGAAAGGAAACGAAATATACATTCATACTGTCTTTTAGGACGACATGATTATCTCTACTGGTGCTCTTTGTCATTTGTGTGGCCTTAAGTTATTATCTCTGGTCACTTGCTTTCAGCCTAAAAAAGCTCCCTTTACTATTTCCTGTAAGATGGGTCTGCTACCAGCAAATTTTCTCAGTTTTTATTTATGTAGAATCATTTTGCCCTTATTTTTGACAGCTAGCTTTTCTGGTTATAGGATTCTTGGTTGACAGCCTTCAAACAAATAAGTAATAAAGTGGTTGGAATATAGAGAGTTTAAAAGCCCTCTTGAGGGTGAGGGTGCTGGTGCATAGAGATTGATTCTCAGAGTTTTAGTCATGAGGAGCCATCCCTGAGTCTGTGGGTGCTCCCCGTCTACCCCCACAGGGACCATCCCCTGAGTCTGGGTGCTCCCTGTCCACCCCCACAGGGACCATTCCCTGAGTCTGGGTGCTCCCCATCCACCCCCACAGGGCCCATCCCCTGAGTCTGTGGGTGCTCCCTGTCCACCTCCTGTGGGTGCTCCCTACCCACCTCCACAGGGACCATTCCCTGAGTCTGGGTGCTCCCCATCCACCCCCACAGGGCCCATCCCCTGAGTCTGGGTGCTCCCCGTCCACCCCCACAGGGCCCATCCCCTGAGTCTGGGTGCTCCCCGTCCACCCCCACAGGGCCCATCCCCTGAGTTTGCGTGCTCCCTGTTCACCTCCCCATATGTGCCACTAACTGTCTTACCCTTAGGGTGCTTGGTAGATAGAAGATGGCAGAATGAATTACATCTTTAGGCCAGTGCCACAGTGTGTCCTATGATCTCAAAGCAAATTTAAAACCAAAGTGTGTGGGCTGCCAGTTGGAAGTGCTGACTCCAGGCGGTGGTGAATTTTATAATGGCAAGAACAATAGCCCCTCCCCCTGCGCCCTGTGGGTGCTAGGCGCTGCCCTGAGGCTTTCTGTGCATAGCTCAGTCATTGCCCCTCGCAGCTCTGTGAGGTGAGCATTGCAATCTTGCTGAGGGCCATGGAGCCCTGCCTTCCCCTGCCATGCTGCACCCTCTCTGAGCTTTCTGGAATGTGCTGTTTTCCATTTCTCTTTGGACAGACATCTAAACATCATTGTGCTTCCCAGACATCTCAGTCTCCCTTCCTGGCAAAATTCTTCTTGTAAAAAAATGTAGGATTTGGTGGGGGTCGGGGGGAGCGTGCATCAAGGATCACTCACGCTCTGCTCCGAGGCGCCGCCTGGAAGCCTGGCCACTGCGCTGCATGCGCGTCTAATTGGCCCGCTCCCTGCAGAGCAAGTGGGCTGCTTGCACTCTGCCTCCTGAAGTTTTGGGAAATGGAGTGGTTTTCTTTCTTGTTATTTAAGAAGGAACGTTGAAGAAAGCCTGGAGGGTTTCATTTGGAAAGGAAGGCGTGGAGAACAGCTCTGCGTTAGGATCACAGAGCCACGGCAGGAGGAGGCCGAGGCGGCCGCGGACCGCAGTTGTGGGGTGTGTTTGCCAGCTGCTGGGAAGGGACAAGCTGTGGAAAACAAACAAAATACCATGAAATGGAAGAAAAATTGACCTTTCCTGTTACCCTTTCTCTTCACATAATTGAAGTCTCCAGCATTCAGATGGTGGAGGCAAATGCTGCAATTCGAAAAATAAGCCAGATGCCCACAGTGTGCCGTGGGAGCCACACCTTGCAGTGGAGGACACAGCCCTGCTGGGGCAGCTGGGGCACCACCACCTGCCCTCAGGTACATCCTCTGCGAAGTGAGGGGCTGCTGTGGCCAGTGTCTGCCCGGGGACCCCTCAACCCCAGGTCTCCTCCATGACAGCAGTTACAGCGCCTCCTCTCCCTGCTGATTCAGAAAGCCCCAGGGGCCCTGGTGGTCCCAGCAGGCAGCCTGAGCTAAGACAGAGTGTGGCTTGGCTTTGGGCTGAATTTATAGCCACAGGTCATCGGTTGTATCAGAAGCTCTGATGAACAGTTGCAGGTTTTTTATTGATAAAAATGCAAAATATATTTAATAAAGGAGATTGACACATAAAAGCTTTTAGTATGTGGGGTTGCAAGGGCAGCGAGAAGTAATGAGAAGTCCCCGGTGGGCCACAAGGGTGGACACCACTGAGCTGGGTCACTGAGACCCTTCCAGCGCCAGACGTGCTCAGTCTGAAATGTTTCAGGGATGGAAGGAAAGGTGAAAATATCCACCAAGCCTCGGAGAAATCCTCAGGAGCACAGAAGTTTTCTTATGTGTGCAAGGGTGTGTTTTATATGCGTATGTGTGTATATGTTGTGTGTGCATGTGTGTTCAGTGTGCATGTGTTGTGTATATATTGTGTGTGTGTATGACAGGATCCATTCAATGCATCTGACGAGAGGCTTCCCCAAGCAGGAACATCCCCTGACACAAGACCTGCAGGAATAACTCTGAGGATATGACAAGGGACACATTGGGAAAGCTCCCAGCACGCCATCTGCAATCTGTGCCTCCTTGCTGCCTCTGGCTTTCATCACTCTCCCAATTAGAGGGAAGCCCTTAAACCACTGGTGACGCCAGGGGTGCCCGTGTGCCTGACACCCATCGCCTGAGACCTGGCGTGCAGAGCAGGGCTTCCCGTGGGGCTCAGCATCGCTGAGCCCTTCACACGATAAAAGACAGTCAGAAGCCAGCGATCAGACGTGAATTCAAAAGGCTTCTGTCCCATGGCCCATGCTTGCTTCATTAACAGTGTAACGAGAGAGGGGTGAACATGTGCCCACATGCACATGCAGGGAGAGACTCATCCCACGTTATCTAATCATCCTCCGAATATTCAGAGCTAAAGACCAATGCTGCAGACAGCCTCCCCACTAAGGACAGGCTGATTTATGTTCCCTGAGCGGGAAAGGATGTTATCTGTGAGCTGGCTTATTTACAAGTGTGTGTAAGCAGCAGTTTTTAATTTACAAACCTCCATCTTCATAAGACTTAAAAAGGAAATAATAGCACTGGTAGACAGACATGGATAAAAGCATTGCTCAGGACTGAAATATATTATTAAAGCACCTGAATGCCTCCGAGTGGTCGAACAGGATGGGAGTTGCTCCCGATCAATGTGCTGAGCTTCTGTAATACTTTCTAGGAATCTCCATCTGTCCAAATAGAACGTGCTCGGGAAGGCAACCGATGGAACCAGACAGAGTTTCACGTTAGGCGTGTGGGAGGTCACAGCTAGGCAAGACGGCGGGATCCACACACAAGCACGACCAGCAGAAGAAAACCCACATGGATGGCAGAGATGAGAACTGCGCTGGGTGTGCTAGTGCGAGCAAGCCTGAAGGGAGGAACAGGTGGCAGAAGAGAGGTGACCACTGAGGAAGCCTCACTCCTGGGCTTGCTGTTAAAGACAAAACGGGCGTTTGTTAGCTACAGGTGGAAAGTAGTTTAGCCTCTGTGCTTCCTTGTTTGAAGGGCTTCGCTCCCTTTCCCCAGAGCCTGTTCCCTTCCTAAGGAGAGCTCCCAGGGCAGCGCTGTGGCCTGGGGCAGGGGGCCAGGGGGCCAGGGAGCCAGGCCCGGCTGCCACCCTTAACTCTGGGAGACAGGAGCCCCGCCGAGAGGCCCCTTTTCAGTTCTCACAGTGGCTTCCCTCTTCCTTGCTGCATGGGGAGAGTCCCGGAGGGAGGCCCCGCATAGGTCCCGTCGGGCAGAGAGAGGCCCTTGGCCAGGTCGTGGGGCAGGGGTCTGCCTTGCTGGGGAGGCCGCTGTGAGGGGAACCCCAGACACAGGGCCAGAGTGCCCAGCTCTCAGTCCGGCCTACAGCTGTGTGGGTGAGCTGGGCATCCCCCGAGGCCCTCATGGGGGCAGGGTCTCCGGCCTGCCCTCCACTCCCATCCGGATCCCAGAGCAGAGGAGGGTGGGCAGGTGGGGTGAGGGGCTTGGAGGCTCAGCTGCCTCCTTCGGTGCTCACTTTTGCTTCTGTTCGTAATGCTCAGGGAGACAGAGGGGACGGGCAGGCTGGACTAGATCTGTCTTCCCCAGGCGGGCTCAGTGTGGAGTTGACAGCCCTGAGCCTGACTGCCGAAGTGGGTACAGATGGTCGCGACTTAGGCTGCTTCCATGTAACGATTTTCGACTTCACGGTGGTGTGAGAGCGACATGTATTTAGTAGAAACTGTACTTAGAGACCTACACAACCACTCTTTCTCACTTTCAGTACCGAATTCAATAAGTTACACAAAATATTCAACACTTTATTATAAGATAGGCTTTGAGTTGGGTGATTTTCCCTGCGGTGGGCTGGTGTACATGTCTGAGCATTGCAAGGCAGGCTATGCTAAGCTCTGGTGTTTGGAAGGTTAGGTGGTAAATGCATTTTCAACTTAATGATATTTTAACTTACAATGGGTGTTTCAGGACATAACCCGTTCATGAGTCAAGGAGCATCTGTATTTTTTCCCTTTTTCCTTTTTATTTTGGGCAAATTTTTAAAGAGGACTTTTCAAGCCATAAAGCATGGGGTGACGTTGACGAGGGTGTGAACAGCTCCAGTCCCAGGTCACACGCTTTCCTAGCTGCACCCGGCACGAGGGCCGCTGTGGGATTCTGTGGCAGGTGGGCTCTGCGGTGGGCAGATTCCCAGGCCGTGGTTTCTCTTGAACCTTGGTCCTCTGAGGGGCTATGTGACAGGGACAGACTGCTAAGCTCTCATTCATAAGATTGTGCCAGTGACACAGAACGACTGCACCAAATCGAGCACGAGGGCAGCAGGAAGGTGGGATACCCGTGCTGCTCCTTGAAGGAGCCAGGGAAGCCTCTGACAAAACACTGTGATTTGCAGAAAACACTGATGCTTCTTTGTAGCTCTGCCAACTGTGTCATTCTGGGGTTTCCTGTCGGGTAACTGAGCGCTACTCTCAAGCCTTTAGAAAGCCAACTTCCCCTTTCTTCTGCCTCTAAGCGCCAGGTAGTGCTTACAAGATACTTGTGCATTTTAGGCTTTGGGGCCAAGACTCTGGAAAGGCTCATGTTCAAGCATTTGTTAATTACATCAGCCTTAGCCCCAGTGCAGGAAAGCAAAATGTAACTAGGACTAATACGCTGGTCGTGCAGAGAATCCCCGGCTGTATGGAAAATTAATGAAGCACTAGGAAAGAGAATGTGATGAAACACTTAATAGATTATGGATTGAGGCTGCTGAACCAGATCTGTCTGAAGCTGAGAGAAGCAGGAGGCTGTGAGCTCAGCAGCTAGGTTTGCCTGGGAAGTCGGGGAGGGGAGCCAAACCCTCCCTCCCCTCCAGCCGCTGCCCCCTCCCCACCTCCCTCCTCTCCAGCCGCTGCTCCCCCTCCCCTCCCTGTGGTTTCTGCCCTGGGGTGTCGGAGGGTCAGAGGTAGCAACACAGGGCTAGTCAGAAGGAAGATCTGGGGAGGAGGAGGGAGAGTTAGGCTGGAAAACCTGGAATGTGACCTCCTTAAGGTGAGTCTGTGGTCACCTTGAGATGTGGATGCAGCCCCCTTGGAAGTGGCTCCCAGGCACGGGGAAGGTCACCCTTCAGAAAGCAGCAAGCTGCACAGCAGAGGGGCAGCAGCTCGGAGTGATCATGATTCTTGCTCTAGGATAGACTGAGGGTGCCTTAGGCTACCACGGAGAAGGGGGGCGCGGTTTCCTCCTGCTTCCACCACCTCACCCAGGACACGGAGCCATGAGACTTGTGCGGGCAGGAGGCTGAATAGGAATCCACCCCTTTCTCTGTGATCGGCAACCAAAGCCCAGGGCAGTGTGGCCACGGCAAGTCAAACCTGAGTGCCTTTCCTGGAGGCCACAGACGCGGGTGGGACAACCCAGGACAAGTAGGTGCTGAGCGGATGTCCCACATGGGCGTCCTGGCCCCGTCTCCAGGCCACGTAGGCAGTGGCTGGAGCTTCCTTTGGGGATTGTTGCTCTGACCTCGATTTACAATTCCGTAAATCGTTGGGGATGCTGTGCCAGGTATACCTGGCCCGGGAAAACCAAACAGCAGGACACACAGAAGTCATGGCGACAGAGCTTTGGTAGGACCAGGTGGCTGAGGAGTCTGAGGAGCCCTGTGCTGGCTCCTGTCCCCTGAGTCAGCCCTGGTGCAGTGCAGCAAGAGGAGACGAGGGCTGGGCTCTCCACGGACAATTTTGTCCTGTTTCTGAATCACAATTTGTTTTTTATTCTATTTTTGGTCACTTGTTGAACATTTACTGTATGCCGGCAACTGTCCTGAGCATAAGTTAATCCAACTCCCCATCAGTCTTCGCTCCATTACTTCCCTCCCCCAACATCCAGCCCGGGACCAGGAGAAGCCGTAGCTGGAGAGCGAGAAGCAGCACACGGGGGCGTGTGGCTTCCTGGGATGTTTGCTGTGAACAAAACACGGTTTGTCACTGAGGTGGAAAAGCACCAGGGAGCCAGGGATGAGCAGCTCCAGAGAAGCCTGTCCTAGCACCTCAGTGCCTCCTACCTTGTTTGTGTGATATTCACAGACTTCTCTTTCCTCAGAGACACTCCCACGAGGAACCTAGATGGATGTGCACAGAAAGTTTACAACCGAAAGCTCAAAAATGTAGAGTAAAAACATTCAGCATTTGGCTTTTGGAATAAGAGTGTAAAAAAATGATTCAGACTATCTTGCTGTTCCTTTCCCCTTAAATCAACTTCAGATTTTGCTGTTAGCCAACATGCAGGCAGGGAAGAAGAGAGCTCTTTGGACACCCTGAACTCGGTTACACATGGACAAAGTCAGGACTGTGGCTCCTGGCCAGGCCTCCCTGGAGGGGTGTGATTCAGCAGTGGGTAGAGTTCGCTTGCAGAGTGTGTCCAGACACACAGTGGGGAGCCGTGTGTTGCTGTCGTACCTAGGGATCCTCTGCCAGCTTCCCACCTGTTTGCACAGCAAGTCATGTGTGTCCTCGCTGGACTTGAGTGTATCAATATTGAGACCCAAGATTTATCTTACCATCTTTAAAATGCTGTACAAGTCTGAATTGAATATGTATATTCTATAACTTGATTATTGAAAATGGCTAGAATTACCCAAAGGAGGAATTGGAATTCTAATCACTATGCACACACACTCTCAGCCCTGGATTCTCTCTTGTGTGTGTTCTTTTAGGGTGGTGGTTGATAGTTTTCAGATCGTGGGGCCTTTGGGTACATTCAGTGTACCAGCCGAGTGACTGGGGGACTGTCCTGACCCCCCCGAGCTCATGGCCAGGTGCTGGCACCCACCACTCTGGGCAGCCGTCTGCCACTGGCCAGCAGCCGGGGCCAGACCGATCCCTCCCTGGTCTGAGGCATGAGACGGACCCTTAGGTCAGAGCCCACAGCCCTCTGCAGCTCTGCCGACTTTCTCCCAGCAGGCAGCTGCCTGCTTTTCCAGGCTGATCTCTAGCAGTTGTCCAACCAGACTGCTTCCCAGAGCCACGACTGCACATCCCGTGAGGAAGACCACCTCCAAAAGGCAAGGCCTCCTGGGGAACGGAGCCCAGAAGACTGGTGCAGGAGCAGGATTGCTGGGCTCCCGGTGTGTGGGCGGCGTGTCCACCTCGCCACTAAGTGTGTGCTGTACACCAGAGGTGCCGGGTAGTTTGTTTTTCTTTTCGTGACAATGACTACTTGGGCTGAAGGGAGCTCTTGTTCCCTTGGAGATCCTGCGATGAGTAAAAAGCACATGCTTTTACACACCAATGCAGGCACTGACGAGTCTCCTTGACATCAGTCTCCAGTCGCCATGGAGACGACTCAGGCTGAGCCGCGTGTGGTCTGCGAAGGGGCTCGCGGCCCCTGCCAACACCCTGTGGTGGGTACTCTGAGATCTCGAGGTAGTTACGCAGCTCACTGGGGGGGGAGGCGGTGTGAGGAATCATGAACCACATAGATGCACTGCAGCACGTGGCTCTCTAACGTCCCTCTGCCGGGCTCCCTCACCCCCCGAGTGTGCCGAGTGTGCCGCTTGTGTCATGCCCAGGCAGGGTCCTAGCAGCCGCAGTTAGGAAAGGAATCTTGAAGGGCCTATTTTTCCCCCCTATTAAGCTACTGGAAGAAATTAAAAGAGGAAAAGAAAATAGTTACCTTTGAAAAATTGGTTTTAATTTTAACAATGGGTTAGAGACCAAGAGTCAGATAGAAGTTGTTCATTGAGTATTTAGGGTTGAAGAGATAGTGGTTCTTAATCACCTGGAAGATTTAGGATGAATTTTAAAATCTCCTAGATGAGAAATGAAGGTCATGCTCATTACTTAGCAAGGTCCTGGGTGCATCCCAGGGGTTTTTGCAGGCTTGTCTTTATGCAGTGCCGGCTGCCGGGCGGGAAGGCCAGCTCACCTGTTTCTGCAGGTGTAGGGGCAGGGTGCCTGGGGCCCTGGAGGCAGAGTATTTCCTAGGCCTGTCTGGGAGGGGTATGTCCCCTGGTCATCCCACGTGCTTGAACCCTGACCCACAAGGAGGAGGAGCCAGGCCCCAAAGGAAACATATGGACTCATGCCTTCCCCCAGGAGGTACAAGGGGCTGGACACAGGTGGGCGAGAGAAAGGTAGAGCATGCAGGATATGCTGGGAGAGGATGAGGTTGATACAGACGTCGTCCTTGTGTTCAGTGAGTGCACATGAGGCACTAGGCATCGTGCACGGGCTGGATGTGTTGTGCTAGTGCAGGCTCAGGTGCCTCCTCGGCTGGAGCTCACGGCTTCATAGTGATGACAGACATTAAATGTGTGCAACTGCTGAAGGGGACACATAGGACCTATTGCATTGCAGGGTGGGGTATCATATTTAGACAATTATAGATTGCCCTTTCGCATGGTGATGAAGTGTGCAGATTGTGACTGCCACCTAGAGAGGCTGCTTGACACCAGGCTCAACACAAACACTGGCTGCTTATGAATGGGTTGCCTGATGTGACATGGAAAAAGCAGCCTAGTAGGTTAAGAAGTTGGGCTCTGGCGTGGTAGGACTGGGGTTGATGCTCACTTACAGGGTATATGACTTTGTGGAAAGTGGGGATGGTGATTGTATAGCACTTAGCACGGTGCTGGGCTTACACATGAGAATCAGTAATTATTACCATCTATGTGTTCTTATTATCATTATTGCTATTTTATTGTCTTTGTTGTCATGTTGAGAAAATTGCTTGTGGTTATGTATCAAAGGCAACTTGTAGTTCTAGAAATTGTCTAGGACCTCCATTTCTTAAAGAGCTAAAATTCACCATCCCTGGGAACAGACACTGTCAGATTTGAGATTTCAAGTTTATCAGTCCTAAGCACATTATTATACAGTATTTTGTACATTGAAAGCTAGTTCTAGAAATTTCACTCCTAAGTATCTGCCCAAAAGCATCGAAAACAGGTGGTCAGACACAGACCTGTACCTGAATGTTCATAGCAGCACTATTCACAGTAGCCAAGAGGTGGGAGCAACACAAGTGTCCATCAGTGGATGACTAGATAAACAAAAGGTGGCATATATTATACATACAACGGACTTTTAGTCAGCCGTCAAAAGAAAGGAAATACTGATACATGCTACAATTTGTATGAACCTTGAAAATACGATGCTCGAAAAAAGCCAACCATAAAAGGTCACATACTGTATGATTCCATTTGTGCAAAATATCCAAAATAGGTAAATCCATGGAAACAGAAAGCAGATTGGTGGTTTCCAGGGACCAAGGAGAGGACAGAATAGAGTGGACTTTCTTAATGGGTACCGGGTTTTATTTTGGGGTGACTAAAATGTTCTGGAACTGGATAGAGGTGGTGTTTGTACAACATTGTGAATGTACTAGATGCCACTGAATTGTTCACTTTAAAGTGGTTAATTTCATGTTATATGAATTTTGCCTCAATAAAAAAGCTGGTTCTGAGTGCCACTTGTATTGTAATATTTATGGACTACCATAATATCTCTTTTTGTATAACTTAAACATTTACAAATAATGCAAAATTGCCCCCTTTAGAACATGTCACTTAGAACAACTTCTATCATTAAAGAAATGTATTCCATTCTTGTCTGCCTTATTATACCAACAGCAAGAGCCTGTGTTTAACCATTCATGAAACTTTGCTTAATCATCATGAATGTAGTTACTGGACTCTGCTCCTGCTGAGGCTGCCGAGTGAGACAGGTATCCACCCTGCCCTCTCTAATGATCCGGAGAAGTAGGAGAGACTGAGGCATTCCCAGGGAAAGCAGACAGCCGACTTCACTTTGCACGTTTGAGATAACGTTGGTAGGTTGGCTGGTAGTGGGTGATGGCTCTGTGAGTGTTTGTGGATGTGGTCTGAGGAGGGTCCCGTGACCCACGGTTCAACTGGACAGACACAGGAAGTCTACTGTGGGCTGGGACAGAAGCTGATTTGGGGCATTATTTGTTTATTCAGGGTTGTAGTTGTTGCAAATGACCAAGGACAAGAAATCTTAACAATAAATGTGTAAGTCAATTGATAGAGTGTAGCCTGCACCCTCCCCACACCCCTCCTTTTCTCCTGCCTGTGGGACGGTTGCACTTCCAAGGTCAGGATTGGCCAAGGTCGTCTGGATGCTTGATTAGCTAAGTCATTTTTAAAAGGTCCATTCTTCATCTCGCTGGCTGTTAGCCTCCTCTTCCTATCCCATGCGGCGCCTGTCTATGTCCTTTGCTCGTGGTAGTTATGGTAAGAGGGATTGGGAGGGTTCCGGGGAGCTGGTGATAGGACCTAGCCTTTTCCCTTCAAGGTTGGTTGGTTTTTTAAGTCCACTCTAGGTTTATGGAGAGGAAAACTCATTATAATCTGACATTATTTGGCTGTGGCCATGGAGTGGATTTACAGCCCACGTCGGTTGCAGCTGGGTGTGGGAAGACGAACATGCCCCTATTTGATCCTTCCTGGGGAAGATTTCATGGTTCGGTTGTCAGAGAGGACCCAACAACCCTTCATGCAGGTGGCATCTGCTCCCCCCAGGAGCAGTGATTTGGACCCAGAGATGGCCGAGGGCATCCTTTGGCCAAACCTGCAAGGGTTGGAGTTTGGAGGCCCTTCATCCTCCAGGCTGGTGCTCAGACTCTACAGGCGCAGGCTTTCTACTTAACACCAGAAAACACAATCTTCTCCCACATCACCGTACGTGTAAGTATGAGCATTCCTGGAGGTGGTAAAACTCTCATATCTTAGAAGAAGAAAAAGGTATTTGCTCTAGAAAAGAGTGATGATTAGACAGATATGGGATTAGTACTTTGAGCTGTGAATGGCATTGGTGGCAAACGTGAATCCCTTCATAGACGTGGCAGCTGTCTTTGGACAGGCCCAGGGGTGGTTGTAAATGTCCTCCGGGACCCAGGACGCTCTGAAACTTAGTCTGTTCTAGCCACATAGAAGGCCTTGTTCAAGCCATTTAGCGCTTCATGTTCTCGCCTGTAAAACAGATACAGTAACTGGAGAAAACTTGTGTTTCACTTGTATGTTGTAAAACTCAATGATACGATTACTATTGTTATGCCACAGTGTTTGGACTAAGGTGCCGAACAGATCTTCTCCAGCCGCAGCCTCAGGCGAATATTACCAGGCAAATATTTTAAGTCAGAGCTAGAGAATACCTTTTGTTTTAAAGAAATCTCGATTATTCCAGTATTGGTGATATCTCAGCTTCCTCTGTTGTTTTGCATCAGGAAAAATCAGGTCTGACTTATTACACATACCCTGCCTTGTTCCTGAAAGGATTTAAGGTGCTTTATAAAAACAATGTGGTTAAGCAAGATAAAATAGTCTAAATTCACATAAGAAAAAAACAAGATGAAGAAAGCAGAGTGCACTAAGGTTTGTGTTTGGGGGAGAGTTTCAGAGGGGTGTGCTGAGCTGAGGACACTCTTCTCCCCAAAGTAGGGGTGGACAGATAGCATCCAACGGATGCCACAGACCCCAGTGAGCACCCATTAGATGCCAAGCGCTGTGCTTGGTGCTGGGAGCAGAGGTGAAGTCGGGTCCTCACTGGCAGCCCCTCGGCAGCCAGAGCCCGTGGAACCTGATGAGGGGGTGGGGGTGCAGGTCAGGCCTCTGGGCGTCTTCAGGACCTAATTAGAAACAGTTCCCAGAATTTCAGCCGCATCAGTGCCGGGTTTGTTCCCCATTTTGGATACTAAACACTTGGCCTCTCCCTGTGGTGCAGTGGCCCTAACTGTGACTCTGTGATAGGTATTACTGAGATTTGCAGATCACAGTTTGATTGGGTTTTTGAACGAATTATTGTCCTAGTGTCATTTCATTTAAGGCTCTTTATGTGACCGAGGACTTGCTTGTAGAAGTCAACTTTGTGTTCTCAATCACTGCAGCTCTGTAATTACATAAGATTTAATATCTTCTGTGAAGAGTCCTACTTGTGTCGGGGCACTTAGCAGCTGCTGGCACCTCTGAGCAGCCTGCGCAATACCAAGTAACAGGCACGGATTCAGCCTCCCTGAGACTTACTGCGCACCCCGTCACTGTTTATTGCCCTGCGCTCCTCTGCAGCGTAGCTCAGAATTACTCCGACTAAACAGCAGTGCTTGGTGTGGGTTCCTCTGCCCCACTCAGGGCACCTCCCATTCCTGGGAAGTCCCAGGTACATCATGTGACAGTGTGATCGTTGACGGGAAGTTGCATTCTTCTACCTGGTGGTCTCACTTCTTGAAAGTGGAGAAACGGTGGCCAGGTAACTTAGACTCTTTGCTAGTGCAAACGAATTACAAGGGCATGTCTTTTGCTCAAAGCCATTTCGGCAATTCAACCGGAATTTTCTTTGCACTCCTTTGTGGAGGATGTTTCTGTCAGCCCGTGGCAGACGCTTTATTGGCAGGGCCTGGTGCTTCAGCTGCCCTGGTGCACATGTCCCGGCAGGTTGGTGCCATGGTGGGAGTGAGCCTCGGGGCACGGGGTGGGGCTTGTCAGCATGCAGTGGTGATGACACTCCTGAGGAACAGGGGCATTTCGTCTTCTCACTTGGTGTTCAATGAAAATAAACGTTCCCAATGAACAAAGACTCATGTTTGACCATGAGGCACAGGGATTTGGCAAAGGGGAAGGCAACTGTGAGATTACTGGAATGTTGGGTGCTCTGTCCGGCAGCTAATGCCCAGTATCACTGTGTTTAATGTCCACCCCAGGAGTCAGCAGCACACGTGAGCATTCCCAGTTCCCATTCATTTGTGAGTGGGCCAGCATCTGCTTGGCTTGGCTTTGAGCTGTGGTGAGCACTAGGTCTGCTGCTTTTTGCCTTCTACGGACAGCAGCTGCCAGAGCCATGTTCTCGTGGGAAAAGGTGTGCCCACAGGAAGTAAGCCCATCAGTACAGCTGACACACATTTCAAACGCTCGCCTGTGTCCTGTCTGCCAGTATTGCATTGGCCAAAGCAACTTATGTGGCTGAGCCCAAAGTCGAGAGTAGAATGTGCGCTCTGCAGAGGTCGGGGTGGGGATGGGTATTCCCCAAGTACCAGTCCACACCAGGCACCATAAGAACACCACCTTCTGCCATCAGGAGAAGACCAAAGATTGTCGTCGGGTTGTATGATAGGTTCCTCATCCCAGTGTCGGTGTGTGTGTGCATGCGTGACTTAGAGGTGATTTTTCTTCCTGGGGTGAAGCATGAAGGGAAGCGAGGAGGCCTTAGGGACTGCCATGCCCATTAATTTCATTGTGAATGCACTTACCGCCCAGAAAATCGTCCATGTGGTGTTGAGTGGCAGACTAAGGACCCTGGTCCAGATTCCACGGGTGCATTTTGGGAGGAGGTTGACGTGTTACATTAGCTTGCTGAGAGCTTAGCTCACTTCTGAAGGAGGTGGCCTGACTCCAGCCATCTCCGTTGCTTTTTCAAAGCTGACCACTTGGAAGGACTGCAGTGGCCAGTGAAGGGCTGGTGAAAACCCAAGACCACTGATAATCAGGCCACATCAGCAGGGATGGGGTTTTATGTGGAAGTGGTGTTGACCAGCTGGGGCCTCTGTCTCTCGGCCTCGTCCCGTCCGCTGGGTCTTCCCCACCTGGCTTTGGTGCTGCCGAGATGCCTGAGGCTGTCACTGGGGAAGTCACCACCGCCACCCTCGCTGATATCCTGCAGAAACGAAGAACACACACAGGGGCCTAGTCAGCGGATTTCCAGGACATAGGCTGCATTCCTTCTGCACCCCTCACTTGTTCCCACAAACATCCTCATCACCCTTTCTCTTTGAAATTCTGTCACTGGGATTTCCCACTCTCAGCTCTTGTCAGCTTGCATTCCTTTCAGAAGTCAGTACCCTTGGGAGCAATGACACCAAACTGTTACAGACACTGACCTCGCAGACAGCTTGGAGCCAGGCCGGTGAGGAGGGGAGGGGAGGACACGTCAGGAGTGTGGGGTGCTGGCCGGGCATCAGCGTGTGGGCCCCGGGGGTGAGGGGCACCAACAGCAAACACTCCTGAGCTCATGCTTTCTTTGGGTTGTGCTGCTTCAGGGTAGGCGAGGTAGAGATCTGAAACTTCAGAATGCTAGACTGGCCCCCTCTGCTTTTTCTTTCCTGTTTTTTTCCAGAATACAGCAGTTCTTTTTTCTGGTTTTCAGGGGCTCCTTCTTTCTTACTGCTGTGCTGGGTCAGAGTCATAAACAGCTGGCATCTGTAATTAGCTTTAATGGTCTGCACTAGTGCAGGACATGTGACATACAGAGGCATCAGCACGGAGAGGTGGCGGTAGAATCCCAGCATGTGAGCATGAGAAGGGGACCCAGAGGCCTCTTAGTTTGACCCCCTTGTGTTACATGCAAGGAAATAAGGGCTGTCGGTGGCTGTGGGCTCTCGGGGCTCTGGACAGCAGCATTGGCCTCTGCCCTGAGTCCCACCCCTGTGTGCTGTTGGCTGGGAGGGTGGGCAGGGGCCGAGCCTAGGAAGAGGAGCAGTGGGAGCCCCTTCCCAGTGCTTGTCAACCACTGGGGCTCAGCTGGGGATGTGATCCAGTACCAGTCCTGGTAGCTGTGGAAATACAGGGATCCAGTCTCCCAGTCCTTGAAAACCTATGTAAGGAGTCTCCAAGCTCACTCTACACCAACAGACCAGCCCATCAAAAGAGTACTTTGAGACAATTTGCTTGATGTAAACAGTCTTTCTGCTATTAAGCACCCAAGGGTGAGTGGCTGGAGAAGCTGGAATGGGGCTCTCCCCACATGGCTGTGAGTGTGTGACTCCAAGATGCTGTGGATTGCATTTGGACGAGGACCCATGTCTCTCTCCACTTATTGAGCACCTATTCTGCGGTCAGCTGTTTTATGTCATTGCACATTCTTGCGTACTGTTTATAATCAGCCTTTGAAAGTGGATGTATTATCCTCAGTGCAAATGTGGAAACTGAAGCTCTGCACGATTAGGAACTTGCAAAGTTGGAAATGGCGGTGCACCGCATGTTTATAGCAGCACAACTCACAATTGCAAAGATGTGGAAACAACCCAAATGCCCATAAATACATGAGTGGATTAGTAAAATGTGGTATATGTATACCATGGAGTATTACTCAGCTGTAAGAAATAATGGTGATATAGAATCTCTTATGTTCTCCTGGATAGAGTTGGAACCCATTCTACTCAGTGAAGTATCCCAAGAATGGAAAAATAAGCACCACATGTACTCGCCAGCAAATTGGTTTCCCTGATCATCACCTAAGTGCACATTTGGGAATAACACCAATTGGGTGTTGGGCAGATGTGGGTGGGGAGGGGATGGGTGTATACCTACATAATGAGTGCAATGCGCACCATCTGGGGAATGGACACGCTTGAAGCTCTGATTTGGGGAGGTGCGGGGGCATGGGCAATATACATAACCTAAACTTTTGTACCCCCATAATATGCTGAAATAAAAGATAAATAAATAAACATACAAATAAAACAACAAAAAAAAGGAAATTTCATGTAGACAACAAAAAAAAAAAAGAAAAGAAAAAAAGAAATGGCGGTGTAGAATGCAGTCAGATCTGCGTGGCCTCAACTGAGCCGTGCTGTCCCCAGAGTCCTCCTCCTGTGCCACAGCAGGGCCAGAGAGAGCTCGAAAGAGAGGAGACGGGTTCCTCATATCCCAAGAGACAGGCATGAGTGCCCCGGTCACCCAGGCCCTGAGAAGTGGATGCTACCGCATGGTGCAGTCCCTGTGCTCCTGATCCTTTGTGTAAGAGAGTGGCTGACAGCAGAGGTGGGGGTGTATGGGTGGAGCACTCACAGAGCCCTCCCGCCTCTTCCCTGCCCTGCGCCCC
This sequence comes from Lemur catta, assembly GCF_020740605.2. Taxonomy (NCBI): domain Eukaryota; kingdom Metazoa; phylum Chordata; class Mammalia; order Primates; family Lemuridae; genus Lemur; species Lemur catta. The sequence continues at coordinate 81,074,476 of NC_059131.1, forward strand.
TGCGTTCTCAGTTGGGAGTTCCACTGCTGGGACTTCCTGTGCTGGTGGGACATTCTCAGAACATGCCTTCCCTGCAGTCCTTTGCGTCCGCAGGCAAACGCCATGTGGTCGGATGTGGCTCTTCTGGTGGTGACCGTGGAGCAGGCCTCTCAGCATCGGGCAGCAGCAGAGCAGTGAAGGAACAAGGGAATTTGGGAAGGAGCCCTGGTGACCGCGCTCTAGGCCTGCTCGTTGGAAAAGTACTGTTCTTCATATGAGTGTTGTGTGTTTAGAGTGAACATCTGCCAGATCCTCTGCAGCTCTTTGACTCAGGGTAGAGGAAATCAGAAGTGTCCGCTCTGGTTTCTGTGGTGGTGGAGTGGCTGCAGGCCCTAAAAGCAAGCCCCTAAAGCACAGAGGCCACGGAGGCAGGGGTGTCAGGAGTGGGGCACACGCCTGCCTGGAGGAGGGGGTGAGAGCTGACACGTCCCCAGGAGGGAGGCAGAGCCTGGAGATGGCCGTGTTGCAGGAGTGAGAGGCCTGCCTGGCTCTGGGGTGTGGAGAGCAGGAACCCGTGCCAGGCCTGTAGGATATTCCACAGCTCAAGTTCAAGGTGCCACATCTCTGGTCAGTGCCAGAAAGGCACCAACTGGATCTGAGTTGGGCTGTGTGGCCGAGCCCCGTCTCTAACTGCCTTCCAACCCAGGGAAGGCTCGCTCACTTGCTTGGTATGGTTCTCAGTGTTTTGTTACCCTCCCAGAGGAGCAATTTCTGATTGGGGATGATGGATAGCAGCTATTTTTACTTTATCCTCCTGCCACGAGTGTTTGCTGGGGTTAAATCTGCATCTTGCCTTCACACATTAATGTGGGGAGATTCACTCTAAGGATGGGTGAAGATTAGATTGTGTTATTCAGTCTAATATGCAGATCGTCGGCTTCACCTTCACCAAAAGAATCTGCTCGGAGAAACAGTGATTCAGGCTTTGCCGAGATGCCAAGATATTGGTGTGGAGTAAGTGGGTGAGCTCCAGGATTGTTCCTGCCCTGCTCTGTGGCCCTCCAGGTCAGGAGCACATCAGGAAGGCCTGGGGTCACTGCGCCAGGTGCCACCTGATCCGGCCTGCGTGGGAGGTCAGGGGAGGTAAAGGGCTGCCTTGGGCCTGCAGCGGCTGCAAGACTTGGGGACACTGCCAAGTGGAATTGTGTAGGAGCCAACAAGCTCGTTCCAGTTCTCACCTCTGTGATGGGAGATGTTTGTGCCCCTCATTTACTTGGGTTAACTCCCTTAAAGTGGGTCCAGCTGTGAGTGGCAGTGCTGATGGTGGCAGATGATAAATTCTGAAAGATAACTGAGAATGCCCAGTGTACAGCACAGAAATGGCTGTCGTTGTCCCCAGAAGGTGCCTGGGTGCTGCAGCCGCTCTGCTCCCTGTCTCCAGGTCCCAGCATGGCGGCCCTCCCCGCACCTGGAGGTCCTCTGCTCAAGCTCCCCTGCTTGGCGAGCCTGCCAGCCACCTGCTCCCCTCCCCCTGTCCTGTGGCCCTGCAGCCGGCCTGCGCCCCGGCCTCTGCTCCCTGGGTCAGAGTGGAGCTGTTCGGTGTCTCTGTGCTCAGCTCTGAGCTCACAAAGGGAGTGCAGCCTTGCTGCCTTGTGGAAGGGCACTCGGAAGTGCTGGTGATCACGGACCTAGAATTGTCCACAGAGGTCCCAGAAGACAAAAGGGGAGGGGTGGACAGCCGCAGGGCTGAGGCAGGACACTGGTGAGCAGGGTGGGGACCAGGTGAGCTTTGGCCCTGTCTTGACAGCGGGGGTGAGGGACGGGGGTGAGGGAGGTGTGCTGCGTGGCCTCAGTGCTGCAGGGGCCTGGGAGGAGGGTCAGCAGCCCCCTCTGTGGATAGAGAGTCTGGGGGTCAGGATGTTAGCAGGCTGGCCCAGGTCACAGTGTGGCTGAGTGGGGGACCTGGGGCTTGAACTTGGCCCTGCTTGACTCCTAACTTGTGTTTGTTTTCTTCATCTCCTCGTCTAATTCCTATCCTGTGAGGATCTGGCAGCCTTGGTGCTGAGCATTGGGTAGGGGGTTCCTTTATGTGCGTCGGCAGCTGAGGCACGTATAAAATGACCCTCGATTCCATCTCATGTGAGGAGTCTGTGTTTCTGACCCGCTCTCTCCCCCATGATTCTGCCTGTTCTTCTCGGCGAGCTGTGCCTGGCTCGGGAAGCTAGCTTCTGGCAGTGGGGCTGCTCCTTCTCCCAGACTGTCAGCTCCTTTGTCGCTGGCTCACCGGCCCTCGCTGCCCATGGAAAGGTGAAAGAACGTGATCCCTCGGGCACCGAGCCCACAGGTCTTACTGAGGGGAGCGCTGGAGGGGAGGGGTCTCAGGGCCTGCAGTTTTCTCACGTGTGGTGCGCCCCTCCCCTCGGGGGTTTCTTTTTCTTTGAAGACACATTGCCCACGTGCTGTGCCGCATCGCTGGGGTGTCATTGGTGCACCTTCATTCTGCTGATGGCGAGGATTATTACTGAAAGTCATTTTTATTCTTAAAGCATTCAGGGACTGATAGAGCCCAAAATTATAAAATAAGATGCAAGAGATGAAGTAACTGAAGGTCTGTGATCGTCAGGATGGGGGTACTCCTCGCCTGGCCTTGGGAAGGCACCCGAGACACACCTGTGCAGGGAACCTCGTGTTTCAGTGACGTGCGGAGCAGGTACAGGCTGGCCTTGGCTCGACGCAGGGCTCGCAGTGGTGTCTGGAAGTGTGTGGGAGGCCACTGTCGAGTTCATGAGCCAAGCCGTATTTTTGAGGCTTTCGTGATTTTTGGTAGCTCTTCCTGGGCCAGGCACATCCTCTTCAGTGCTTGCCTCCGAGGGCTGCCTGCTGCCCAGCGGAGCACGTCTCTGAGCGTGTGTGTTTCTGAAGGATCTGTGGCCCCATGTTGGGTGATGCTCTTGAATGTGCTGAATTAAAAAATCCACCCTGGGCTCATCTGCTTCCCCTGTGACAGGGTTTGGGAAACTAACGAAAGGCGTTCTGGCCTCGTGCTATCAGAGGTGGAATCAGTGTGGGCAGCAGCTGCCTCTTTGAAGACACCACACCTGTGTGCTGTGCCACGGGGGTCCCTGCTTTGTGCCAGGCTTCTCTGTCCTGTCACCACCAAGACCTGGGCAGAGACCCAGGACGCTCACTGCCCAAACGGGAAAGAGCCAGGCTGGGGGCTTAGGGTGGAGCTCGCCATGGAAAGAGAGAAATCAAACCAATGTCCAGCCCTGGCCCTTAGGTTTGGGGAGCATGTCACTCTTCCCGTGCTGGGCGTGCCATCCATCGGTGTGATGGAAGGACGGCTTCCCCCTTCTGCCTCCCCCCGGGCTGCCTGGGAAGCTGCTGAAATATCGGGTGTTAATAGCTGGGTTAAGCCGGCTTGTGAATCAATAGCACGCCTTTCCAAAGCAATCGCACAAAACGTTTTGTCTTAATTAGACTTAAGGCGCGAACTGCTGCTGATTCTCCTGTGGTTTTTGCGCTCTGCGGGTGCCCTTTCGCTAGCATATTCGAAGTGGCACATTAGCAGTACACACAGGGGCACCGGGATTGCAGGACAGTCAGGTGCCCTGTGGTGGCAGCGAGCGCCGTGTTCCGGGCAGGGTCAGGCCCCAGAGTGTGTCCGTGCTCCGAGGGGAGCCGGAGCTGTGTCTACCTCAGCGTGGGGCAAAGGTTCCTCCTGGGACTCGGGAAAGCTTGTTTTTGCATCTGTCAGCGACCCGAGGCCCAGTGTGAGCAAGCCGCTGCCTCGGGCCCTAGAGCGTTAGAGCCTCCACTCCTGTCCTGGGTCCTGTCCTGCCTGGCCGAGAGCCCGCCCTCTCCCCACCTGTCTGTGCCCCTGTGTCCTCCCATTGCACCCGGATTTCTCTTCATTCACCCAGTTTTTCTCTTTCGCACCCTGGGTTCCAAGGTTCTGTGGCCTGCGGGACAGCTTGCCTGGGGTAAGCTGTGATGTGTTAGTGAGGGGCTGGTGAGAACCTGCTCTCATGCTCAGGAATGAATGATGCTTCCGACGTTGAGAGGTGTCGTTACGTGCAGTAGAAAGGTGATGTGGTGCTCGGACCCCTGGCGCCTGCTGCTTGCTACCTGGGGATTTTCAAAGTCACGTTGAGGATTTCATTTCACTTGCAGTCCTTAAAGTAAGGGCTGGGCAAAAGGGCAGGGGTTCTTCTGTGTCACACAGAGGGAGGAAGCGCTGTGTGTTAGGCGAGTCGTGAGGATTGAAGTGTGATCAAGGGTGTCTGTTCCTCTTGGATGAACGGGTGGCACGGCCTCGTGCATGTTGGCCTTGGCTGCGGTTTGAAGGCAGCGAGGGTGTGCGGGCCGAGAGGCGAGGGGGACAGCCGCGGCCGTGTGACCACTCAGGACCCACCTTCTCAGCCCCAGCCCAGTCCCGCACAGGCCTGTTCTTAGCACGCCAGCGTGACAGACAAAATCACCGAAACCTGCAGAGTCAGGGATTTGCTTGCGGTGGGCCTGGCACGGCTTCCTCTGTGCTCAGCCCCTGAGGGCCACCGTGGTGTCCCGCTGAGCTGAAGGCCGGCTCGCTGCTCATCTTTGCGACCCAGTTGCCTTCTGGATTGGCAGGTGTGAGGAGCCTCCACACTCCCTGATTCTGAAATCTGAACAGCTCTGACACGGAAAGATTTATCCCTGTGTTTGACACAGCTCCTTTTTTTTCTGTTTTTTTTTTTTCTTCCAAAAATGTTTTTAATTACAACATCCATCTTAATGGCCCCAGGAGAGGCACAGCTCCTTTGAGAGCAAAAGCAGCCCTGGGCTGTTGGGTACCCGTGTGACTCAGTAGTGTCCCCCAGGGGAGATGGGTAGAGTGGGACCTTGCCCCAGACCTCCCAGAGTCCCAGAGGAGTGACATCACACAGGTGGGAATCTAAACTGTCTGGATTCCTCAGCCTGTCTGTCCCCAGGGCTGCAGTCACTGCCGCGGGTCTGCCTTGGAAAGGATGAATGAGCACTTGCAGACCCTGCCCAGGCCTGGCAGTCATGCCAGCCTCCCCCGATGAAGAGCTCTGCACCAGCGCCCCCCCATTTGCACCCACACCTGCTCTCCAGGTGCCAGGGGTTCCCCTGTGACGTGCAGGTGATGGCAGTGGTATCTGTCTCATGGGGGCTTGTCCAGAGATTAAAAAGAAGCAGTGATCACATGGCACAGAATTTTGCATCCAAAATTTATGTTTTAAATTTTTCGAAGGTTCTGGCTTCTGTTAGGGTCCCATGAATAGCCACTTGGTCTCTCCTGTGTGGTGTTTGGTGAGCACGGTCACCCCGCATCCCTGACGTCCTACTGGAGAAGTGGTGCTAGTGTCCGCAGGGCATAAGAGATTGCATCTTGCCTCCAAACTGCAGGTCTGAATAAATTGACACGTCTTATTTAGGGACTTATCAAGGACATAAAATTCTCTTTTTTGTTTTTGAGGTGTGCAGGTATCTCGAGGCTGCTCAAGAGTTTGAGAGGAGCAGGCTGGTGCCGCACACTCAGGTGGCTTCCACCCCCCTGCAGAGCCACCTCCCCTGGGACCTGTCTGTGCCGGGAGGCTGAGCTCTCTGGACTCCACCCCCAGGCAGGTGGGGGATTTGTCTAGCAGGAAGCGTGTGCAGGAGAGGAACCCTGAGATTGGGGTGTTCTCCGGGGCTGCCTCCCTCCCTGGATCCTCAGCTCCCATCGGGGCCTCTGTGTGAGCGCTTCTCTCTGGCCTCTGCAGACCTCTCTGCCCCTTCCCCACCAGTCCTCTGATGCAGAAAGCCCCCACCGTTGCTAGTCTTAGGGTGGTGCACCCCCTTGTGCAGTTTCCCAAACCCTGTTCACAGCCCTGTGATCTTCCTTTTGCAGACCCCTCAGTGGCCCAGTTGAGTGCACCATCTCCCTTCCTTGTTTTACCAGGACCAAGCCAGTGGAAAGGCTCTTGCTCTTGTTTGCAAGGCAGAGCGAGCCCGAGCGCAAGCAGCCCCGTGGCCCATTGGCTGATTGGGGCCAGCAGGGCTGAGCTGTCCCATCTTTTTATCACTAGCCTTAATGCAGTCAGATCAGTCTTGTGCCCATAAGCCATCTTGTTTGCCCAAAAATGAGGCTACCAGGAAAATGCTCTCTGCCGTTTCCAAGAACTGAGAAAGCTAGACGCACTGTGCTTGCAACTATTCAGAATAGGTAAAAAACCCAATCCCTGGGCCTCATAAGAAAAGGAAGTTAAAAATCAGGATGACTGTCATTAACTGTAATTGCTTCTGCGCAATTCCTATTAGACTTACTGCAACCGGGAGTCTGGAGGGAGGTTGCCTTTAGCACTTAATGTGTTAGGGAACATGAACACGCAGAGGTATTCTCCTCTGAAGACCAGTCCACAAAGGAGGCATTTGAATGTGAATGTGCCGGCTCCAGCTCCTAAAGTCAGAGGAAGCCAGAAAATGTGCTGGCCTACAGAGATGTCACTGAAGACATTTTTCCTCCCTGCATTACCAGGCACCCCAGTTGACCTCCCCAAACAGAATTTTTGTCATGTGTGTCTGAAGTCACCTCCACTCCCTCTCTGTTAAGGATTGTTCTGTTTCCTGACAGCACCCTGGGATGTTTGCTAGGCAAGGCATTGTCACCGAAGAAGACTGGCTTCTTTTCACTGTGCTACCATTTTGTCCCCTTGCACGGCAGAGTCCTGCCAGCAGCCTGGGAGATCACTGTCCCTCATCCCCACATTTGGAACATGGGTGAAAGTGGATATCGTGATTGAGGACACATGGATAAGATGACAGATGGCTGGAAAGCTACTACAGGAGGACTGAAATCACTTTCTTATTTAGTAGCTTCTGGGAATCTTTATGCCCATGTGGTAGAAAAACAGATGGGTGCACCATAAAGAAAGCGGTACCAGTGTCTGCAGAGCGTAAGAGATTGCATCTTGACTCCAAACCATAGCTATGAATAAATTGACAAATTTATTTGTGGGCTTATCAAGGACATAAAAAAATCATTCTGGTTGGCAAATGAAAATGGCATTGTGTTGCTCCCTAACATTCGTTTGTCAACTGTTCCTGGAATAGGTGTTAAATTATCACTGAGGCGCTGGCGTTATAAAGCTGAACTGGGACTTTCCAAGCTGTCATATGAAAAGAAAATTATTAACTATCTCTTCCTCCATCCCCCTCTGTCCCTCTACAAAAGAAGCCCCTCTCTCTGCTGTCATATGACTTGGAGCGCTCTGTGCACGCAGTGCTGTAATGAATGCCACATTATCACCAACTGCCTGGGGTGATTCTTCTCATTATTTACTCCCAACTGGAACAAGATTTCATGTCCTTTGCTTCCACACAAAGGAATCTTAAAAACAACCATTTCAGATAGTTACTTGAGTGAGAGTTTTATGTACTTTTCTGTAGAGAAACCGCTGTTTGTGTGGAGCCTGGCTTTTCTTGATGACGTGTGTCACAGGTGGACAAGGAATGCTCTGGGTGGTGCAGCATTAACCTGCACGCCCTGGTGAGGCACTGGGAGTGGTGGAAATCTGTGCAAGGGTCTCAGTAATGGTGGAGACCACGGTGCAGCACTGGGACGTTTTAACTTACACTGAGACGTCTTTGCTTTTGGTTTTGAGGTGCGTGGACAGCTGCAGTGGTTTCATCTTCTTGCATGGCTCTCTTGCTGTGAAAGGCAGGGGCACTGGGGCTGCACCTGACAGTATGCAAGGGGAAGAATGGTAAGACTCCAGAATGCAGCCGAGGGAGGACAGGTGGGCGTGAAAAATCGCCTTCGTTTGGTTTTTTTTTTTTAGCCAGAGACTGGGTGACAGTGAAATCTTAAAAGCTGGGAAAATCAGAAAATCTGGTAACTTTCTCAGACCTTGGTTTCCTCATCTTGTATATTGTGGGGTTGAACCAGATGATTGCTGAGGTTCCTTCTGCCTCCGCTAAGGATCCTAAGCCTGTGGGGCTCTTGGACTAGATCAGGGCTTCTAGTCTGCAGGCTCCCGCTGACCACTGGGAGGATCTTGTTGAAATGCAGATTCTGATTCTGTCATTCCGGGGAAATGCCTGGGATTCAGGACTAACCAAGGAATCTCTGGTGATGCCAGTGCTGCTGGTCTGTGGGCATATTTGAGTACCATGGAGGGAGCTGGCCAGAGTGGCATGGTCATGGGTGAGCCACATTTCTTTGTCCAGGTGGCTTCTTCAGACACATCACATCATTCCTTCTCCTTTTCAATAAAGACAGACAAGGAGGGCGATGTGAGAACTTCTCTTTCCAGTAATCTAATGCATTGCACCCAGGCACACAATAAATACTTATGTTAAATGAGTAGGAGGAGAAATGAGAGTACTGAGGCATATGTGTAGCATAGAATACTCAGGGTCCTGCTCACCTGCCACACACACAGGTATATGCCAGATTCTATCCTCTGGTATCTTTGTGTCCTTACTCTATAGAACTCAACTTACTTTCTCCTCACTGTCTCCTATGTACCATGCCTGGATATAGTATTTCCTGTGACTGTCCTTTGACCCACCCAGTGCCTATCATCTTCTAGATCAGCACAAGTCCAAATCCATCCTGGAAGCCTCTGGAGTCCTCCGACCAAACACCCTCCCTCTCTGTTGCACCTCTGGTCTTCCAGAGCAAGAATGCAGACCCCTGCCCTGGCCGCACTCACGGAAGGCACTGCGGTTGCTCACATGCCTGTCCTGGGCTCGGGCCTGGGCTTTAGAAGTCTTCACAACACGGTGTTCCAGACAGCCTCTACCAACTGCTTGGAAGATCTTTTCCATCCTTGATCTAGGGCTTAAATGTTATCTTTATTCTTCGTGCATATATTCTTTGCCTCTTTTGGCAGATGGTGAATTCATTGAGAATGGCTACTTTTTTTGTTGACGTTTCCCGGGGTGCCTGGCGGTGTGCAGGGTGCATAGTAGGTGCACAGTAAGTGATGAGCCGCTGCCTGGAGCAGCCCTGAGCCACACATTCACGTGCCTGTTTAGTTCCTAATGCGAAACGTGATCTCACAGCTCCTTTGACCCATGAGGTGTCCAGAACTGGTCACTGAATGGCTCACATGGAGCCTAAATTGGGTCACTTGTCTCCTGAGTGGGGGAAGGGTGGGAGGGCAGCATCTCACACGATTCCTTGGAAAATGCTGTCAAGATAAATGGAGAGATGCCAGAAAGCAACAATACAAGGCTGTCAGGAGAAAAAGAAATGGAGAAATCTCAATTTTTTTTGCATTATGGTTGAAGGGGAGGGAAATTGTTTGCTTTTCAGTGTTCTACGTGCAGCTGCCTCTGTTGGTTTTGGTTGGACGAGGCCCATCTGCCCAAAAAGCAAGTGGGGGGTCACGCGTCCCTATCCTGTGATTGTGCATGGCTGCCTCGCAGGAGGCAGATGGTAGGGCCGGGAGGACCAGGCTCAGGCAGTGTGCCGCGGAGGAGCACTTGCAGGGCGCACAAAGCTGCGCCTGTTCCTGGCGGTGCTCCTGGAGGAAGCCTGTGCCACTGTCCCTGTTGTCAGCTCGTTGCGCGGGGGGGGGGGTGGGGGATGCACACAAGGATGTTGGAAGGCTGGGTCTCTTCCTCGTGGGGCATGGGCTCCCCTTTGCTCCCAAGTGGCTACCCGGCCGGTTTATCCACCAGTTTCAAAGTGGGGAACTTGAACTTGGCAAGGCCTCCAGCATCAAGTGCCCGCTGTACCCCAGCACCCTCACGGAGCTGCTCAAAGCTGCGCCACATTTGCTGAAAAGAACGTGTCTTTTTAAACGTTTCCTTCTAATTAAAAACATCACTTATGCTCTCTACAGAAAATTTGCAATGGATAAATATATAAAATATAAAAGTAATATTTTTAAAAAGGAAATAAGGCTTGCACTTTCATGATCCAGAGAAACCCCTTGTTGGTATTTTGGGGTTCTACATATGTGTGTGTTTTCCAAACATAGTAGGGATTATGTTAAATGTGAAGTTTTGTATACTGGTCTTTTCACTTAGTGCTATATTCAATTAGAATGTTTTCACTGCATTAAAATGTTTTTAAAATGGATATTTAAAAGCTGTGGAAGAAATCACTACAAATATTTCCCAAAATTTATGTAGCCAGTTACCTCTCAGATGTTTAGGCTCGTTCTGGTTTTTCTCTGTGTTAAATAATGCTATCCCACAGCTTCAAGCTGCACTCCCTAATTTTGATTTGGGGCATTTTTCTTTTTTTTTTTTTTTTTGCCAATTTTCTATCTATATGCTCTGCCTGACAGGGAGCACCTGCCTGGTCACTTGGCGACTATTTGGCGTCCAGAGGACTCCCAGCCACAGTTTAGGGAGTGCCCTGCTTGCAGGCAGATGTGACGTGAGCAAGGGACAGTCCTGGGGAGAAGGGGATGCCGAGGCAGAGCTCGGCAGGCAGTGCCTGGGCCTGCAGGTCTGTGCCGTGTCATGAGACCCGCCTGCGGCCTGTGTGCCTTGGGGCTGTCACGGGAGGGAGGACACATGGCAGGGCAAGGAAAAGCCTTCTCCTAAAAGTACCCAACACTGCACTGCAGACAGGCAGGGCCACTTAGCTAGCCAGCGGTCTCCTCCTTCTACTGGGTTTGGGTCACATCTTGAAGGACACAATATTGCCCGTTTTTGTGTTGTCGGAGGCACAAGTCTGGGAAAGGGACTGTTCCATGCTCTCTGGTCTGGACTGATGGGGACACTGAGCTCACCCGAGCCCTGACAAGCCAGGCCACCCAAAGGTGAGGGGCCACCCACCCCCACCTCCCTGCCCCCAATGTGTGGGCATCCTCCGTCCGCTGAGTGCACCGACCACTAGAGGACGCAGGGCGTGGGGCCCAGGCCAGCTCAGAGCCCCTCCTCAGAGCAAGTCCGGTTTCCCAGCCTCCCTCCGTTCTGAGGGCAGGGCCCTGCCAAAGCGGGAGTGAGTTGTGGCAGAAAATAAGCGTCCTGGCCTGGCATCCCTGTACCTTTCAGCCTTTCCTGAAATTGCCTGCACGAGGCCAGTGTGAACAAGATGCACCCTTGCCGGGGTGCGGCAGACACCACGGCCTACTTGGATCAGGAGTAGGGAGAAGCGGGAGCCCAAGACGGGTGTCTTGCTCCTTGATCATGTGTCTTCGCCGTGAAACGGCCTGAGGCTTGTTACTGAGTGGCCCTGACCCTGGACCAATGGCCTGCGCCTCCTCTGTGTTCCCAGGAGCTTCCCTGGGCTGGGGCCCAGCATCCAGGAGCCACTGTGTGGCCAGGCAACTGCTGTGTCATGTCCCTTCTCATCATGGTCTTTCCTCTGCCCGGAAAGTGACCAAGCGTTCTTCCTTCCGACCTGCTGGGACAGAGCTGTGTTGGGGTTCATGATTGTTCCTTGGGCCCCCCCGTGCGATCTGGTTACTCTGGCCAGAGGTCCTCCTCCCGTCATTGCAGCAGGAGGAGTCTGTGTGTGAGCTGAAGCTGGTTGGTAGATTTGCTCCAGCCACTGGGGGGCTGCTCCAAAGCCAGGTGTTCTGTGTATATGAGGAGTCGTCACTAGAGCCATTGCTGCATCTTTCCATTGAAAGTTTTAGCTTCTGCTGTGTGATGTGGTGACGGGGGACAGGCTCAGCTGGGGCCACACCAGGGAATGCCGGGGAGGACGGCTCCAAGGAAGGAGGGAGGAGGCACCGACTCCACCCAGGCCTCAGCTGAGCCCCTGCCCCAGAGCCAGGCACGAGTGGGTGACAGAGGCTCAGCGAGGAGCGCAGTGGGGGGAGGAGGCGGTTGGCCATGGAAACTGTGCTTTCCCAGTCGTTGTTTTAGCTGATGTTAGCTGAGGCTCAGGATGTACCAGACGCGAGTCAGGCGAGAGTCAGCCGGGGGCTCTCCGTGCGTCTTGCCTAGTTCCAGCACTGCAGTGGCGCGGCCCGCTCTCGTGCTGCATTTTAAATGTTCCGGATTTAGGCTGCAGCGTGGATTAGTCGGGCCTGGGCCCTGCCCCAGGGAGCTGACTGTGCGTGTTTCCGCACCCGCCCGTGTGCCACGCACTCACTGAGCACTCACTGCATGCCGCGCGGGAGCCGCCCCTGCTGTGTGGTGGGGACGACTCAGACTGCAGCTTCTGGGCCAGGTGGGGACCCCGGATAAGTCCCCCCAAATAGTGATGGTGCCGTGAGGACAGCCAGGAACACGGAGGCCCTGGTGGGGGCGGTGGTCAGAGGCGATGTCTGAGGGGTCCAGGCGATTTTTCATTGACGACATTCTCATGGTCATTAATACACGTGCTGTAAGTTACAGAGAAGACTGATTTCTACTTGCCTTCCTTATGAAACCGTTTGCTCAAAAAGTTGAAAGAAAGCCCGCCAAAGAGGGAAGGGGAAGGAGAAGTTCTGTCACCAGGGAGCAGATGAACAGCTGCCTGGGAGGAGGCCCCACCTGCCGCCCGGCACAGCTCCTCTGGGGCCAGTGACCACCCCCCCGCCAGATGGTGCCCCCGGGACAGTGACCACCCCGAGAGTGCCCCCACCTGGGTGGCCTCAGGTTTGTGCCTGAGCTGATGGCAGCTGCGGCTGGCGTGTGGCATGGGTGGGCGCGTGGTGAGCGGGATGCTCTGCACTGGGGAGGGGCGGGTCCCACTCAGACCAGCTCCTCGGGGGAGAGGCGAGAGGGGCGGGTGTCACACGGTGGCCAAGGGTGGGCAGGAGGCAGGAGCCGGTGGAAGCAGCCAGGATAAAGCCGTCACCAAATAGATGGAGAGAAGGAAAGGAGCGAGGTGGGGGCAGCTGTGTCCCCAGGAGCAGAGCAAGAGTGGCGGGCAGACGGGGGAGGGGACACGTGTCTGTGTCTGTTCTCCTTGTCCTTGGAAGTCTGGCACCTGGTCAGGTCTGGTCACCTGGTCACCTGCTGCTAGAGAAGCACGTCAGAGAGAGGTTGTGGCCTCAGGGGCCTCAGGTCCCCAAAGGAGCATCTCCCACGGTGCAGGTAGAGGCCATTTTGAGCACAGGCTTGGGGTGGGGATGTTAGGTTGCTCTTCTCCAGGGCAGCACCCACCGCCACAGCGACCTTGCCCTGGGCCAGCTGTGCTCTGCCGGCCTGCAGGAGGACGGGCCCAAGTGCTAGTGCAGGGAGCACCCACCAAAGGGGCATCAGTCAGACGCTCCTCGGAGCACCCATGCCGTGCATGGCTCTTCTTCCTCCGACCAGGCCTTCGTCCTGCTCCTCCAGGTCCCTTGCCCCACATTGGCATACCTGGTCAACTCTCCCTGCAAGACGTGGAAGTGTGCCGATCCCACCTTCTCCCACCCCTGCTCTGGCCCTGTGCGTCCCCCCTGGAAAACGGAGCTGCCTCTGGACACTCCCATTGCCCTTGCCCGGATGTCTGTTCTCAGCAGGCTGACTGATCCTGACAAAGGGAACGGGCTCACCTCAGAGCCTCGTCCTCCCGTGTCAGTCAGAGGAAAGCCAGAGCCTGCAAAGCACCCACATGGTCCTGCCCTGGCACCCTGCCCCACTTACCTGCGTCAAGCACAGGACCCTGCCTCTCCCTCCACCCACGGGGCAGGGCCAGCGCCCACCCCAGGACACTTGTACACACACCAGCTCCCTCCCCTCTGGTGGGTCTTCCCTGCCTCCCCCGCGGACTGCCCATTCCCTTTCTCCAGAGCACTTCGCACTATTTAGTTTGTTAGTCTTTTAGTTATACGAGGGCTGTCCGGAAAGTGTCCAGCCACTGTTAACATAACCAGAACGGTTGCATGGCTGGATACTTTCTGGACAGCTCTCGTATGCTTTGTTACTATGTTATTTCCGACTAAAATTTGAAGCCCACGAGGGCACAGATACCTCCTATTTTGGTCACCGCTGTAACCACGTATTCGGGAACGGTGCTTGGCATGGAACGGTCTCGACATACTTGAGCGGCCACTTGCACGACAGCCTACCAGCCTCCAGGCCTTCTGAGGCAGGGAGACCCCTGGCCTTTGGCCTTGTCCACCCCCAACCCCCCCCACAGGAGGACCTCGCCCCAGGGGAAGCTCCAAGAATCATCATGGGACAAAATTTCCTTTCAGTTCCTGAATTTCCCTCATGTGAGCTCACGGGAATCCTTGAATCGTAAGGCACCTCTTTTGCCTTGTATGCGATGAGTCTAAAAGCTGGTTCTGCCTGGAATATTCTAACTAATCAGGGGGATTAAAAAAGAGAATCCTCAAGCAAGGCTCTTTCCACTCTCCGCTCCGTTGTGAGCACCAGATGGAGGAAGTGGCTGTGGTGTGGGCTAATTTATTTATTGATTAAAATGCTTACAAAACCCAGCATGCACAGCCAGGCTGAACATTCAATTAAAAAGCCCAGAATGAAAATTCAGAACCACTGAATGACAAGTACTGTGTGCTGAGCCAGCTCTCAGCAAAGGAATAAAATGATAGAGCTTTAAGCGTGGAAGGATTTGTTCTATTTATTTATTTTGCCCTTTCTTCTGGAGTTTGGAGGCCGGAAGGCTCTGCAGCCGCAGCGCGTGGTCGGGGAGCGAGTGCGTGGAGCTTGCACGGTGTGGGTGAGCAGCAGTGACCGACGATCACCATGGCTGGGCGCACATGTCCCTGTGCACAGTGGGACGGGGAGAGCAGTGGCCCCAGGGTTACTCTAGAGAGGGCACCCTGAGGTTTGGCACCACCAAAGCCCTCTAGTGGGGAAAAGACATGAGCCCGTGCTTCAGAGATGCCAGGCGTTCTTTTCCAGGGGGAATGGCTAGGGGTACGATTGGTAAAACGCACTGGGACTTTGAGCTCTTCTGGCGGCAGGAAATCACTCCTCCATCCACCTTCCTCTTCCTCCTGTGCCCCTTCCAACTTCAGACTGGGCCCACAGGCTGGGGTGGACTTCCGCGTGGGATTGCCACGGAAGAGCCCACCGCGGTTACCTTCCCAGGCCCCTGCTAGAGCAGAACAGGCAGAGGCCCCCGTGCTGCGTCGGGAGCACCTGGCTCTGGCCGGGTGAGGGTTGGAGCGTGGCCGGGCGCTGTCAGCTGTGGGTGCTGGTGGCTGATGTGCCCCGTGTGAATATGGGCTTCCTTGTCCATAGCCGGGAAGGTGTCTCACTCTAGAGTTGCGAGAATTGAGTAAGGTTGTGGGGGTGAAGTGCCCGGGACAGTAAACTCTCAGTGAGTAATCGTTGCTGTTTCAATACTGTGAGGATGCCAGCTGGCTTAGAGTTGCCTAAAGACAGCAGCGTCCACAGGGGAGTTGCCCTGGTCCCTCTGCACGGGCCAGGTGTTGGGGCATCACGCTGGGGCATCTCTGTGCAAGAAGCAGCCTGACTGTGTGCCAGGACCCCATGGCCACACTGGCTGTGTGTGGTGTGTCTGTGTGTGTATGATGAGTGGTGTCCATATGTGTATGTGTGCGTGTGGTGTGTCTGGGTGCGTGTGTGTCTGCGGGTGTTGGGGCATGTGTATCTGTGTGGTGTGCGTGTGTGTGAGCTCGTGCAGGCTCTGCCACGTGTCTGCTTTCCTTTCTCCCGGGGCAGCCGGCCTCTTCCCTCTTTGCTCACAGGTGTCCTGGGATGGAGAAGGCAGTGCCGCAGGGTGGCAGCACAGGGCATTGGGTCACTGCCAGGCCCAGAGCTGCTAATCCCTGCCCTCCAACAGTGTGGCGTCCACACTTCCCCGATCCCCAGGGGCTCCCGAGGACTCTCCCTGCCTCAGGCCATGCCAGGGCCACGCTGCTCCTTTGCATAGAAACACGGTCTGGTACTTGAACTGTGTGTTCTGAGGAGGAAAAGAGCGGTTTATCAAAGACCTCGAGTGCCTGTGTTTGTGAGGCTGTCCTTGCACACCCTGCCCGTCCTGCCTGGGCGGGTGGCCCGCGAGCACCGTCCTGCTTGTGATTCCAGCCCTGTCTTGCCTCTCCAGGGTGTCTGACGAGTTCAGACCAAACAGAGACAGACTCGCTCTCAAGGGTGTTCCTCTAGGCAGCTCCCGCTGTGCAGGACAGAACGTGTCTGTCCTCACTGCCCCCCGCCGCCTCCCCCCGACTTCTTCCCTGAGCTGGGCTGATTTTAGTGTCTTGATTGTGCCGTTCAGTTCTCATCAGGAGGCCACACAGATGCGGCATCGTGTGTTTTTCTTTGCCGAGTTTTTAGTGTCTGAAGAATTCTGCCCACTCTTTCTTCTCCCCTCCCAGCCTAGGCCGTAGAGTGGCTGACTGTTTTGTTAGATGGCTCCCTGGGACGCAAGCTGCAACGCTGGCCTGGGCACACCCCGGGCCTGCACTGGGACACGTGCAGTGTGTGGCCTGTGACACTTTCAGGTTGCTGTGTGTCTGTGTGGCATGGCCACACTCTGGGGCATCCTTGGGTGACTGTGATGATCCGTGATAGTGTATCTGGGATGGATCAGTCAGGATGGGAAAGGGAGGCTGTCACACACCAAGATGAAACACGCAGCCTCTTCTGTTCACGCAGGGCCACACCCCGCCGCAGTGCTGGGCGCCCTCCTGCCACGCCTCGAAGGCAGAGAGCCCGAAATCACCAGGACAGCAGGAGCACGCCCTCTCAGGGGCCTCTGAAGGTCCTTGGTGGCTGTCCAGGAGCCTGGCGATCAGGCCAGGGAACCTGTGGCCGCACCACTGCGTGGGGATGCACGGCCCTGCCCGGCCGGCCACAGCGGGTTCAGGATGTCTCGGCCTCTTGGATTCTGACAGCTCAGGCCAGCAGGAAGGGACCCCGGGAGACAAGGCATCACAGGGCTCTTAAATGCCTTCTGTTTTTCAGACACGATGTTTCACCTGCCCCTCAGAGGCTGAAATAAGTTAAATGGGGCATATTGGAGTGGGCAGGAACATTCTAGTGATCTCTACACCTGAATTTGGAGCCAGATTATCTGATCGCCTTGATTTTTAACCCCCACCGTAACCGTGAAACTTTGGCAGGGAGAGACCGGCCGTGGCAGAGTGGCTCCCGAGCCCCTGCTGAAACCCCTCCCTCCGCGTGTGCTTCCCGTGAACTGGGAACGTCCCGCGAGGGAAAGCCTCCCTCCCGCAGGGTTAAGACAGGATGTGCGTTCAGTTTGATCGAGGGTGGGGACTGTTCAATTTTAGGGCAAGACTTTTCTCCTTAGCTCAAACTGTATATTTTAGGTGAGATGATCTTTGTGTAGACTCAGACTCATATACGGCAGACACTAAAAAATGATGAAACTTCCTTTAAGTGAAAGGTTTTTTTTTTTCTTCTTTTAGTTTTTAGAAAACTACTTTATTGAGGTCCGATTGGCATACAGAAAGCTGTACATATATAATTCATACATTTCAGTGAGTGTGGGGATGAGGACACACCATGAAACCGTCACCACCGTCAAGGCCATAAACACATTCATCACCTGCCACAGTTTGCTCCTGCACGCTTTCTTCTTGTTATTATTCTGGTGAGAACACTTACTGTACGATCTACCGTCCCAGCAATTTAAATACATGACACAGCACTGTCACACTAGGGTCGCACTGCTGTACAGGAGCTCTCTGGAGCTTATTCATCTTGCATAACTAAACTTTGCACTCTTTGACCAACACCTCCCCGCCCCAGGGCCCCTGGGAACCAGCATTCTGCTCTCCGCCTCTCTGAGTTTGACTAGTCCAGATTCCACATGTGAGCGAGATCATGCCGTACTTGTCTTTCTGTGTCTGTGGCTTATTTTGCTTAGCATAGTGTCCTCCAGGCTCATCCATGTTGCGCAAGTGGCAGGGTCTCCTTCTGCTCTAAGGCTGAGTGGCCCCGTGTGTCTGTCCCCTCCCCAGCCCTGCTTCCCGAGAATCCGTCCCCTGCCCCACGGTGTACCAGCTCCGGCTAGTAAGAACGATTGACTCAGCTTACCCATCAGCACCACCCTCTGTCTCTGAGTTCAGATTCTGTAGAGCTCTTTGAGTTTGAATTTAAATGAATGAAAATTAGATAAATGAAATTTTCGGTTTCTCATTCTCACTGGCCACTTTTCAGTGCTTAATAGCCGGCAAGCACAGCCTAGGTGGCTGTGGGGCTGAGCTAGGGAGCGGAGTGGCCGGCAGAGGGAAGGCGAGCGGGGACCAGCCTTGTCCCCCGAGTGCAGCTGTGAAGTGGTTGAGCAGACCCCGAGAGAACAACTTCAGGGGAAATGAGGGGCTCAGAAAATCTCGAGAAGATACAGAGTGGTGCTGTGGAGCTGAAGAGTCGGAGTCAAAACCACTCGACTGGTTTCTGTTGTGTTGTAGGACCAGCGGCGGCTTGTAGGTAGGAGTGTTGGACACGCGCTCGTTACCTGACTGTCTGGGTGCTGGTTCCAGCCTTGGGCCTGGCACCGTTCTCATCCGAATGTTACCTGGGTCCGTGCAGTGAACTCACCTCCCAAGAGACCTCCGATGATTTTGATAACATGATCTCTTAGGAAGGAGCCCGCAGCACTTGGTCTATTAATCTGGACTTGTTCCCAGGGCTGTGGCTTCTCATGTCTATTCTTCGGCTGGCTTTAACCTGCCGACTGTTGCTCCCAGGCAGTCCAGGGTGGGTGCAGAGTGGAAGCCCCTTGAGAGGCTGAGGTGACTCTTCCGTGGATCGACCTTAACGGCCGAGGAGTGCCACGGAAGTGTCTTGGGACAAACCGAGCCCTTCTCAGGGGACTGCCCCCTTTCTGTCCTCACTGTCCACCGACGGCCCGGTTCCCGCCCCCAGTGGCTGGCTGGGCTCCTTTAGTGGTTTTTGTACTGGTCTCCCGCCTTGCTCCCCAGAAGTGGGGCACAGAAGTGCCATGGACCGTGACACACCAGGGAGCTCCATACAGGCAGAGGTGACAATGGCAGCACTGACGTTGATCTGAGCTAGCGGTGGGTGAGAACGCAGAGCTCTGGCAGGCCCTCCACCATGGGCCTGTCTGTATGCAGCAATGACTTGGTTCCGGCAAGTGGGGAGCCTGTCACAGTGCACTCCTTCGCGTGCCGTGTGTGGCCACAGCTCAGGAGGGAGCTCCCTCCAGGCAGTGGTCTCTGTGGCCCCTGAGACAGACACCACGAAACTTGGTGGAGGTGGTCCCAGAGGCTGGGGCTACCAGGTAGCTCTAACTGAGACGAGAGCATGTGACAGAGAAGAGAGCAGTCCGTGCGGAGCCCTCCGACGTGCCCGGTGCTCTGAGCTCAGCCCTCTGTTGTTCCAGCCGTCCTTCCCTGGTCATCCAGCACGACACTTGTGAGCTCAGTAGCCCCAGGCCTTACGGAGGGAAGGGTGACTGCAGGTGTGGTTCGCTGCCTTTGGGTGGGCTCATACCAGCCACGGTGGGATGTGTTTGGGATGTTGTTCTTGTCCTACCTCGTGCTGTGGCTGCTCCATCTATCAGCACCAGGAAGCAGACACTGGATGGTCCACATAGCACTTACACAGAAACATCATGCTGGGCAATATCCATTGGGATGGTCAGAGCAGACCATCTTTCAGACGAGAGACACAGTCAGCAAAAGGCCATCCCCAGGAAGGGGTGGGGGCTGGGCGGGTCAGAGCAGCAGCAGGATGGACTACAAATGCACGCAGGGTCCCTCCATCCCTCCCTCACCCAGCCCTGCCTTCCGAACCTTGCGGGATAGAGTTCTCTGAGGGTCCTCCTGGAAGCCCTTCAGGGCCCCCGTTTCCATCTCATGTTGCTCTCGCAGGTGTGAGAGCAGAGCAGGCCACCAGGCACGTCTGTCACCTGTGCCCCAGGGAGGGGGCCCCAGGCAGGCCCCTCTATCCGGGCCTCTTAGACCTGCCTCTGACTTTGTACAGAGGCTGGTGGCATTTTCCAAGCAGAACACTATGTGCTGTGACTGCGACCCACTGTCGCGTAAGTCCCAGGAGTGACTTCAGTGCAGCCGGTGGACTCCAAATGGCCCCAAACCACAGCCTGTTATTTAAAGCAAACCCAACCTGGAAGGGCAGGATCACATTTCCTGTTGTTTGGTGACTCCACCAGGGGATGGTCCCAGAAGAAACTGAAAAAGCAGGGCTGTTAGATAGACTGGTTAATTATACATTCCCCCACATGGCTGAAGTTGACATGTATTTTGAGTAAGTCACAAGAGAGCTGATGCTTGGCTCACAAGTGCATGGAACACCCCGCCCCATGGATGACTGGGTGACGTCCTTACAGAGGAGGGCTTTGCCCTGTTGCTTCCCATGTGGTATGTCTGACTCAGGTAACATGACTGAGGGCACACGTGATTATTTCAGTGCAGTGTTGGTTTATAAATGTGAGACTTTCAATGTGTATTTCTTGATTCTCTATGTAATCAATAGAAGTTCTTTATTTCTCTCGTATAGTGGCTTGAAATATAAAAATACTTGTGCCTGCCATATTATTCATCAGGTAATGTTCACATTTAGTTTTCATTGCAGGGAGATGAGCATTAGGAAATTGAATATATATCGTTACCTTTTCACAAGTTGGACTTTTATGCAGTTGAATTGATTTAATTCTTAAATCTGTGTTGTCATGCATGCTACTGAAGACGTTCTGCTAGGAGCAGAGCAGGAGCACTCAGCCAGGAGCTGGGAAAGGGCTAGTTTCGTGGGTGAGCGTGACGTCACCTCCTCAGCGTCCTCGGTGGCACTAACGCAGGTGGCTGAGCCCTTGCCTGGAGACCAAGTCCTGCGTATGCCTTTCAGACTGACGGACCCTCCTGGTGGTTTTGTTTCTCCGTGTCTGACTTCACTTTGAAAACGGCACTGATTGCATTTGGTGAACAAGTCACACTGAGGAATCACATGGCATGGCCTGCAAACTCTACTAACATGGTGGCTTGTCTCGTTCCTTATTATTATTTTTTATTTATAGGTTTGAGGTTTGTTCATTTTCCTCCACCCACAGCTACGTGCCCTTCCAGTGGCCAGGATGGAGCTACGTAGCCTGCACAGCTGGTGTTTCCTGTGACCAACCGCATGTCAGCGCTGGTGAGGCCCAGCTGCTGCGCTGTCTGCTCTTGAGCTGACCCGGCTGTCACGGCGGCCAGGACGGCCATCGGGCTTAGACCAGGGGAACCCTGGCCTGTGTGTTTTTATGGTTTCTTTTAGCATTGTCAGTTCAAAAATATGGCAGCTATTCAGAACTGGCTGTCCATTTATTTCAGAATTCAAAATCGTACAAAGTCTAAAGAAAATCTTACAGTTTAATAAACACAACACGAAAGACCCGAGGGACAGACATACATCAGCGCTCAGGCTCAGGCTCTGAATCTTGCCTGCTTTTCCTGAGGACAAGGTCCCCACCCAAAGTCAGTTTGCTCCTCTTCTTAATAATTCTAACAAGTTTAGTGGGGGTTTTTTTTATTATAGTAAAATACATATAGAACAATATTCGCCAGGTTAACTGTTGTAAAGGGTACAATTCAGTGGTGTTTATCACATTCAGTGTTGTGCAACCATCAGCACCATCTAGTTCCAGGACACTTTCATCTCCCCAAGAGGAGACTCTGTCCCCATCAGCACTCACTCCCGTCTCCCCTCCCCCTGGCCCCTGGCCACCACAGTCTGCCTTCTGTCTCAGCGAGTTGTCTATTCCAGACATGTCACATGACGTGTTGCTGTTTGGATCTAGCTTGTTTCACATAATGTTTTCAAGGTTCATCCATCCAGGTTATAGCATATATCAGAATTTCGTTCCCTTGTATGGCTGTACGGACATACCACATCTCCTTTATCTATTTATCTGTTGATAGACATTTAGGCAGTGTCTACCTTTTTGCTCTTATGAATAGAGCTGCACTTCACATTTGTGCACAAGTGTTTGTTTGAACACCTGTGTTTCATTCTTTGGGTATGTACCTAGGAGTGGAGTTGCTGGTCTACCTTATTGAAGAACTGTCAGACTGCCTTCCACGGTGGCTCCTGGACCGCACTTTTATCTGCAGTAAAGTAGAAGGAGAAGAGAGCCTGTCTGCCACAGGTGGGCAAATCTGTAGCGTTAAGAAGAGGCAGAAGACGGGAAGCCCACGCAAGCCACCACCTTCGGAGGCAGGAGCCATAGGTGATGCTTGCCTGTGTCTGGCAGCCTCATCTGTGTGCATGGGCTGGGCTTTGAGGAGCCAGGGGGACCTGGAAGTGGGTTAGGGAACTTCTTAGCATCCTTAACTCTGGCCTGACATTGGGCTCCTTCTTCTTCTTGGTGAAGCCTGGGCCTTACCCCACATCTGCTCAACGTATATCTCAGAGGGCAGGGCCTGTCATCCGTGTTTCTTGCTGTGTTTGCTGTTAACGCACAGCCAGGGATGAGACCTATGAGTGAGGTGTTGGACTTTAAGACATGCTCACAAGAAGCATGGGTATGAGTCCGGCCCACGGTGGCTCACTCTTGAGTGCTTGCGGTGTGCCAGGCTCTGCCCTCCTCACCAGGTGGGCACCGTACCAGTTGGTCCTCGAGATGGGACCACTGTTACCACCCTTGGCAGAAGAGGACCCTGAGGCCCAGAAAGGCACCATCCTTGGCCAAGGCCTCCAGGATGTGGGTGGGAGGTGTTGGGCTCTGGCCAGCAGTGGGGCTCACTGGCTCTCAGGGGTGATGTCCACAGGAGGTGGGAAGGAAATATAGTGGGAGTTGAGTGGAGAGAGGGACTGATTCTCTGGGCTCAAAGAAGGGAGGGCTTTCTCTGGGTAGTGGCTCATGCCTGGAGACCTGACAGGTGCTTCTAGGTTATTTGTTGAGATGGTGGGTCAGCCACTGCTCACAGAGGCGGAAGCATGAGCCAAGCAGGGGGTCTTGGCATCCTTGTGCACGGGGAGAGGAGGGAGCGTGCAAAGGGGTTTCAAGAGTGACAGAGGGGAAGATATTTGGAAAGCACATTGGGGCCCGTACATAAGGCAAGATGTTTGGACTTAGTTTTGCAAGAGAGACCGTTGAAGGCTCTGGAGTGAGGAGGAAGGTGACCAGAGGAGAGCCAGGCCATGGACACTGGACACTGAGGGAGAGGGAAGAGGTAACAGGGGAAGGAGGGGTCCTGAGACCTAGGCCGGTGTGGACGTGGGGGCCCTGCGGTGGAGGAAAGTGGCCTGAGCAGTCCCCTGACTGGGGACTGGAGACAGAAGTGCTGCTGTGCTGTACCAGGGGGCCGGAGACAGGGCGAGAGTCACGTACTTGGGAGACGTGTGGCCGTGTGTACTTACTGCAGTCTGTTTAAGGAAGTGGGGGCTCGAAGTACATTTTAGGAGAAAATTTTTTCTTAAAATGGTTAAACTGATAAATCGTCACTTACCCAAAGACTCAGGATTCCAGAGGATGGACATGTCAAAGGGGAAAATGCTTGGACCTTGTGGGAGTGACAGTGACCATGCTCTGGTGCAGCCACAAGCAGAGGTGGAGGGTGCAAGGTGATCCCCGGGGAGGTGGGTCAGCCCAAAACAGCATGACCTCTGACTTCACCTCCTTGCATGGCCCAGTAATTTCTCCACTGTGTGAATAACACTGTTAACCAATAACGTTTTTATTGTTCCTGCTGCTTCACAGCATCTCCATCCTAATTTGCACGTGTCTGTCACTCTCCATGGTCTTTACAGGTTGGGTGTAAATTGCAGATTAGTCCTTCTTTACCGGCTGAGGCAAACTTGCTCTGTAGCGAAACCTTTGGTAAATAATCTCCACCGGACAATTTCTTACCCTGGAAATTCTTTTGCCATTTTGGTTTTGTTTAACATGGGACATGACTGCCCTGGCATCAAATCTCGGTCAGCGTGTAGGGGATTGGGACCACCAGGATATGGGAGGAGCCCAGCACAGCAGGGGGTGGGACGGAGCTAGAGTTGCTGTTGACCATGGAAATTCACGGTCTCCCTCGCATGACGGTCATTCTTGGGTAAGCCCTCAGTTTCAGAGCCCCCAGCGCCTGTTCCGGAGTGCACTGTCACATAAGGCAGCCACTGCCCATACTTAGCGAGGGCTGCCCCATCAAAGAGTGCAAATATAGCACGTTTCCATCAGCACATGCGGTTCCATTGGCCAGCACCACCCCAGAGTAATGAGGAGAAAGGTGGCAGGTTTTACTTTACTGAGTATAATTGGCCAAAGGTTTTGTTGGATGATTTTCTGTCGGGTGAGAGCCCCTTGGTGTGGACAGGGCCACCAGTCTCTCCGTAATGAGACGAGAGTGTCCAGTGGGAAATGTCCAGGGGCTTAATCCAGCCCCAGCTTTGGGCCACTGACTGAGTAATACGAAGCCAGGAAAACCACTTTGTTCCTCAAGTCTTGCAGCTCCATTAGCGATGAAAAACAAAACAGCACAAGCCTCTGCCCCTCTCTCCACAGGGTAGTTTTAGGGAAACAGTGGCTTGTATCTGCAGGATGCACTTGCTTATGCTGAAGCAGCAAGAATATCTCAGCATAAAAGGTAAACATGCAGAACAACCATCGGTTTTTGGTGTAAGGGACAGGGACGACGTGTGTGCGTGTCGTGTAGACATCAGAAACTGTCTGTAACACATGAGGACATCCGTGTCCGGCTGAGGGCTGCAAGCTCCACCTCAGCCCTGGCTGAGTCCCGCCCGGGACTCTTCTTGGGCTCTTTTGTCTCATTGTGTCTGGCTCTTGTGACATTTAGGAGGTGCACAGGTGAGCTGGCAGCTGTCTTGGTGTGGAAGGGGCAGAGAGCATAGTGTTTCTGCCCTGGAAGCCCTTCGTTTTCACCTGTTAGGACTTAATCCAAGCACCAGAGCCACCAGCTCCCAGACCACCACCTGTGGCCAGAGCAGGTCTCTGTCCCTGTGTCCTGCCCAAGAATGTGGAGCATTTTGAGGTATGTGAAGGTTTTCCAGTGTGACTGTGTAAAATCTCATGGGAATGTAACAGAGGCTTTTCACCTAAATTGCACAAATTTCTAGTACTTAGGGATTTGATGTGGTTAGAAAAATGCATTTCTAGCCTGCAGTTCTAAGCTGGAAGAAAACGAAGTTTCAGAGAGAGAGAGAGAGAGAGGGTTGGAGGAGGCATCCAGAGCCGGCTCTGTTGGACTCCAGGGCCCGGGGAGGTCCCACCAGCACCCCGGTTCTCAGGGTTCACCCTCAAGCTGGGCTGCAGCGCTGCAGGCCTCTCCCTGGGAGGCTGGGCGGGTGCCAGGGAAGATGATGCAGGGAAGGGAAGTCAGCAGGTGATGGTGGCCGGCTCTGTGTGCCTCCCACTGCTGGAGAGGACCCTGGAGTGTGTGTGTTTGTCCCTGACCCTGGCCTCCTGTCCACCACAGCAGAACCGCAGGTGTGCTGTCCCCATGATCGTTGCTACATGGTGGCCTTTGACAACATAGCCCGTGATGCAAAGAGAACTTGTCACACTTCATAGATAGTCCCTCTGCTTTTTTTTTTTTTTTTAAAGTAGATTTTATTTTTTTAGGGCAGTTTTTAGGCTCATAGCAAGATTGAGCAGAAAGTACAGAGATTTCCGGTATGCCCCCTGCCCCCACACGCACAGCCTCCCCATTATCAACATCCCCCCAGAGTGGGCCATTTACTACACTTCATGAGCCTGCATTGACACGTCGTAATCACCGAGAGTCCAGAATTCACAGTAAGGTTCAGTCTTGGTGTTGCACATTCCATAGGTTTGATCAAATGTACAGTGACACGTACCCACCATTACGGTGTCATACAGAGTAGTTTCACTGCCCTAAAAACCCTCCGATCAGCCTATTCATCCCTCCCCGTACCAACCCTGGCAAGGACAGATCTTTTTGCTGTCTCTATAGTTTTGCCTTTTCCAGAGTGTCCCACAGCTGGACTCAAATGGTATGTAGCCTTTTCAGGCTGACTTCTTTCACTTATTAACAAGTGTTTAATGTCCCCCGTGTCTTTGCATGGCTTAATAGTTCGTTTCTTTTTTATTACTGAATGGTGCTCCATTGCCGGGTGGACCACAGCGTGGGAGTCCACCCACCCCTGAAGGACATGCACTCACTTCCACATGCTGGCACTTATCAGCAAAGCTTCATAGAACTGTCATGTCCAGGGTTTTGTGTGCCAGAAGTCTTCATCCTCTGTTTTTACGGTGTTGGGGTTTGCAGGACCCCGGCTGACCTCCCGCTTGGATGGACTCTGCTAGTGTGGCATTTCTTGCTTGGGAGCTGAGTGCCAGGCCTGGCCCAGAGTGAGCTCACATCAGCAAGGGGACGGTGGCACTGTCCCGAGGCAGCTGGGCAGGCCCCGCCCTAGCCCCTGGCAGGTGGGAGAGAGTCCAGAGGTCTGGCTCTGTCTTTTCCACTGTCAGGGCTCAGCAAGGAGGCTGTCTGCTCTGTGCTGGGGAGGGCACCCAGGAGGTACAGAGACTGGGTCCTGGTTCTGGCTCTGCCGGGCTCCCCTCGTCTCTTTCCCTCTTCTTTCTGAGGTATGGGAAGGTCAGAGTCCGCTTTGGTTTCTGTGAATTGCCGTCCCTGGCAAAAGTGGATTACCTTGGATTCCAATGACTGCAGGTGCATGAGCATGAGTTGCCACAGCATCAAAGAGGTACGTGCAGAATAAGAGGGATGTCTCCCCTCGGGGAAGAAAGATCTCACCCTAGGGACCTCTGCGTATATGTGCCTTGGTGGGGTCCTGGTGCTAATTGGTGACCCATCCTAGGACTTAGAGAACTAGCCATCTGTCTCAGGTCAGGGCTTTTAAGAAGGCATGTAAGTGGATCTCAGCCAAGAGGGAAGATGTGCGGCCAGCCGCAGCTCACTGGCAAGGTAGCCTCGGGGGCTTGGACAGCTCAGCTGCCTTTTCCTGACCAAAGCTGGGGCAAAGGTGGGGATGACCTGCATCTGAGTAGAGGCCAGGTATCAGAAAGTGGAGGGAAAGAGGCTAACAGCCATTTTTTTCCTCGCCTTCTGTTTCACTAAACCATGAGCAGGCTGAATTTCAGTATGCAGAAAAGCTCCCTGTATGCAGAAAAACCATTCTAGGGACATTGAGAGAGTTGAAATCCTTGCCTAATTTCAGATTAAGCAAAACATAAGCATTTGGCAAATGCCAAGATTGTAAAGTTGTGCAAGCAGAAGAATCACTTTGAAATCTGAAGCGCAGCCCCAGATGTTCGGGAGCATTTCCATCCGGCTGTTCCTCCTAGCGTGACTGGCTGCATGCATCCCAGACGCACAAGCCAGGCCCCGGTATTTGCTCTTGGCCAGCTTGCGGCACAGGCCTGGGTGCGAGGAAGGAATGCCACTGAGTGCCAGCGATGTGTAAGGACTGCTCCCAAAGTCAGGGTGGCTGTCAAAATATTCATTTGTCAGAGTGATTGAATCATAGCTATTTTGGAATCTGAGGGATGAAGGACGTCTGAGAACTGTGGTTTGCTCTTGTTGGGTGTATTGGTTCAAAGTCAGGGTGAACATAACAGTCTTGTGCCCGCATTTGGGGGCAGTGTTTGTTTCTTTAGTTCAGCTGGTGAGATTGGGGCCATTGTGAAGCCAGCACAGTTTCTTGGCTCATGCTCTGGCCAGAAACTGGGGCCTCCCTGAACAGCTGCCAGGCGCTGACCCTTCGGGTGTTACCATCTAAAGACAAAGTATAAAAGATAAGCCCCAATTAGCTCTGGCCTGAGGCCACCCCTCTGCTCAAAGGCAGAGGTTGGCTTTGAGAAGAAAGAGGGATGAACTTCTGGAACCAAATCCAAGTGGAATTTCTTGCCTCCTGTAGGTGAGCCAATAGGATTAAATATGCAATGAAACTATACTTCAAAACTTCCCCGAGAATATCCTTATTTAAAGTTTCTGTCCCAGAACAGATCAAAGCGCTCATCTCCCTGGGATTAAAGATGGGAAATAAATGGACCTTCATTCCCAGAGCAGTGCCCGGGCCCATTGTTTGTATCCGGCCTGGAACGGCAGGCGTTGGGGACAGTGACTACAGTGCCTGCAGAGGAGGAGCCCCCTTCCCTGCCTAGGTGGCGGTGGCCTGGCGTTCTCTCCAGCACCTTGCTCTTGGCTGTCGCTCCATAGATGTGACGGCAGCACGGTTTTGCAGGACCAAGTGTCTTACTTGGAATTGAGAAAGAATTCGTCCCCAGGGCATCCTATATGAACTTTATGTTTATTTCCCTCTTTTCCTGAACCTGCGGAGGGCAGTTGGCTGGAAGGAGACAGAAATCCTCAGCTGTGCCTGCCTGTGGGCTCGGTGGCCCCGGGAGCACCAGGGGCTTCCCGTCCCGCCTGCGGGCTGAGAGCGCGGTTGACAGCGCTTGGCTTTCTCAGTCCTGATGGGGAGAAACACAGGTTAGTGCAGGCCTGTTCCCCGGTGGGGCTTGTTCCAGAGCAGAACGGCCACCCTCCCCCATCTTCTCTTATCATCTTGTTGGTTCTGAACACTCCCTTTATCTTCCTCTCCCCACTTTTAACACTATGCTAACTTGAGGAGTGCCAGGCCAGAGCCGGACGGGGTGTGGGCAGCTGTGGCCTGGCTCCCTGCTCGCCTGCCTGGCTGTCTGTGGCTGCTCCTCTCTTCCCTCCGTCCAACCTGGAGCCTTGTCCAGCCAGACGGAAGCACCTCTGTCCCCTGGAAGACAGAGAGCCAGGAACGATGTTGGTCTGTTTGCCCTGCGTTTGGGATAGTATATCTGGGGTCCCTCCCAGCGAGAGCAGGTGAACGAGCAGCTGAGAGAAGTGAGAGGGTCAGAGAGGGTGAGGGGTGCTGTTCTGGAAGTTCTCAGCATGAGCAGCTTCTATTTGACGTCTTCCTGGAGCTCCTGCCTTCTGGCTGGGGGTGGCCCTTCGTGGCCCCTTCATTAGGCCTGGAACCATGTCTCCACTTGTGGTCACTTAAGGCTATGGAAATAAAGCGACTCCTCTCAGCTCAGGATTTGTGACCGCTGCTGGTCTTGAGCTTGCTGCTGCTGGGGACACTGTCTCTGATTCCACCTTGGAGCACTGGTTCCTGGCAGAGGAGGGCGATGAGAACCCAGAGGAGAGGTTTCCTTCCTGTCCTCCCACAGTGACCACTGGCCGCCTGCACTAGAGAAGAAGTGCAGGCTCCGGCTCTTTCCCGCGCCCGCCTGAGGCAGCGCACATGACATCAGGCCTAGCGCAGCCAGTTCAAAAGCACCTCTCCTGCTAGAAGAGCCACCCCCGGCCCACGTCCTTGGCAGTAGGTTGCAGCTTCCTCTGTGCATTTGCTAATCCAAGAGCAGTTGTGCCCCTTTCGTGCTAAAAGTGGGGTTATCCTACCTGTTGGATCTGTATTTGTTGCCTGGGAGCAGTTTAGGCCTCTCACAACCTAATCGGAATGTCTAAACCCTCTGCTTCTGGGTCACCAAAATGTGATGTATTCTAGCTCTGTAATCCTCAATATGCAGAACTGTTGTTCTTATAAAATTATTGGTATTCCTCTCCTGTAAAGATGTCAACCCAGGAGCAAATCTAGCAGGTGAATAAACAATGTCAGGCAAATGAACTTCTTGCTAGAGGAAAATAAAACTCTCTCGAGACGTGGTGCTTTGCTTGGCACGTGTGGACAGGCAGAGTGGTCCGATGGGATGACCATGGACTGATTCAGATCCTGCCCTACCACAGTCCTTACCTGTGCTAACCTTTCTGAACTGCAGACCCTTGTCTACAAAGTGGTGGTAATACCGCCCATCTTGCAGGGTTTTAAAATGCAGATTAAAGTGTATGTAAAGCCTCCAGGACTGTACCATAGGAGCTCTACAAGGCTGCTATTACTGGCAAGTTAAGTCAACATAAGTGCTGATTACGACTGATAATTATTAACGACAAGGAGTACTATATTCATGGAAGAAAGACTCACGGACACCTGTGCCAAGATGCACGAACGCACCCCTCAAATGCTGTTTGGTTGTTGTTTGCATTCTTTGAGGTGTGCAGTCAGTAATAGAGCTCAAACTTTATGTTCTCAGATTCACTTTTAATTAGACTGTTTTCATCAAAACGCCATTCCTTTATTATCTTGCCACTTAATTTAGTAAATTGGTGGAGCAAATGTGGCATGCAAATTGCCGCTTCCTCACCAGAACATCATCATTCACTGCCGACGTGGATTAGATACATTTGAAGTGGAAATTATTTGAGTTCAGGGCATACAGTTGTTGAATTTTGATTATCTGCTTACAGTATTTTAAAAATTAGATTATGCTTTGTTTCCATTTAACAAAGGAAGATAAATGTGGTGGTTGGTGTTTTTATTAAGATAGAAATTTAACAAACACTCTTCAAATGACTAGATGGATTACAGGAGATGAGCCCAATCAACAGAGGATTAAATTTTGCAAAGGCAATTTAGGAGTCTTGTCTAGATAAAACCCTCTTGTGGCAGAACAGATCTGGTAAATATGAATAAATTTGTAACAAGTGTCAACCCTGGTTCCCTGCCGTGCAACTCGTGGATAGACAGATTTTTGGAAGGGAGGTCTGCTTCCTGTCACCATTCTGCCTGCTGGAAGGGAGGTATAATAAGGGATGGGTCCCACGACAACATCAGAGACTGGCCGTGAAAATCCCAAAGTTCTGACCAAATTCCAGTGGATTCCCACTGCTGACTTGAAGTCTTGGTGTGGTCAGTACTTCAGGACTTCGGTGAAGAGAGAGGGGGCCGTTTTCTGGCAGAGCTGAGCTCTGGAGACGATCAGTCCTAATAATTCCGCACCAAAGCAAATACCACACTTCAGGGAGTGGATTGCTCTATTTTTAAAAAATCACCTTGACAACTGGAAGGCACAGCAGTGAAAGAGGAAGGGAAGGGCTAGAGAGGGAGAAAGAGTGAGGAGAGAGAAGGGTAAAGGGTAGGGGAGGAAGAGAGAGAAAGAAGAGAGATGCGTAGACAATACTCCTCCACGCCTTCCAGCATCCTGGAAGCCCCCAGATAACCACACCTCTCCTCCCTTTGTGTCACTGCATTTCCTGCTGACGTCCTAATTCAGGTCCTGCTCTGTAAACCCTCTGAGTCTGAGGGCAGCCTTGGCAGCTGGAAGGAGGGGTGGCAACCCGGGATGCTTAGCTGAGAAGGGGGTGAGCTCTCCTTGCTTGGAGTTGAGCTGAAATCAGCCAATAAAACTGTCAGTCTCAAGGAAGCTGAGATTTCTAAATAAGACTATAAATAATTTCACCAGTGGGACCTGTGCTGTGTAATGGTGTACGCCGATTTTTGAGAGTTACTACAAGAATAAATTTGCTGAATGAATAAATCTGTAGCAGTTACTTGTCAAATATCACAGGCCAGCCCAGTGCAGAAATAACCTTTTAAAAGGGACACGTTAGCCAAACACAGAGGGCACCCTCTAAGTGAGTTCCAATTCATTAAGGGGTAGAAGATCAGCTCAATCTTTTGCTTTGCCAGCAGATAAGAATTCAAATGAGGACCCTTTTCCCACTCAGAAATCAGGCTTCTGGTGTCTGTGAAGCTCCCCATGTCAGGGTGTGGGGAGACAGCTTTATTGCTATCAATTAAAGTTCCACGCATAAACCTTGTCATGTTAAGATGAGGCTTTTCCCTGGCTTGTTGGGGATTTAATGAGAGCAGGGAGACATCACAGAAAGGCCAGGCCTGGGACTGGGCCCTGCTGCGGAGTGTGCTGCAGAGGGATTTTCTCAGGACCCGTCAGTGTCTTCATCATCCTGCCCGAAGTGGTCCCATGGGAATGGCATATCAGAGACAGGAGAGGCTTGCAGGCCCTGTGGGGCTTCTGCCAAGCTCCAAGCACGCTCTCCAGAGAGATGCCTCCACGCCCAGGGGTGATGTGGTGACGGGAAGGGGAGGTGTGCACTCCTGGAGTGGGAAGCAGGGCCAGGGGCCACCCAGACCCTCTGGCTCATCAGGTCTTGGCTGGGGCCATCAGGTGTGTAGCAGGTGCTGGCACAGGGGTGAGTGCCTGTGAAGCAGGTGACACAG
This sequence comes from Lemur catta, assembly GCF_020740605.2. NCBI lineage: Eukaryota > Metazoa > Chordata > Mammalia > Primates > Lemuridae > Lemur > Lemur catta. Next base: position 81,106,288 of record NC_059131.1, read on the forward strand.
AGGCAGACGACTGAAGAAGAGGCTGTGTGTGACTCTAGCTGTAGGCTCTGTGTTCTCTCCACAACGGGGACTTATATGAATAGAGAATCAGAAATGCACACAAAGAAAAACACACACATACTCATATCCCAGAGAATGTTCAGTGAGATTTACAAAAACAACCTGAGTTCATTCTCTGCTAGTCACTGGTAGCTGGCTCTCTCCAGGAAGAATGTCAGAGGTGGTGATGGGTAGGGCATAAAATTCAAGCCCCCAGGGTAGCGTGGCCTGGCCTGACCGTGTGTCGGCACCAGGGCTGGAGGCTCCTGGCAGGTGTGGGGTCTGGGTGGACTCTAGCCGTGCCCTCCAACCTCCCGGAGCCTGTGCCTGAAGGAGATGAGGACTGCACTCAGCCCTCCTGCAAGAGTGGTCGTGGAGACGTTGTTATTTTAGGTTCCTGAATATGTCAAAGTATAATCTTTTAGTTTTTTAAGCTTATATTTTATCTTTTTAAAGTGATTTTTAGTATAGTCCCAAAGTTGTGCAACCACCACCACTATCTAATTCCAGAACATTTTCGTCACCCGAGAACAAAGCCCTACACCCATTAGCAGTCACTCCTCTGTTTTCCTGTCCCCTCAGCCCCTGGAAACACTAATCTAATTTCTGTCCCTGTGGGTTTGTCTGTTCTGGACATTTAACATAGATGGAATCAGATAATACGTGGCCGTTTGGGTCTGACTTCTTTCATGTAGCATAATATTTTGAAGGTTTATCTTGGTTGCAGCAGGTATCACTACTTCGTTTTTTGTGGTTGGGTAACAGTGCATTACATGGCCAGCCCACACTTCGTCCATTTGTCAGCGACGGACATTTGAGATGTTCTCACGTTTGACTGCTGTGGACAGTGCAGCTATTAATAATAGCCAGGTGCGTGTTTTGTGAGGGTGTTTTCCCACCGCTCTAGGAGCAGAATTGCCGGGTCACCTGGCCGTTCTCTTTAAGCTACTAAGGAACTGCCAGACAGTTGTTCAAAGTGGCTGCAGCGTTTTCCATTCCCACCAGCAAGTATGAGGGTTCTGGTTTCTCCACATCCTTGTCAACACTTACTATTATCTGTCTTTATGATTTTCACCATCCTAGTGGGTGTAAAGAGGGTTTGATTAATCTTTTAGATTTAAAATAATAACGAAAGTTACTGTCACCAGCTCAATAGAAGGTGAAACCAGATTGATGATCTGTTGACTCATATTTGTAAAGTGCTAAGCGGCCCTTTAAAGGTGGTGTTTGAAGAAAGCAAAGTTGATCCTTGATTCTGGAACTCCTTGCTCAGAGGCTGCGGATCCCTATTGTTGGTAAAGGAGATGAAGTGAGAATGGCAGTATGAGCACCGCCTGGTTCCGAGGGGAGGACGAGTGCACAGCTGGGAGAGAGAACAGCTAAACCTGCTTCTCATTCCACGGAGCAGCATGTTCCTCCCCTCGCTGTGCAGAGCCTCTGTGTCTCCGCGACGAGTGTGCACGCGGGCACACCCCCTCCCGCAAGGGGCAGTGGAGCTGTCGCTTCCCCAAGCCCTCTCCTCTTCCCACTTCTAAGCATAATGACTAATACAGAAAAATGCATTCACACAGCTTTGGCAAGGAAAAGTCTGTTCTGGGACAGGCCTTTGGCTTGAGTAAGAAAGGTTTTTTAAAATGTGTGTGTGGTTTTTGTGTCTTGTTTTTCCTGGAGGCCAGAAGGAAGGGTGCCCTGGCTCCGACCCAGCCCCAGGGGTCAGGGCAGGGTTCCTTGGCCATGTTTCCTCTGTGTGCTCGGAAACAACTCACTGGTCTGTAATTTTCTCTGAAGATCAATGTCTCATTCCACCCCTCCAGCTGGCATGGCTGGAGTCAGGGTGGGTCGGTTTACACCGAGCGAGCCAAGATATCGTAGAACCTGGGGAGTGGAGTGGATGTCAGGGACTACCACTTACTCTCTTGATTTCTCCTGCTTCCTGCCCCCCACCGCTGCCCCCAGCGACTTGGCATTCACAACATCCCCCAACATCCCAGACAGTCACAGAACTTCCCACTGTCCAGGCAGCCAGTCCTATTTCCCGGCCCAGATTGCTAGCAGGATTTTTTCCTGCATCCCCACTCATCTCCTGGTTTCCAGGCCAGGTGTCCCCACCTGCTCCTCTGAATGTCTCACAGACTCAGGCAGCCTCGGGCAGGGATAGGGCACCAGGTCCCCGCTGTGCCCTCCCTGCTACTGCTGCCAGCAAAGATGCTGATCCGAACACGGACTACATAGCATTTTCTTCCAAATCACTCCTGCAAAAAATTTCATAGAGGGTTAAAAGTATGCATGGTGTTTAGATTAGAAATGAATAGTCTTTGTGCTTTAACGATTATTTTCATTGTGAAACATAATGCGTATGCACAGTTTAAAGAGTGTATCTACCACCATCCTAGGAAATGTGGGGACCTGGAGGCCCTTCAGGGGGTGTCCTGCGTGTATACCACCCCTTTTCTTCAGGGTGGTAAGACTTCAGGGTGTACGTACATGTCTCTGCATTGTTGACTTGATTTTATTTACCTTTGCTTGGTGCTGAATATTATATGCTTAGCATCAGGACGTGTTCTTCTGCAACTTGCTTCTTCCACCCTGCAAAGAATCAGCTATGCTGATGCACGTAGATTTCACTCATTCACTTTTTTCGACTCTGCAGTATTTCGTGATTTGAGTATATCACACATTATCCACTTTACAACTGATGGGCATTTTGGTTGCTGCTTTTTCTCTGATGCACACGTAGAATTGAATTCTTAGTGGAGAACACTAGGCCATAGTCTTTGGAACTGGATAGCTTGGCAGAAGGGCAGCACTTGACACTCCCACCAGCAGTGGTGAGAGACACTTTCTGCTACACCCTTGCCGGCACTTGCTGTTGCCAGACTTTTTAATTTTTGCCAATCTGGTGGGTGTGAAACGGCATCTCATTGTGTTTAATTTGCAGTTCTCTGATCACCAGCGCTGTTGAATAACTTCATGTCTTTGGGGACTATTTATGTTTATAGCTTTTTCTACAATGCTGGTTTGAGTTACTTTGTCTTTTCTTGAAAGATCTATCTTTTCTTGAAGATAGGTAGGTGGTGCTTACCTAGTGCTTATTCCATTGCCATTGTCCTAAGGGAGTTTGGATATATTAACTGTTTCAGTCCTTCCCAAGGAGGTAGGTTGTATTCTGGCGATGCCTGTCTCCTAGGTGAGGACCCCGAGGCACACATGGAGTAGCTCACCCCAGGCCCCCCCAGGTGAGGGTGGAGCAAGGGCCCTGCACCCAGCACCGGGCTCCAGCGCTGGGTACCAGTGTAGCCGCTGAGTGATTCATGCAGTCCGGATGCTAATAACTGGGCTCTGAAATGTGCTGTTCATATCTTCTCTCAGTTTGTGGGCTGTCTTTGTTTTTAATGAGCTTTGATAAATAGAAGGATGTTTTAAAAAAATTTTAATGTTGTTCAACTGAACAAATTTTCTTTTATGGGAAATGTTTTGTGTCTTATTTAAAAAGTATTTTCCTGCCCTGGAGCCTTATATTAACTTCTAAAATTTTATAGTTTTGCTTTTCACATTTAAGACTTTAATTCAGCTAGAAATAACATTGTATGTGGTGTGAGGTGGAGGACTGGTTCTATCCGAGTAGATAAGCTCACTGCCAGCATTTATTAAACAGCCTTTCCCTGCCGGTCGCAGCCTCCAGGCTCGTAAACCACGTCACGTGCGTGTTCACTGGACTCTGTTCAGTTCTGTCAGTCTGTTTGTCTATTCTTGACTCAACTATACTTTCGTAATTTTTGTAACTTACTTAAAGCCTCGATACCCGGTAGGGCAGGAGCCTTTGCTCTTCCATATATATTTTGAATCCATTTGTCAAGTACTTCAAAATCCTGTTGAGATTTACAATGAAAATGCATTTGAACTGTACATCAAGTTGGGAGAAAATTGCAGCTTTTCTGAATCCTCTTACTCAAGAACGTAATATTTCCTTCAGTTTATCTAGGTCATTTTTAATGTCTTTCCGTAAAATTGCATAATATTCTCCTAAAGGGAATGCATATTTTTTGTTAAATTTATTCCTATTACCATTTAAAATAGCAACAAAAATATAAAGTATTTTTTAAGTTACATAGTCTATAATATAACTTGCTTGCTGATGGTATACAGAAAAGCAGTTGGCTTTTATATAAACCACTTACCAGGGTTCCTGTTTTCACTTTTGGCCTTTGCATAGTCCTTCCTTTTGTGTCAGCTCAGCCATTTGTTTCTTTTTCTTGTTATTGTGATACTTTCAAACATGCTATCCAGAGGTGGAATGTCTGAGCGTCGGACAGTCCCTGGACTCCCGTTCCTTCTCTACTGTCTGACGAGGGGGCGGAGGGTGAAGGCTTCCGCAGGGGTGTCCAAGCTAGGTGGTGACAGACTTGCTGCCTCCTTCCTTCCTCACGTCCTGGTGCTGCACTGTCTCCTTGGGGGACGGGTCCTGGGTCCACAGAGGCCGTCTTCTTAATCCAGTGACCTGGGAAGACTCCTCCTCTTTCCCCCACACTTGCTCTCCTCTCAGAATGTCCCTGTCTCTCCTGCTTCGGCTTCTTCCATGTGGCGTCTCTATGCAGCCGTGTGGTGTTTGATCTCCACTGAGCCTTCTCCTTGTTCCCCCAGCTTCCAGGCCTAGTGTCCGCCTGGACCCCACCAAGCCCATGTATTATCTCTAAATCTCTCATCTGAGCACCGTCCAGGAGATTTCTGGGGAAGGACAACTCGTGGGAAGAAAGCACCTTTGCATTGAGACAAAATCTCCTTGAGGAACATCTGGCCCCACAGCATCAGGTGCTGTTATCCACTAAGACATTTTCAACAAGATGTCAGTCATTGGCTTCCAGTGGTTCCAGAAGCCATGGCTGCAGGGGTGCCTTTCCCGCTGTGTTGGCAGGAGATCAGAGAACCCCATCACTCACCCCATCTTCTGGGCTCAGCCTCCCTCGGGCGTGTTTCTGAGATGGAAGCCACAGGTTCTGATGAGTCGGAGCTGACAGGCCTCCCCGGGGAGGAAGCTTCAGCAGAGAGGTTTCTGTGTCTCCGGGGGCTGCACGAGGGCAGTGCTCAGCTTGGCTTAGAGCCAAGAAGCAGGGAGGCAGAAGGGAAGTAAAATCATCTGCAGAGGTGTCACACAAAGGAGGAGAGGTAGATGCTGTTCCTCACTGCAGGCCCAGCCCCACCTCCAACCCACCTTCAGCCAGTTCAATTTTTGGAGGTATGCAAGAGAAGAAGGAAAGTTATATGCATGTGAGTGGTTTCCAGAAGTCTCTCTGGGAAACCTCTTGACTTTAGGTCCAGATCAACCACAGCTTGCTCTGATGGGTTCTTGGATCACCCATCTAAGGTGACAGTTTGACTCGAACTGAGAGGTGGACACAGGAAGAAGGCAAAATTCCTGGCCCTTGGAAAACCTTTACTTTCATCTATATTGACCAAATGGTTAAAAGTCTGAAACGCTACATAGGTAATGAAATACGTGTGGCATGTGTACATTGTCTGTGGGCTCCTGCTCTGGGGCGACTGTTAGGTTCTCTGAGGGCAAGTGCCGGAAGGAGTGTCTTCTGCCCAGTGTCTGTGCTGCTGGAAGGTGTGTGGTGAGTCTGCCCAGCTCTGTGGCCTGCAGAAGGAAGAATGTTGCCTTTTATTCAATTTTGGTTTGCATTTCAAATGTTATTGCAAAACTCAAGGAAATGGCAAAATTATCCCCCTCGTGCCTATTTCTCTGTCTTTTCCTTTTCTTTCTCTTTTTTCCCTTATCTTAGCATATCTCAGAATTATGAAAGACTTTTATCCCATTGATGTTTTCAAGTCTTGTATGTTCTGTATTTTATGAATCTAAAATCTTCTTTACAAACCTTGTGAATATGGGGGTGTCTGTCAGCCCTTATGTTGTTACATCTCTAGTACCTCACACAGCCCCTGGCACAGAGAAGATAGTAGGTGTTCACATGGATGATGGAGGGAGGGAGGGAGGGAGAGATTATGGATGAATGGATTGAGGGATAATGGTTGGATAGATGCATGGTGGGTGGATACATGGCGGATAGAGAGATGGATGGTTGGATGGATGGATGCATGGTGGATGGATGGATGGACACTTGATGGGTGGATGAATGGATGAATAAATGGAGAGATGGGCATATAATGATAGATACTTCAGATATGTATGCAGATACGCAAACAGACACCAACCATCATTATGCACACACTCCTGCAGAGGTGTGTGTGTTCTCACCTAGGGTTCATCAGTAAGCAGGCTTCCCCAAAGGGACTATGAATTTTTCTGGTAAGGGTCTTTGAGTCACTCATCTGCCTCTGGCACTGCACCTTATGCAGTGTGTACAGTGGAAGTCCCCATAAGTGTGTGTTGAATAAAGGTATTAATGCCATGTGTTAGTGCCTGGTCTAAGCCCCTATGAAAAGCCAGACATTTGTAGTGTTTGTTGTTGACTTTGGGCCAAAAATCTAAAAAGGACTCCTCAGCTTTCCCGGGTCCTCTTTCCGAGATGACCGGGAGATGAACTCCAAGGCAGTTTCTCATTCCTCCCCATCCTCCATGCCTGGGTCTGTTTCCTGGTGCATTGGGAATGCTGGGTGTTTTGTTTCCTGAAACTGAAATCCCCTGATGTGTGCAGACCCTCTGCCAGCCCTCCAGGGCTGAGTGCCAGAGCAAGATTCAGGAATTGGCCACCAAAGAGTTCCTCCTTTGCAGTGAATTAACAACCACCCAACCTGCTTCCCCCCTTCCCCTCTTTTGCATCCTAAACAAACTGACTGGAGTGTGCATTGGGACCTTAACCAGGTTTGTAAGTTCCGGCTGCCTGGGGCACTTCCCCTAGAGCCTCCCTCCCCTCTCTCAGGCTCTTCCCACCCTCTTTAATTTAAAATTGCAGCTCCACTCCACCAACATTTCCTATCCCTTTACTGGGTATTTTCTCTGGAGTACTTACGGTCTTTAACATAGTACATATTCTTAAGGGTTTATTTTGTGTATTTCTCCCCCTTTAGAGTGTGTGCTCTCTTAGGGCAGAGATGTTTTTGTCTATTTTGTTCCTAACATATTAACAGTTCCTAGAATCATGTCTGGCCCATATTAGGTGGCTAATAAAAACTTAGTGAATGAATGAATATGTTAATAACCGTTCTTAAAAGTCTTCTGTTCAGATCTTTGCCAGTGCACAGTGTAAGCCCCAACGCTCTGGAGATGCCGGGCAGACGCCCAGGCTTTCAGAGGAGCTGCAGCCCCTGCCCTCCCTGGAGGAGCTGGTCTCCCCCCGAGAGCCTGGCCGGTCCTCCTGTGGGCCTTCCTGGTGCTGCCACTGTCCACACTTAGTTGCGGCTGCCGGCTGAGCCTTGCCGCAGCAGGTACCAGGACTCTGGGACTTTCTGCTGTAGCTAAAGAGAGAAGACTGCGTGATTTTCACCAGTCATTTGAGTGCATGTGTTTAGCGTAGACATTGGCCAGGGCTGACTATATACAGCCGCAGAAGAGGCGCTTTGCCCACAAGAGGAAGGCGGTGGCTCTGCCTTGAGCCTCCCTCGGGCTGCTCTGTCTGAGCCCCCATCAGGCCTTCTTGCCTTTCCGAGTTGAGGGTAGAGGCAACCCGACGACCTGCCTTGTTCCCTCTGCCACCCCAGCTCTGTCCTAGGAGAGTTCCTTCTCCTAATTCTATTTGTGGACCAGGTATTATCAGCCCTGTGAACTCTGCCCAGGGTGCTTCACCCCTTCCTTCCCTCTCAGCCTGTGGCTCACTGACAGCACGGCAGCTCGCCCAGCCCCGCCTGCAGGGTGTGGATCTTTCTGGACAGTGAGCAGGTGTGGGCACGAGGATCCCTGGCCTCTGCCCCTCACAGTTCCCAACCTGTGCATGGAATGGAGCCTTCTCCTGTCCCCACTGCACACCAGGGCCCAAGCTCCCAGGAGCTCAGCCCCATCTGGACGGAATATGTTCTGCCTTTCTTAGCTCACTTTTCAGTGCTAAGGAGGTTGGAACTGCCCTGTGAGCGGGACATACTCTAATTTGCCAGGCAGGAAATGGCAAGGGCATTGAATCACCCTGCTGAGCAAGTCCTATGGAGCTTCCTGTAGAGCTCCCTACAAAGTGTTTCCAGAAACGGGATCCTCCACCCCAGGTTAGCACGCGGAGGTTCAGGTGCCAGTGTGGGCAGTGAGAGAGAGGGCTTCCTCCTGAATTTGCACAGTATGTTAACGGTGTCCTTACAAATGCACTGAAGTGTTTCTTACCACACAGAATCAATGAGCAGAAACCAGTGGGTTCTTTTGAGCTGTTCTGATGGATGGAAATAAACTGTGAAAGGGAAACCTTGGCGGGCCCTGACAGTGGCAGGATGCAGAAGGCAGTAGCCCTGCTGGGTCATTCCTTCCGTGTGCTGGCTGGGCCCCGGAAGGTGCATACACTTGAGCGTGGAGCCGCACACTCTCCTGCCCGGCCTGGTGTCCTGCAGCTGTGGCACTGCCCTGGGGCATTGTCCAGGAGAGACCTCAATTCCTGCCTGGCTCTTGTCCGAAGTCTGATACTGCCGGGGCTCAGCCTGCACCAGGCCTGCACCTGGGGAGAAGAGATGGACTTGCTTGTATATGTCAGGGTGAGGCATTCCCCGCCTGCAGGTGAGATTTCAGGTTCAGGGTGATTGGTTTCACCTTGAAAACCCCCAGCACATCCTTGTGCTGAAATGCACAAGAAACTGAATGTGACCAGTTTCATGCATTGGTTTGAGCATCAGATTTTAAGAAAGTCAGTCCATTGAGTTTCTCACTTTTAAAAATGCAAAATAAAACAAGCCATTTTGTCTGTTAGCATGGACTTGACATCACAGTTTACTGGACAAAAAGTGAGGCAACACGCACAGCACTGAGAAGCGATGGGCAGATCCCACCCCCGGGGCCACACCCACTTGATACCTGTTTCACTGGGACACAGTCACACCCATTCATTTACAGTCTGTGGAGCTATGGCTGCTACAAGGGCAGAGCCTAATAGTTACAACCAACATCTGGGGCCTGGAAAGCCCAAAATATTGGCTCTAATAGAGAAAAAGTTTGCAAACCTCTGGCCTAGAAGATAAAGCCACAAACCCCGGAACCCCAGCCCTGCAGTGGACTGGCTGCGTGGCCTTAAACATGTTACTTAACCTCTTTTTGACTGAGTTTCCTCTGCTATAAAACAGAAATGTTATCTCCATTATAATATTAATTATTATGATAATTATTATATAATAGTATCACCAATAATAATACTTGCCTCCCAAGGTTGCTATGAAGATTGGAAGAATTAATAACTGGAACATGCTTAGAATAATTTCAGCGGTAAATGTGTTTTATTCTTAAAGTGGGGGGGGCGGGTTTCTAAGACTGTAGACAAGTCCAACTCCTTCTTCAAATCACAGACAACTCATTTAAAAACCACCTCGTTGCCAGGGCACCTCCCACAGAGAAGGCTGCCTTGCAGGCGTCCTAGCTGCCTGTCTGTCTGGGACCCTGGCTGGCTGTGCCAGGACTGGGCTGGATGGAGAAGGAAGCTCCAGGGTGTGAGAGAGGGGTGGGGCAGCCACGCGTCCTGAACCGTGGTTCCAGCATTGAACAGGAAGGCACGCTTTCAGAGCCCCCACTAGGGTATTCCAGCCCTTCTGGAGCCCCCACCCTGGAAGCCACCTTCTTCACCAGGCCACCACCTCGGGGCTGGGCCCAGAGGCCCTCGCTGTGTGTAGGTGTCACTCAGCATGACCTTCTCACACCCTGGCTCTAAGATTTCAATCTGTCCCCACCCCACAACATTTCCTACCCACTTCCCTGGTTTATTTGTGCCTTTAGCACTTAGTCTCTCTTTAACAGTCCCAATAGTTTACATTTGAATATATCCTTACTGTCTCCCGGCTGGAATATGACCCCGAGGTTGGGGATCTGTGAGTGTTCTGTTCGCTGCCAAACTCCGTGGCCAGAACAGCACCTTGCAAATAACAGGCACTTGATCCCATTTGCCGAATAAATGCATAAATGGACTGAAACCACTGCCTACCCTAAAGGGTTGTTGGGATGATAAGAATGAAAATTAAATAAAGCTTATAAAAATGCTTAGAAAAGTTTAAAATGCTAAATGAATGTGAAAGGTGTAATTATTAATGAAGCAACTTAACAACAAAAAAAGAAACTCTCTTGGGGGCGGGGAGGGGATTATGTGGGTGAGACTGATGGCCCGATGGCATCAAAACCTTAAGGCTGATTTAAGTGACTGACAACATCTGGGACCCATCAGAAAAAGTTTAGAAGGTGGTCCTCTCCCTAACTTTTGAAAATTCAGGCAGGCCTAGCAAGCTTTTTAATATTTTAGGAAGCTCAAAAATATTTTAGGAAGTCAAAAATCATCGTTTGGCCCAGAAGCTGGCGGGCAGGAGAGAGCCCCTCCCTTATCGGGGAAGAGGTGCCACGCTGGAAGACAGTCTTGTTTGCTAGACTGGATGAAACGACAACTGAAGGCCCATTTTTACTTTAAAATGAGTGTACAAAGTTGCATTAAACTGTGAAGGCTTTGAGAAGGCATTTCTCATAGGTATCACAGAAAATAACTGGATTGACTCAGTAGCATGCAAAATGCATTTGGAAGCAAAGCTGCCACCCCTGCATTTCTCCCTCGGGTAGAGAGAAGCAGGCTGGAGTGCCCACGGCGGGCAGGTGCCAAGGGCTCGCTGTGGCCCCTCTGCCGGCTGCTGTTGAATGTCCAGTCCCCAAAGGAGGGTGATGATTCCAGCCGCGGGCAGCATTTCAACCATTTGCGATCTTTGTTTTCATAGCACCTTCCTCATGAAGAGACACAAAGCTCCTTGTGTGTCATCAGTTTTCTCTCTCTACATTACTAGGAGGTATGGGCGGACAGATTTTGATTATCTCCAGTTTAAGGGAAAAGTAAGCCTCTAAGAACAAGGCACGTTGTCACAAATCGAGCTGCAAGGCCACCACCCATTGCCTGATCACTGCTTAACCGGGGAAGTGCTGCTCTGGAGTGTGACACACACCACACCCACACAGGGGGTTCTGCGGCCTCCCCCTCGGCGTGCCATTCCAGGGGTCAGCAGGCTTTTTCTGTAAAGGGCCAGGTAGGGGATGTTTTTGCTTTGTGGCCCGTGTGGCCTCTGACATAGCTGCTCAACAGGATAATATGTAAATGAGTGGGTGTGCCTGTGACCAGCGAAGCTTGCTTTGCAAAGACTGGAGCAGCACAGATTTGCCAGTTCCTCATCTATGCTGATGCTGGAAATTTTCACTGTCCAGTTCTTGCTGACTTCAGAAGATAATGTGGCAGGTGGAGCGTGTTTTCTGAGAATGTGTGCGTCTGCGCGCGTGTGTGCACACATGTGTACCCACAGGTACGCTACCTGTATGTGCCACTTTCTGTGCAGCATACAGAAGGTAGGGCTCAGGGGCCTGAACAAGGCATTCTGAATCCTAACTGGACTGTCTAGCCCAGTGTTAAAACTTCTCCAGGCAATTCTAGGTATCTCAAGTTTTCATCTTTGTCCACACAGGATTCATCTTAGTTCCCCTTATGAACTAACGTTGCGGAGCTTGCTCTGCACTGTTGGGTATGATCATGAAACAAAGCGCAGAGAAAGGGAGTGGCAGGAATCTTGGGCTGGGGGCAGCCCTGCAAGGACTCGGAGCACAGGGGCAGACAGTGAGAGGAGGGGACACCAGCCAGCGAGCAGGGTCCAGGCAGGGAGGTGGGGTTCTGGGGTGGTGTCATTGTGTCTGACAACACAAGATAAGCATATGTGGAACAGGAGGCTCTGCCAGGCTGAAAACCTCATTTTCTCCACTTTTGAGCCCTTTCAAACTTTTGCGTGGAAACCTGCTGTGAAAATAACGGGAAGCAGAATGGTGGTGTTGGGGGTAGGGAGGCGCAGGCACTGCCGTGGGGACTCCCCTTGTTGGCAGGCTCTGGACCTTCTGGAGCATGGTTTGGGACCCACGGTGGCCACAGTAAAGATGGCTCCTCCCGCAGGCAGCCCCACACCCCACGTGGACCATGTACACTATCAGATCCCGCCTCTCCCAGCGAAAGTGGGGGGCAGGTAGTTCATCTTTGGGGACACTCTGGACATGCATATTGTAATTTTACTGAAAGGAAAGGACACCATTCCATGCCCATTAGGATCTTTTTTCTTTATTTTTATTTCAAAATATTAAGTGGGTACAAATGTTTTTGTTACATGGATGAATTGTATAGTACTGAAGTCAAGCCCATCACCAGAATAGTGTACATCGTACCTAATATGTAAGTTTTTATCCCACATCTCCCTCCCCCCCTGCCCCATTCTTAGTTTCCAACGTCCTTTTTTTCTTGTGTATACACACACCACATACACACACCACATTTTCTTTATCCATTCATGAATTAATGGACACTTAGAGTGATTCCATATCTTATTTTTATTTCAACTTTTCCCCATTTGGTGTGATGTTGGCTGTGAGTTTGTCATATATGGCTTTTGTTACTTTGAGGTATGTTCTTTCTTTACCTAGTTCATTTAGGGTTTTTATCATGAAAGGGTGCTGGATTTTATTGAATGCTTTTTCTGCATCTATTGAGATCATCGTATGGTCTTTGTTTCTACTTCTGTTTATGTGGTGAATCTCATTTATTGATTTGCATATATTGAACCATCCTTGCATCCCTGGGATGAATCCCACTAGATCAAGAGGAATTATCTTTTTCATGTGCTATTAGAATTGGTTTACTAGTATTTTCTTGAGGATTTTTGCATCTGTGTCATGAGGGTATTGTTCTGCAGTTTTCTTTTTTTGTTGTGTCCCTTCCTGGCTTTGATATTGAGGTGATACTAGCTTCATAGAATGATTTAGAGAGGATTCCCTCCTTTTCAATGCTATAGAACAGTTTCAGTAGAATAAGTGCCAGTTTTTCTTTATAGATCTAGTAGAATTTGGCTGTGAATTCATCTGGTCCAGGACTTTATTTTGGTGGAAGATTTTTTATTACTGTTTCAATCTTGCTATTCATTATCAATCTGTTCAGGATGTCTGTTTATTCCTGATTCAAGCTTGGGAGGTTGTGTGTTTCCAAAAATTTATCCATTCTCTCCAGGTTTTCTAGTTTATGTGTGTAAAGGTTTTCATGGTAGTCATTGCTGATATTTTGTACTTCTGCAGTATCAGTTGCAATGACTCCTTTTTCATTTCTGATTGGGTTTATTTGATAAATCTCTTCTATTTCTGATTAATGTGGCTAGTGGTCTATAAAATTTGTTTATCTTTTCAAAGAACCAACTTTTTGTTTCATTGAGACTGTGTATTATTATTTTTTTCTTTCCATTTCATGTACTTCTGCTTTGAGCTTTGTTATTTCTTTTGTTCTGTTAGCTTTGGGTTTGGTTTGTTGTTCTTTTTCTAGTTCCTTGAGGTGTGACATTAGGTTGCTAATTTGTGATCTTTCTGTCTCTTTGATGTAAGCATTTAAGGCTGGGAACTTCCCCCTTAGCATTGCTTTTTTTGTACCCCATAGATTTTGGAACTTGTGTCCTCTTTGTCGTTCATTTTCAAAAAAAAAAAAAAAATCTGTGATTTCTGTCTTAATTTTGTCATTGATCTAAGGATCATTCAGCAGAAGTTTGTTCATTTCCATGACTTTGTTTAGATTTGAGAGTTCCTCTTGGAGTTTGATTTCTAGTTTTATTCTACTGTAGTCTGAGAAGATACATGGTATGATTTTGATTTTTCTGAATCTTCTGAGGCTTGTGTTGTGGCCTAACATATGGTCTATCTTGGAAGGTGTCCCATGTACTGATGAAAAAAAAATGTATTAATACAGTCTGTAGTTTTTAGGTAGAATGTTCTGTAAATGTCTGTTAGGTCCATTTGTTCTAGAGCTCTGTTTAAGTCCGGTGTTTCTTTGTTGATTTTCTGAGTCAATGATCTGTCCAGTTCTGTCTGTGGAGTGTTGAAGTTCCCCACTATTATGATAGTGTTGTTTATATCTTTGCTTACATCTAGTAGAATTTGTTTTATGAATCTGAGAGCTCTTGTGTTAGGTGCATATATATTTAGGGTTGTTACATGTTATTGCTGAATTACTCCCTTTATCATTATATAATGACCATCTTTGTCTTTTTTAACTATTATTGATTTAAAGTCTATTTTGTCTGATATGAGAATAACTACTCCTGCTTATTTTTGGTTTTTATTTGCATGAAATACTTTTTCCATCCCTTTACCTTGAGTCTATGAGAGTCCGTGAGAGTTAGATAGGTTTCTTGCAGACAGCATATATTTGGGTTGTATTGTTTCATCCATTCAGCCAATCTATTAACTTTTAAGTGGAGCAGTAGGACTGTTTATGTTCCATGTTGGTATTGATATGTGAGATACTGCTCTGTCCATCATGTTGAATGATACCTTGTTGTTTTGTTCCCCCCTTGTGCTACTGTTTTAAAAGAGCTGTGATCTTTACCTTTTGGATATTTTGACACTGGTAGGTATCAATTGTTCTGTTCCATGTATGGAGCACTTTTAAGCATTTCCTGTAAGGCAGATCTAGTGGTAACAAATTTCTTTAGTGTTTGCTTGTCTGGGAAAGACTTTAATTCTCCTTCCTTTATGAAACTTTGTGTTGTAGGATACAAAATTCTTGACTGACAGTTATTCTGTTTAAGAAGATGAAAAATAGGACCTCAACCTATTCTGAATTGTAAGGTCTCTTCTGAGAGGTCTGCTGTAAGGTTGATGGGTTTTCCTTCCTAAGTTAGTTGTTGCTTTCATCTCACAACTTGTAGGATTTTCTCCTTCATTTTGACTTTGGCCAGACTGATAACTGTATGCTTGGTGATGTCCTATTTGCTATGAATCTTCCAGGTGTTCCATAACCATCTTGTATCTGGATGTCTAAATCTCTAGCAATACCAGGGAAATTTTCTTCAATTATTCCCTCAAGTAGGTTTGCCATGCCTTTTGCTGTTTCTTCTCCTCCCTCCTTCTCCTTTCTTCTATGATTCTTATATGAGCTCATTTTATATAGTCCCATATTTCTCTGAGTGATTGTTCATTCTTCTTTATTCTTTTTTCTATATTTTTGACAGACTGGATTAATTCAAAAGCCTTATCTTCAATGCTCTGAAATTCTTTCTTCTGCTTGGTCTAGTCTGTTTTGAAAGTTTCTGTTGTATTTTGAAATTACCTAAATGACTCTTTCTTTTCTTTAAGTTTTGTTATATCTTTTCTTATGTTATCTATCTCTTTAGAGAATTTTTCATTCATGTACTGAATTTTTTTTGTTTGTTTCTTTGTGTTGGTTTTCAACTGTCTCATCAATTCCATTGATATTACTTGTGATCTGTATTCTGAATTCTGTATCTGACATTTCATTTTGACAGTTTCCTTTTGCTTGAAGTTCATTGCCAGAGACCTGTTATGATCTTTTGAGGGTGTCAAAACAGCTTGTTTTTATATGTTGCCATAGTTCTTATGCTGGTTCCTTCTCATCTGAATCCTCTTCTCTCACCTCAAGACAGATAAGTTGGCAATGCACCTGTTCCCCTCTGCTGGGAACTCTCTTCCTTAGTGAAAAGGAGGAACAATCCATGGATGGTTCACTTGTGTCGTATTGCAGAAGACTGACCCAGCAGGAGAGGAGAGGGATGGATGCACTGAGAGCCTGTAACACAGCTGTTTTTCTATGTCATCCTGTTCCCTTGCGGTTGTCACAGTCCAAGTCAATGCTAGGGAATATTCATGCAGAGTGGTGGGTTGGTCCTCAGGCCGCTGTTGGAAGTTTGAGAGGGAGGCTGGGTGTGTCCCTCCCCAGGGAGCTGGGTGGTGTGAGAGTTTGCTTTTCCCAGGTCTCTCTATGGCAGTGGCAGTGGTGGCTTGGCAAGGCTATTTAGATGGGAGCTGTGGGCATTTACTCCACCCAGGTCCAGATGCAGTGGTGGCATGCAACGGGGCAGTATGAGGTGAGCGAGGCTACAGCAGCAGGCAGGGCCATGGAGGCATATGGCGGTGCGTGGTGGGCAAGGCCACAGCAGTGCAGCAGCATGTGGGGGACAGGGCCACAGTGACCGGGTGGCACACAGCACGTGGGAACCACTAAAGCACATGGAGTGTGGGGCTCCGGTGGCTGGTCATCTCATGGCTGGTGTGGCCACGGAGGCATGCAGTGCCCTGCAGACATGTCACATCAGCTGGGGCTTTCTCTCTGCCAAGGACTGGTGGTGGCAGCTGCTGTGGTGCTACTCAGGTGGCAGCAGGGGTGGTGCTATCCACATAGTGGTGGCAGATGCTGGGGGACATGGTCTGCTCAGATCCCCAGTGGCGGGGGTGTGGCACGCAGCACTCAGTCATGGGGTGTGCAAGAGTTCCTGTCCTGCCCACGCCCTCCCCAGCCTGGCAGGGGTGAGGAGGCGGCAGCTATAGTGGCGCTGATTCCTGTGTAGATGGGCCCTCTGGCGCTGAGAGCTCAGAGTGGTGTCAGTTGCAGCAGCCTGGGATCAGAAGTCAGCAGGACCCTGCTGTGCCTGCTCTCTGGAGCAATGCTGCGGTCTCCAAGGCCTGCCGTGGTGGAGGACCCCGGGGATCTCTTCTGACCCCTCCCCACATGTGGGCAACTTCTTCAGGTACCTTCCGGTCCTGCCGAGCGGTTCACCTGGCTTCCCTCTCCTTCATTTTGGGTGTCTCCAGTCTCTCTGATGATTCACGATGCTCTGTCTGTGATGGTCCCTCCAGAGGTGAGCATCTGTTCGTGCCTTTTGATCCCCTCCTTGTGAGTAGTGAGTGCGGGCTTCTTCCACTCTGCCATCTCCTCCCCATCAGGGACTTATCATGTCCTCCAGGCCCTCGTTTTGTTGATGGTGGGCCTCGCTGATAGCCCAGGAGGTTCTGCAGGCACTGAGTGAGCCCTGAGCCGGGGCCAGTGTGCAGGGTAGGGCTGTGGTGTCCGAGGAGGCCCTTGCTGCTTGGTGACGCCGGGTTCCCTTTCTTCCTCTTCATGCCAGGTGGCAGGGGGTGGGCTCCTGGCCCTGGTGGGAGCAGTGGTGCTGCAGCCGTCGCAGTGATCATCATACGTGAGGGGCTCATGGTCATGCAGGAGCCAACTGGCAAGGACCTCGTCAGTGTGGATCCTGACCTGAGCCGCAGGCCAGCCTGCGAACGTGTGTGTGTGTGTGTGTTTGTTCTGACAGGGCTGTCTTCACTCTCAATACTTCCATTAATGTTGGCTGTAAATATCTCCCCAAATAAAAACAAAAACAAAAACCTCCTAACTGATCTGTACCCCTGTCATGGGTGACTTTTTGTAAGAATGGTCCCTCAGTCTCTCTGAAATGTCCTTAATTTGGAGCTCACCTTGTTGCTGCCAGACCCAGCGAGGTCCTCATCTCTCTCCTTCCAGGGTGACAAATACAAGTGGCTTAGAAGTCGGCTTCACATCCTAAGAGGGTGAATCAAGTTTTCAGTTATGAAGTAATTCTTTGGAAAGTGTTGTTTTGGAAAAGGTTTATATTTTAGGACATGATGGTTTTATTCTAAAGTTGTATTGGCTAATTTGAAAAGAGGTTTGAAGAGCCACATCCCTTACATGGCACAAGAATGACATCACTTTTTAGAGCACCCTCATCTGCAGGAATCC
Organism: Lemur catta; assembly: GCF_020740605.2. Lineage (NCBI taxonomy): Eukaryota > Metazoa > Chordata > Mammalia > Primates > Lemuridae > Lemur > Lemur catta. Next base: position 81,123,993 of record NC_059131.1, read on the forward strand.
AAAATGCTTTACACCTTCATCCAGCCCAAAGTCACCAGATGTCCCTAAGGCAAAATGTAGCCTTCCCTAAATCCCACTTCTCCTAACAGTTTAGAATGGAACGTAAACCCTCCCACCCTCTAGCAAAATAGCACTAACATCAGGGATTGGGCTTTCAAACTTGGGAAGAGAGCCTTGACAAAGTCTGGGAAAAATAAAAAAAACGAAAATAAATTTGCTTTTGAAGCCTCCTTAATCTTGCTGAAACATGAAACTCTGCTGAAGGCAGCTCTTGGCCGTAGACAGCTTGTATCTTAACAGCTGCATCACGCAGTAGCAGCTTAGGGGTGGCCTCATGCCCCTGGGCTTGAGGGGAAAATTGTGTGTTCCTCCTTTGTCCCATTTCTCATCATATTGTAATTGTTGTCATGGCTGCTAGGCCCACTGGTGGTGACCTTGTGCATAAAGGGATGTGTCTTACTCCGCCCTCTAGCCTGGAGCCTGGGGTCTGGCATGTTGCGGAAGTTCCACAAATGAGTGTGCAAATGTGGGGAAGGAAGAAACAACCAGAATAAAAGAGTGAAAGAATCAAAAAGCCAGAACCCAACAGTTAGAACCTTTTAATTAGGAAAAGGGAAGAAGGAACTTGAAATATAATTAGCTATAAAACTGAAACCTGGGCACTTTCTGATTGTAGTGTGACATAGTAAGCAACATCTTCATCACAAATTAAGTCTGTAAACTAAAAGATGGGGCACACCCTGGTTAAATACATTATTTACAGTAAGATAATGCCATGAAATCATACCTTTTCTGAGTTCGAGAGTGTCCAGGTTAAAAGTACTGTTCCAAGATGAAAGTACATTAATGACATTAATGATAATCCTCAAAGGTGATGTGAAAGTCAATGTCTTGCCCTGAAAAATGCTTACAAGCTAAAGAAACTGTAAATACACCTGAGATCCCCCAAATGACTCAGGGTACAGGATAAGCTGTGAATGAGAAGATCCTAAAACATGGTGGCTCAAATAAGATCAAGTGTCCTTTCTCCCTTCATGGTCCAGGGCTCTGTTCTACAAGGTCATCCGAGGACCTGGGTCCTGTCCCCTCTTGTTCTGAGCATAATCTTGGTGTGGAAAAGCTGCCCCCACCCCATCTACCATGCAGCCCATGGGAAGGTAGCATTTCCTGATGAATGTCATTATAAAACATGGTTCTGAATTTGCATGAATCGCTTTCAGAAATTCGGACACATAGCCAGGGCTGCCTGCAAGCCAGGCTAGAAAAGGAAGGCTTTAGCTGGGGAAGCGTGACCCCACTGGAAACTCAGAATATTCTCACAGACAAAAAAGGAGAGAGTGGGTATTGGAGGACCACTACCTGTTTGCCACATTCATAGACCCTGCAATGCTTGGTTTGTTTCCCATTAAGGGTCTCCCGCTCCGTGGCCTAGCAGTGAGCATGTTCATTTCCCTAGCACTCGTAGGCTGTATCACGTGCTGTGTGAAGTGGGCCAGGAGACGGCGGAAGAACAGGCCCCAGTGCATCTCTAACTCCACGCCCCTGCTCCTCCTCATCTGGCACTCACCGGGCTTCCCCCACTTCCCCAGGCCCAGCCACTCTTAGCAATAGGATCTTTGGCTGCATGGACCCTGAGCCCCATATCTTGGGAAAAATAGTGGGCAGGGAAGTTCTTCTAGATGAAGGCTCCGAGCCCAGGCCCCAGTCCCAGGAGATGGGTTTGCTAGTCTATGTGCTCATTCTTTTGGTAGATATTTTGAGCATATGACCTATGTCAGGTCAGCAGTTGGGGATACAACAGTGAACAAGACAGGCAGATGGTCTATCCTGCTGGGCTGGCAGTGTAGGGGAGCCCTCCCTTGGTGACGGGTAGTTGGAACCATGGCAAGTGCTGCTTCTGGGAAGAATGAGTCCCTAGGGTCTGAACACAAGGGTTTCTTTTGTGTTTTTAACTTTTTTCTTTCTTTCTTTCTTTTTTTTTTTTTTAGAGACAGAGTCTTGCTGTGTTGCCCAGGCTGGTCTCAAACTCCTGGGTTCAAGTGATCCTCTTGCCTCAGCCTCCCAAATTGCTGGGATTACAGGCATGAGCCACCGTGCCAGGCAGAAGGGGTTCTTGTTCCATGCCCTTCGCTCCAGCTTGCTGGGGGGTCTGGAGGAGCAGGACTGGGCCAGGTTGTGGCCCCTCCCCATGCCCCAGGCGCCTTCCCTCACGGGCAGGGGGAGCAGGAAGCATGCCCCGGAGCCCCCTCGGGGCCGTCACAGCGGCACATTCATCAAAGCCACTGCTGTGTGTTTGATCCCAATAAAAGCTGGAGATGGTGCCGCTGTGCACGTGTGAGCACCCCGTCTCCATGGGTAGCACATTAAGCCCGGAGGAAGATGTGTGTGCCGCATCTGAGTAATGAGCCGTGAAATTGACATTATAAGTTTTAATTATTATTAATGCCTTGCAGGAGTGGCTGGTATTAATTGTCCCATAGGCATCCCAGATGTATTTCCCCTTTTTCCGTTCATTTCTCTTCCTTAATGTCTTGAGCCCGTATAATGGCAGCTTAGTGGCAATGTTTGAATAAAATTCCTCCAGAGGGGAGCACAGCATGGCGTGTGAGAGGCTGTCGCATGCAGAGCACATTTGTGGGCAGGAAGGAGACTGGCTCCTGGGACTCGTGGGCATGAGGCCACTGCCCCGAGATCGGCAGAAGCCTTTTCCGCCTCAGAGCGTCTGCGGCCCTAGGCACTGCCAAGGACGGGTCAGTTAATCCCATAAAGGGCTGTGAAGGTGGATGGCCACAGAGATGAGCATTTCCTGACGAGAACCAGTTTCTGGGTGCTTCTGCCCCTCTGAATAAACCACCTCTCAGCACCTTTTCTGACTTTTATGTGTGTGCCCTCGGAAATGTGCCCTGCATCTTAAAAAGGTCCCTTACCCGTCAGCCTGGCTCTGTCGGATGCTGCGCCTGGCATTGGGAGGGTGCTCTGACCCTGCTCCGCACCATCCTCCCTGCTTCTCTGTCCTCCTCGCCCAGTGTGGCACCAGACAGGCCCCCCTGGAGCCTGCGGGGTGTGGGGTGGCCTCAGCAGGTGCGGTCTCGGGGCCGCCCCTGTTTCTGCATCTGCAGAGGCGTGCGACTTGCTCCCGCCCTGGTTCCCACGCAGAGGGCAGCGGGCGCCCTTCTCCAGGTCTGCACGAGGCACGCTGGCTCATGGGGGTGCCCTGCCAAACCCTTCCTTTCTGACTCTACCCACTCCCCGTCCCCACCCAGGCCCGGCTCAGGAGCAACCCAAGAGCCTCTGAATGAACAGCACATGCACAGCACCCTCCTGGGTCCCGGACTGTCAGGTGGACACAGCACAGTCCCGTCTAGGGCGGGCGAGGCAGCGGGTAGTGCTGGACTCAGGAGAGCACAGCGTGAGCACGGCCACATGGGTGTAAGCAACTCCTGCAGGTGGCCTCTGTGTCAGCCGGGCTAGGGAAGGCTGGTGGTGGGAGGCCAGACAGAAACCCAGTGTCCCCTTCACGTAGGGGAGTTTGGGGATCTTTGCCGCCGCTTTGGGGAGGAGTTCAGATCCCCAAGGGCCGTGGGGAGCCACTGAAAGTGTGTGAGCTGCAGGCGACGGGCTCGCTCTGCATCTCAGCACCCGTGCTGGGCTGACAGGCCTGGAGACCCACCAAGGAGGCCTGTGTTGGTTGGCAGAGAAGGTGGCAGGGGAGGCTGTAGGAGGGGAAGGATGCATGGGTTCCTGGGTGAGGGCTCAGTCGTGGAGCCAGCAGGATCTGAGGACAGATGCCCAGGCGGAGGGAAAGGGTGGGCACGGGGATAACTGAGCATCTTTCCTCAGCAGCTGGGTGGGATTCCAGGGCCGGCGTGTGGAACACAGGAGGTGGGGCTGGAGGGACAGATGTGGCCTCAACAAGCTTGTGGGCAGCCAGCAGAGCTGTCGAACAAGTTGCTGGATTGACATGAAGTCCCCTGGTCAGAGGGGACGTTGGAAGGACAGGTGGATTGGAGAGTGGCCTGGTAGGAGTTGCCTCAGCTTCTCTGGCCCTGCACCCCAGCTCTCCCGGCCACGCTGCGTGAGCTGGGGCCACAGCTGTCAGCATGGTTGTGAGCAGCACCTGCAGGTGGCCTCTGGGTCAGCCGGGCTGGGGAGGCCGGTGGTGGGAGGCCAGATGGAAACCCCATGTCCCCATCACGTGGGGGAGTTTGGGAGGCGCGTGTGCTCCCACGGCATGAGCGGCCACGGAAGGAAGCAGGGCGGTGAAGACAGAGGTGCACATCTGGCCTCCCTTGCGGACCATTGTTACTGATAGTAGCAAAAGTCACCAACCAGCCACAGAGACTCCGTGGCACTTAGAATACTACTGTTTCTGAGCTTCACCCTCGTAATTTGGGAATGGAAGGAAATGGAGTCATTCTGCCACAAAGTGAAGCCACCTTTGTGCATCTTCTGAAGGCCAGTTTTTCTTGATTTGACAGCAAGTTCTTTTCTTACTATCCCTTTAAAACTTCTTACCTTGATGAATATCTAAGTGTCTCCATGGGTGAAAATACTCAATCGTGAAAATACTTGTTCTATTTGACATTTAAAGTACTGGTAGATTAAGTTCAAATAGAACAAGAAAGCTTACTCCGTCTTTTTGTAAATTTAAGCTAGTGGGTGGGGCAAGGGTTTCTCAGCCTGCTGACATTCTGGGCTGGTTCATTCTTTGCTGTTGGGGACTGTCTGTCATTGCAGGGTGCTCGGCGTCTGCTCATCAGGTGCAGAAGTTCTCTACCTCCCAGCTGAGACAATCAAAATGTCTTCAGACAAAATCACCCCTGACTGGGCACCCCTGGGCCTGGGGCTGCGTGGCCCCCTCGTGGGAGTGGATCCTGCTGGTGGCCCACAGCCAGCCTCTCCGGCCCTGCCTGGTCACAGTGCCTGCATTACAAAGTACCCCTTCGCCTCCGCACTCTAAAATCCGGGCCTGTTACACTCTATTGTGCTTACTCTACAGAGCTATCCAGAATGAGTATCATTGGAAGCAAACTGATTTTTTCCTTTCAGAGCTCTGCAATGAACAATCCTCTGGTGTTACTATTTAATTGGGTAGTGGTGGCTGTTTGTCAATTTGCCAGCAGGTTCTCTCTTAACTGCTGTCGTTTGACGTTGCTGAAACATAAATGTAGAATGATTGAGTTGCCAACATGCTATTAAGTCTTCTACAAAGAATTTTTCGATGTACTACTGCTTCGGGCTTTTGTGCCTCTATTGATTGATTCGAATACTAAAGACCTTCTTGGCACGGGCAGCCCTGGTGAGAAAATGCGGCTTCTGGTAGGAAAATCGTTGGGTATTGACACTGGGACAATGCAAGGCTTTCTTTGCTTTTCCTCGGTCACAGAAGTGACCTTTGGCAGAGCTCACTCGTTTGAGCAGGTGTTGGCCACTCATAAAGAAGAGGAAGGAGACCATGTGGCCAGCCTGTTGTTATGAAACAGGGCCAGGTGAGCAGCCCAGGGAGGGGACAGTACATCAGTCTGGTTCAGGATTGTTCGACAGACTCCTTAGTGCTTACAAGCAGAACAGCGCCAAGAACTGTTTGGGTTTCAGAGCTAGTCGCTGTTTGAGACCAAAGATGGGTTGGCTAAGCTTTGACAGGAACATCCCTGATGTTAGGAGGATACGGTTTTATGCCCTTGAAATTGTACTTCTGGACCAGACTGCTGCATGCAGCAGAACTCTGTGTGTCATGGTTGGGGGACGGGGGTTCCTGTGACAGCCGGGACCACCTGTTAGAACTTCTGGTGCCTGGCAGTGACCTCTGCGTTCCATGGCCGGGTTGTCTCTCATCTGGACGTCGTGAGCGTGTGCCGCTGGCTGGGTGTCTGTGGGATGCGGGTCTTTTGCTCAGCTTGAAACCCCTGCAGGGGCGGGGAACTGCGGCCTTCTAGGTCCGTAAGTGCAGCCTTTTGACTGAATCCAAATTTTACAGAACAAATCCTTTTATTAAAAGGGGTGCAGCAGAGAAAGATGAAGCTTTTCTTGCCTCCTTTGGTGCTGAGAAAAGAGCAATCCTGAAATCAGAAGGCCGAGGGTTCCCCATCGCAGCGGCGTGTTCTGAGTTGCTGGGGGAGGGGGTTCAGTAAATGAGGTAAAGAAAATTGTGTTGAATGATCGTTGGAAATCTGGCAGCTTTTGAGACTAAAGTCCCTGAGAAACGGGAATCAGCGGAAAATGATTCGGCTAGTGTGTGTAAAAACATTCCGGAGCCCAGACCGCCTGTGATCTGATTCTACCTGCTACATGTAGGTGTGGGGCTCGGGCAGGTTCCCTTCTCTCTGTGCCTCGGGTCAGTGAGTGAAGGTGACCTGGCACCTACTTCAGAGTCCTTTTCAGCACAGAACGCGCTGGTCTGTGTGGAAGGCCCCGGGCAGTGCTTGGCCCCCACGTGTGCTATTTAGGGGGAATTACTACAGGGGGGACCCTGTTGTCTCGGTGGGGCCACGGAGTTTGCTTGCTCCAGTGACGGGCCGTCTATTCCTTTAAAATGTTTTCCGCTCTCAGGGCATCTGTACACACCCCCAGGACACAGAAGCCCCTGGGAACAGCCAGGCTGCGCGATCGGCCCCAGCGTGCTGGACGGCCGCACCAAGTAACCTTGTGCTGTCTTCTGCTTCCAGAACCTTCCCCAGCTTCCCTACGGCAAAGCCCTCTACAGCTACGAGGGGACAGAACCTGGCGACCTCAAGTTCAACAAGGGTGACGTCATCATCCTGCGGCGCAAGGTGGACGAGAACTGGTACCACGGGGAGCTGCGGGGCTCGCGGGGCTTCCTCCCGGCCAGCTACATCCAGTGCGTCCGGCCCTTGCCGCCGGCCCCGCCCCAGGGCAAAGCACTTTATGATTTCGAGATGAAGGACAAAGACCAGGACAAGGACTGTCTGACCTTCACCAAGGTGAGGTGAGCCCCAGGGTCAGCCGATGGCCTACATGGCCTTCGGGCCACCCAGCTCTTCCCAGCCAAGCGCTTGCAGCGTGGCGGCAGCTTCCTCCCCAAGTCCCCGGCGCACGATCCCGCCTCGCTCCCTGTGCCTCCTAAACTGGGCAGTGGTTGTTTTTGTGGAATGACATGAGGTGGCACAAGCTGGCAGGGGACCTCCAGGTAACGTGAGCCACCATCAGCATTGGAGCAGGACCGTTGGTTAACCTGGGTTGTGGTTCTAAGTGCTGACTCAGGCGAGAGGGGCTCGTGAGGGGAGACTGCACAAAGACCCTGTTCAGCTTGCAGGGAAGGGGCAGCTGGGCCCACATCAGTACATCACAGCCCCATCCTCCAGGCCACCAGCACAGGATGGTCCAGGCATGTGAGAGGCTGTGGAGAGCCCGGGTCAGACGACATGGTAGCAAACTAAATAGTGCCAACCAGGAGCCATCCAGGAGAGCCCAGCGACCCGCATGGGGCCTGGTTGCTGGCTGTCCTGCAGTTCCCATCGAATAATTATCTGTGTTGAAGGCCACACTGGCCCATTGTCTTTACGGCTGTCCAGGGTTCCAAGGGACATAGTTGGAGCCTGGTTTTTTCTACGGGGGAACCAAAGCTCAGAGCAGTTTCATAACTTACCCAGCTGCTGCTGTGTCCTGCTCCTTCCTCCTTCCCTCCCTGCACCCCCCAGGTGTAAATAACAGAGCGGAGTCCTGACTCAAATCTCTGATGTTAACGCTCACTTTCTTCTCACTTCCCCACACGGGGGATTCTTCCCTCGAGTGGGGTCCTCATGTTCCTTAGATGCTGAGAAGTCCTTGTGGTTTTCTCGAATTTGGTCTCTCTGTCTCTGTCTCTCTGTCTCTGTCTGTCTCTGCCTCTGTCTCACACACACGCACAGTTGTGAATAACAGAGCTGGAATTCTGACTCAGAGCTCTGCCTTTACACTCTGAGAGGCCATTGTTGCTCCCCCGGCCCCTGTCTGCTGGGTGAGGAACGTGGCCGTGGCACCGTGCTCTCTGGAGGGCTGCGGGAGTGCCGAGCACACCACTTTTGAACAAAATTGGCATGTCCTGTGCACGGCTGCTATTTATGTCTTGTTCTATTGTTCAGCCTGACAGTGAATAATCTATTTTTCATTCAGGGCTTTAACTCTTCCTTCCTTCTTTCCGTCAAGGTGTTCTGATGCTAATTCCCATTGTCATCAAGCTGGTGCAGCTTCCCGGGAAGCCAGCACGGGGCCTCTCTGTCCCTCTCCCTGTCAGCCTGGGGGCGAGAGTGTCAGGCTGCTTCTCTGCCCAGCGGACTCTGGGGAATCTCACTGAGAGAGGACATTTCTGGGGACCATGGTGCTCTTTGATGTCACTCATGACCAAGGGCAGGGACCCTGACCTCTTGTGTCCAGCGGGGACCTTGCTAAGGAGACAGACCCCTAATGGCTCCAGGTCCCTCCAGGCTCAGACGGCTCCGGCTACAGAGCACAGGCCCTCCTCGCAGGGCCTCAGAGGAGGCGGCTCTGCGGTCAGGGGAACGTGCTGTGAACGACAGTTGCGGGGCCCTGGGGCCTGCAGGCAGGGCCAGCTGCTCCAGGCAGAAGCAAAGGCCTGCCTTTCCTAACACCACCATGCACCCTGCTCCACTCCACGGGCCTCTGCCTGGGACACTCGACTCCAGGATGAAGGCCAGAGCCCACCAGATGGGAGGACAAAGGGGCATTTACCTATTTATTTCACAAAAATGTACAGGGCCCCGACTCTGTGCGGGGAACCATGCTGTGTCTGCAGGACAGATGGACTCGCTGGAGTGTGCAGGAGACAGGTCAGGGGCCAGCGAGCTGTGCTGGGCCACCCAGGAGACAGACACTAGGCGTTTAGTGAGGGCTCCGGAATAGTTAATGATAGACTCTCATATTCCATATTTTACAAGAAACCTGGAGGTGGGTGTGGTCACGCAGACTCCATGGAAGGTGACCTTCGGGTTGAGATTAAGGGGCAGAGGCGCCAGCCACAGGCAGGCCCCGGCATCTCCTGTTACAGGATGTAGTGGCTGTTCCCACGAGGGGGTCACAGGAGTGGAAGTGTCATATCACAGATTGTTCAAGGACTTTCTTTTCTTGAATCCTGTATGTTAATGTGGATAATCAGAAGCCCCTGAGGTGTGATTCTTAAAGGGGACCATGCTGTGACACCTCCACCATGCTCCATGTCACCTTCCCACCATGCCCATGTTGTCCCTCTGACCTTCACAGAGGGGGGCTGGGCGGGGGACGCTACCCCTGCTAATTGTCCCGTCCTGCTGCATTTCTCACTTCTAAACGCCTCCGGATAAAGGCTCTAAGGGACATGGGCAACTCCTCATGACTCTCTCGGCTCAATTTCTACTTCCTTGCTGGCACTTGCCTGCTGTTTCCCTCCCACACTGCGTGTGACCAGCTCACTTCCCCACGAGGCTGAGTTGCACGAGGCTGGCTCTGACACCTCCCTGTGTGTCGCGTCTCAAGGGACCACTGGTTCCTGTGCTTTGGTGTGGGTGCTGGTTCCCCTCCAGGGAATGGTTTTGTTGTTCAGATATGTTCCATTCGGAGTCAGCAAGTAAAGAAGGGGTCTCTAAAAACCACGGGTGGTGCCAACCTCCCTTACAAACCATCATTGTGGTGGGACTGATGGAACTTTAAAAGGCATGAAGTAGAGGGATCAAAGAAAGATTGTTACCTTCAATGTTGGCTTTTGAACAGTTCTGTTAAAACAGCATTAACTATAGTCATTCCGAAAACCAAAGTCTTTGTCTTATTTAAGAAGAGAATGAATAATTACTTTGTATAAAGCAGCTTTAAAAAAGGTTATTTTATAACTTCTTAGTAGTCTCAGTCCAAAAAGCTGGGCATGTGCAAATAGAGTAACCAGAGGCCAGAAGAGGGAGCCCCGGGGGGCCTGGATTTGAGGGGGGGGCTGCAGCGAGGGCCCCGCGGCTAGCTGTGTGACTTCAGGAAGACACTTATCTTGCTGCACTGGGAGCGCCAGGACACCAGTGTCTACTCTGGGGCGTCGAGGACCACGTGATGTAAGTAAAGAGTTGAGCTTAGGGCTTGGCACACAGGAGGGGATGTGAGTTCCGTTCTCATGGCTTACTCCGTGTTCTCATTCCATTCAACTACAAGATTCAGCAAATGTTTCATTGCCCCTACTATGCCATGTCCAGTTCATGAGGACATTGTCATCACCTTGCTAAGTAGCTGTGTTTGCTGTCAAGGGGCCCAGGCAGCCCTTAATACTCAGGAATCCTCAAAGGCCACTGGATCACTTTCACACCCGACCACAGCAGGGCCCTGAGGCTCACCATGTCACCCTAATCCCTACTGGGTATGTCACATGGAGGAGCCACAGGGCTTGGTGGACACAGCCACTGATCTATCCTAATCCTCATCTCAGCCCCTGCCCGCTCGCAGCTCTCCAGGGCCAAAGGCACGCTTCGAGTTGGCAAACCCTTTAAAAAACACCTCCACAATTTGCCCGACCTAGTCAGACTTTAAGGCCTTTCCACGTGAACTTCTTATACTGTTGAAGGTTTAATCATCATTTCTCAAAAGCATGGGAATTATTTTCTTTGTGAATTAACTGAGCATGAATTCCAAACTATGCCTTCTGATCCTAGGTACAGAGTTAGAGGGATAAAAATCAAATATAGACAGAGTTTGGGCTTTAGAGTCAAGTAGATGCAGATTCAAATCAGGATGCTTTTCTTTAATAATGTATGGTGACTTTGCAACATTTACTTACTCTTTGAGTCTCTTTTTAGACTATAAAACGGAGTTGATATCAGGATTACATGAGCAAAGGCATTCAAGGAACCAAACTCACAATAAGCATTTCAATAAATATTTGCTGTCTACCCTCTCCTTTTCTTCCTGTTTCAGGAAAAGTTGCAGTCCCATCAGACAGCACACGTGCATGTCACTATGTTAGCCCAGAATACTCGCAGGAAAATAAGCGTCCTTGTAAGGCACGCACTGCGTGGAGAGCTGAGAGTGGCCAGGACTAGTCTGCTGTGTGTCACTCGCCTGGAGGCTAAATCGGGACAGGATTACCCGGGGGGAATGGTGTCCAGCTCCTGTGTGGAGGCCACAGTCCCCTCCCCAGGGCCAGCCACCGGGCAAGCCTCCCGATCCGCAGTGTCATCTCTGCTGCTCCCTGAGTGGGAATGGGGACACTTTTGGGGCTGAGAAGACTGGGGAAAGCCTCCGCTTCATGTCCTTTCCGTGTCGTAGCCATGAACCAAAGTGGGATAAGCCCACGGAGAGGCGGCGGCTCCCAGTCAGTCTTCCCCTTCTTGAGCACCTGCCTAGGCTGCATCTCCCGGGGTTTCAGAGAAACCCAGAGGGCCCAGGTCCCCTGCGTGGGCTCTTGCATCGCACATTCCTCCTCCTGGCCACCTCTGTGCTGGGCAGTGCCCTTGCCCAGCCCCTTCTGACGTCAAGGCGGAGCTCTCAGAAACCGCAGGCAGTAGCTTTGATTTGCAGGCAAAGCATGGGCTCTACCTGAAGATTTGCCAGGAAATATTTTCAGAACCTACGCAGAATGCGAGCTCTTCTCTCCTGGCCCCTGGTCACTGCAGAGGCCCGGCCTGTTTTTCCCTGGGTGCTTGACCAACCTCTCGAACCTGTGCCACGTGGAGCCTCAGCTCAGGGCCCTCAGTGGCTTCCCACCTCCCTCGAGTCTCCCAGAGTGGCTGCTGTCCACAGACCCGACCCGGCCCAGCGCCCGGCTCCCTTGCAGGCCTCATTTTGCCACTGGCCCCTGGCCCACGTCTGCCCTGCTGTGCCGGCCTCCTGGCGGGTTCTCTGTCTAGTCGATCCCACTAGCTCCCCAGGGCCCCTTCCCTATGGGCTGGGACACCCCACAGCCCTCTTCTCCATCTGAGATGTAGGTGTTTGTGGTCACGTGGCACTACCTCCCCGGGCGAGGTCGTGGCCCACCCCCTGCCCACCCCCAGCACCGGACAGTGAAGGGCGCCTGGGGGACGTGGAGGTTGAGCGCTCTGCCGGGGGCAGCAGGCCTGTTGCTGGGAGCATTCGTGTCTTGTCGCCCAGGCTCCGTGGTCTGCTTCCTCACTCCTCAGACATTTGTCAGCGCTGGGTTATGTTCCCAGTGCCAGGCTCGGTGACAGGGATAGTGAGGTGGGCACAACAGAGTCAGAGTCCTGCCCTCAGGTGCTCACGAGCCACAGGCAGATGGGCAGGGTGAAGGATTGTCACCTGCTTGAGTCTGTGTGCAGGCAGGGTGTCCCAGCTCCGAGAGGGTACACCCTCCGACCTCTGACCTCTGTCCTTCCACCCGTGGCCCATCCTGTGACTGCAGATTCCCCTCAGCCCTGAGACCCCCCGAGAGCTCTGCCTCTGCCTGTCTGTGAGCAGTCCCGGGCCCCCAGCAGCCTCTGGAGCAGATGGGTAAGGACCGCGGCCAGCCAGCCGCACAGAGGACACGGGGCTGGTCTGCTTTGCGGGGGACTGATGGCAGCTAAACGTTCTTTAGGAGCCTCGCCGCAAGTGGCAGGTGGCTATCAGAGGCACAATTTTGTGCTATTTTTACAACAAAAGGCTTGAGGGAGTTGCTGAGCTTTTCCTTTTTTAATTTAACCTTCTCTTGTGAAACAGAGTGGTCCGGCCCTCTGTCAGTGGTCGGCCTGCGTGCTGCCAACGGGCGCTGTGTGTGTTGGGGCGCTGTGTGTGTTGGGGCACTGTGTGTGTTCGGCTGGCGCAGCTGGCAGCCCGCACCCTGCAGGCCCCAATGCTGAGGTCAGCCAGCGGGGCCAGGGCCTTCTCTGGGCTCTGGTTCATTACAGGTGCTTGGAAACCACTGACTACAGGTGAGAGGACAGTGGAGAAGCTCAGGTGGTCTCGAGGAGCACAGGGCTGTTGACTACCCATGGCCCTTTGGGGTCGGTTTTTATATGTGATATTGCACACAGCTTGTTTAGGAGAGGGAAATTCCAGGCGCTGGGATGTTGGTTTATCCAGAGCTCCTGAGGGAACTCTCCAGGGTTTGCAGTGATTGTGGCATTTCAGGCTGAGCCCTCAAATACTTGATATGTGAGCTGTGACATTTGCCTAGATATACCCTTAAAGTGGTGTCAAAGGACTGCGTGTTCTGCCAGCTACCTCCAGGGACACCTGGGAGGGACAGGGAGGTTGCATGTCAGGGCTGGGACCCGCAGCCTCTGTTTGTCACAGAGGCCCGTCTGTTTTCGTGGCTCTCCTTTTCCCCAGGTGGAAATGAATGCACAAACTTTGGAAGACTCAGGTAAATGAGTTAAAAATGCAGTTTAAAGGTCACTTATAGACTGTGAGCCCTACCATGTCACCTGAAACCTTTGCAAATGTATTAACCACTATGCCTTGTGAAACATAACCACACGACAAGGCAATATGGTTTTTTAATAACCGTTTTATGTTCATAGCTGAGACTTACAATCATTTAGGACCACCCTGAGACCACCTGAATACAAAGGAGAGTCACTGCCATATGGCAATGGCATTTGGTGTATTTGCAAAACTTGGAAATATCAGGGAACAGGGAAAACAGCATATGGAAGTCTACTGGCCCACAGTGAGTAGTGAGCGCTTGACATAAAACCTGTACATGAAATTGAGTTTTGATCTGAAAGTGAAATAATGTCATGGAAACAAGTTCCATTCATAAAATCCTTGAATGCTGCCATATTGGCCCAGAAACCTGACTATCAGCAAAGCCTGCAGTGTCTGGTTTGGCTCAGTTTACTCACCTATGTCAAACGGGTTGATAAACTAAGAGTCCCTGGCCAAATCCTGCCTGACACCTATTCTTGTAAATAAAGTTTTACTGGTACACAGCCATGCTCATTTATTTGCATATTGTCTATAGCTATTGTCATGCTACAATGGAGAGCTGAGTAGTTGGCCTGCAAATCCTGAAATAGTTACTCTCTGGACCTTTCTAGAAAAGGTTTCCTGGCCTGTGACATAGAGCATAGTACTACGGGGACCAACGGCACAGATGTTGTCCCTGCATGGTCCCCTCAGCATGGCTTTGTTCTGCAGCCAGTGGGAGCCCCATATTCAACATATGCACCTGCTAGGAGAGAGAGAGCAGAGAGCCCAGGGGACGTCCTTCTCTATGAAGCAGCAACTTAAAATTCCTGTCCAACCCATGCAGATCAGCCTTGCCGTCTTCCTATACAAAGCCGGTTTAGTGTTTTGAGGAGGGGGCATTTCTCCAAATATGAAAGATTCTGTGAGTACATATTTCCTCTTTCCTTGTCCTTCTGAAAGCAATGGCTCTGGATTTTTGAAACACAACAACAAATCAGAGACCTGATATAATCTAGCCATGAAAAGTTGGCTGTTGTTTTCCTGGTCCTGCTGTGGGACTGAAGAAGTCATCATTGTTGCCAGAACACACCAGATTTCATGCTGGTAGCCCTGACATGCTAGAAGGGAATATTTTCATTGCTCAGCCCTCAAATGTTCCTCATTGGGGGCTTGTCCCATTGTGGGAATTTGGGTTAGAGACAGAGCTGGGGGAAAACTTCCTGGATGATCTTTGGCAAAGTTAGGTATGGAGAGTGCTGGCCCCCTGTACCCCGGTATTCTCCGGGCCCAGCCTCCATGCCGAAATGGGTGCCAACCAATAAACAGGTGCATTCTGAATCCTGCCACTGTCCTGAGGTCCCAGCCAGCACAGGAACCAGAATTGCTCCCATCAATATCTAAGCCAGAACAGACACCTGCCACCAGGTGCCACCAAATCACAGCTGGGTCCACATTGGACTTGCATCCTGTAGCCAGAAGAAGCTGTGTAGGTTTCACCTGCCAGTTCACTGACCTCACAGTGACACAGCAGTTGACATGTTTGGATGTGGGGCCTCGCTTACTGCAGTATGGTGGATTTTAATGTACTTTCCTTGATCTGGATGGTGATCATCTCTTTATAAGCGCGCCCCACCACCCTCTTGGAAGAGGATAGTTCCCCACTCAGCCTAAGGCCCTCCCAGGGCTTGGCCCTTAAGGGGTGCTCGTATGTATTGGCGGCTTGATGAGGAACAGGTTGGCCCTGCTTCGCACTGGGAGTGATGACCAGTTCCCTGGCCTCCGAGGTGACACCTGTCTCTGGACAGCCCTGTCTCATGGGGGAGCCCTGTCTGCCCCTCAGTGACTGGAGCCCTGGGCACTAATCGCAGCCTCCCGGTGCCCCCAAGAAGCCTGGCCCTTCAGAGTGGTAATGATGCCAGAGCTTAAGTCAGCAACCGTGGCCCCTCAGTGCTCTCATTTCCAGGCTCGGTGTCCCGTCCCCTCCTTCCCTGGCAGGGTTTGACATTGTTCTAGGCTAAGCCCGTGATGCTCAGCTTCCTCAGTGCGAATGCCCCTGTGGAGACTTGCTGGGGCTGAGTGCAGTGTTCAGGGTGTGCTGCGACACGTCCACACTGCATGCACCATTACCTTTTTTAAAAAATCTTTTTGTTATAAGATTTTATATATAATATCATATATAAGATGTTATATTACTATATAATATCATATATAAATATGCCAAAAAGTGCACTAATCATAACCATGCAGCTTGATGACTGTCACAAACAGAATTCATCCTTATAATCATTCCTCAGTCCCGAGTGGCAGGACCCTGTGCCTCTGCCCATCCACCCCCGGCCTCCCCATGTCTGCTAACACCATAGGGGAGTTGGGTTTGTTCTTGAACTTCAAATAAAGGGACTCATACATGATATAGCTGTGTGTCATACTTTGTTTTCTTTCAATATTACATTTGTAAGTTATACCCATGCTGTTGTAGGGCACTGTAGTTTGTTCATTTTCATTGCTCTATGGTGCTATTAGCTTTTTAAAAAATAGACTTTATATTTTTAGAGCAGTTTTAGGCTCCCAATAAGGTTGAGCAGAAGGTACAGAGATTTCCCGTATACCTGCCCTGCCTCCACACATGCACAGACCTCCCGTTAGCAACATCCCCCCCCCCCAGAGTAGGGACCTGCATTGACACATCGTAATCACCCAGAGTCCAGAGCTGACATTAGGGTTCACACTGGTGACAGTGTGACTTTGGTGTTGCACATTCCATGGGTTTGGACGTATGTATGATGATATGGACCGACCATTACAGCATCATACAGGGTAGTTTCACTGCCCTAAAATCCCCTGTGCTCTGCCAGTTCTTCCCTCCCTCCCCTCTAAGCCCCAGCAGCCACTAATCTTTGCTTTTCCTTTTCCAGAATGTCTTACAGTTGTAATCATACATACAGTATGTAGCCTTTTCATATTGGTTTCCTGTGTTGTTGTTGTTGTTGTTGTTGTTGTTGTTGTTGTTGGAGACAGTCTCATTCTGTCACCCAGGCTGGAATACAGTGGCACAATCACAGCTCACTGCAACCTCCAACTCTCTGACTCAAGTGATCCTCCTGGCTCAGCCTCCTGAGTAGCTGGGACTATAGGAATGCACCACTACACAGGCTAATTTTTTCAATTTCTTTTGTAGAGATGGGGTCTCACTGTGTTGTCCAAGATGGTCTCAAATGTCCAGATTCAAGTGATCCTCTCACCTTGGACTCCCAAAGTGCTGGGATTACAGAAGTGAGCCACTGTGCCTGGCCTGGTTTATTTCACTTAGAATTTAAGTTTCCTCCATGTCTTTTCATAGCTTGATGACTCTTTTCTTTTTATCCCTGAGTTACATTGCATTGTCTGGTTGTACCACAGTTTGTTTATCCATTGACCTTCTGAAGGACATCTTGGTTGCTTCCAAGTTTTGGCAATTACAAATAAAGCTGTTTTAAATGTCCATGTGTAAGTTTTTGTTTGGAAATAAGTTTTCAGCTCCTTTGGGTAAATACCAAGGTGTATGATTTCTGGATTGCTTGGTTAAAGTATATTTTTTTTTGTAAGAAACTACCAAACTGTCTTCCAAAGTGGCTGTACCATTTTGCCTTCTTCCCAGCCATCAGTGACAGTTCCTGTTGCTATATGTCCTCACAAGCATTTGGTGCTGTCAGTGTCCTGGATTTTGACCATTCTAATTAGTATGTAGTGTGGCATCTCATTGTTGCTGAAATTTGCATTTCCCTGATGACATGTGATGTGGAGCCTATTTTCATATTCTTTTTTTTTTTTTGAGACAGAGCCTCACTCTGTTGCCCAGACTAGAGTGCCGTGGCATCAGCCTAGCTCACAGCAACCTCAAACTCCTGGGCTCAAGCAATCCTCCTGCCTCAGCCTCCCAAGTAGCTGGGACTACAGGCATGCACCACCATGCCCGGCTAATTTTTTCTATATATATTTTTAGTTGTCCATATAATTTCTTTCTATTTTTAGTAGAGACGGTGTCTCGCTTTTGCTCAGGCTGCTCTCGAACTCCTGAGCTCAAACAATCTGCCTGCCTCGGCCTCCCAGAGTGCTAGGATTACAGGCATGAGCCACCACGCCTGGCCTATTTTCATATTCTTATTTACCATCTCACCATCTGTATATCGTCTTTGGTGAGTTGTCATCCTTGGTGAAAGTCTTTGGCTCATTTTTTAATCCATGTTTGTTTTCTTATTTTTGAGTTTTAAGAATTCTTTGTGTATTCTTGGTAACAGTCTTTTATATCATTGTCATTTGCAAATTGGTTGGTGGGTTTTTACTCTCAACACTTTATTTCACTCCAATCTTGCTTGCATGGTTTTGAAAAGTCAGATGTAATTCTTATATTTGCTCCCTTGTAGGTTATATGCTATTTTTCCCCCCTGCCTTCTTTCAGGATTTTTTCTTTATCTTTTATTTTATGTACTTTGAAAATGATATGCCTAGGTGCAGTACTTCTAGCATTTATTCTGCTTATTGTTCTCTGAGCTTCCTGGATCTGTGGTTTGGTATCTAGCAATAATATGGAGAAATTCTCAGTCATCATTGTTTCAAATATTTCCTTCTATCTTTCTTCTCCTTCTGGTATTCCCATTACATGTACGTAATTTCCTCACAGTTCTTGCTTTGTAGTTGTCCCACAGTTCTTGGATATTGTTCCTTTTTTTTCTTTCTGGTGTTTTTCTGTTTGCCTTTCCATTTTGGCGATTTCTATTAAGATATCCCCGAGCTCAGCAATTCTTTCCTCAGCTGTGTCCAGTCTCCTGAGTCCATCAAAGGCATTCTTCATTTCTGTTACAGTGCTTTTGATTGCTAGCATTTCTTTTTTGGTTCTTTCTTAGCATTTCCATCTCTCTGCTTACATTACCCATCTGTTCTTGCATGCTGTCTACTGTGTACATTTGTGCCTTTAGTTATTAATCATGGTTGTTTTAAATTCCTGGTCTGGTAATTCTAACATCAGTTGCCACATCTGAATCTGGTTCTGATGCTTGCTCTGTCTCTTCCAACTGGTTTGTTGTTGTTGTTTTGCCTTTTAGTATGCCTTGTAATTTTTTCTTGATATAAGACATAATGGACTAGGTAAAAAGAACTATAAATAGGCCTTTAGTGATGTGGTGGTAAGATGGGGGCAGGGGTGTGATGAACATTCTGTAGTCATATGATTAGACTTTTGGTAAGCCTGTACCTCTGGACTGTGAACTTCACCAGTGCTTCTCAGTTTTCCCCTTTCTCTCTAGGTGGAACAGGATGGCTACAGTGGGCTGGAGTTAGGTATTTCTCTTCCCCAGGTAGGTTAGGCTCTGATAAAACCCCAACAGGTGAGGTTCTGGTTAACTAGCTTCTCCTGGGGGCAGACGTTATTAAGAACAGAATACTTTGGCGGATTTCAAAACAGTCCCTTCCCCCTTCTGCTGCCTCCCCCTGCCAGATGCATGAGGTCGTTTTTCTTCGATTTTCACTGTGAGGACCTTCTGGGGCTCCGTGAGGTACAACTCACAAAGATGTGGGCCTCCCAGTGACTGGGTGCCCCTGGAGTTTTATCTGTCAGACTTGTCCGCACTGAGCCTGCAGCATGGATCAGTTGTGGTTCAGGTTTTTCTATCTCAGCACTGGTTCCTATGGGGATTTCTGCTCTGGGAAGCAGTGACTCTCTGCACACTTCAGTGTTCTTAGGATGGAGTTCCTAGACACGGCGTTCTCGGGTCAGAGGGTGTGCAGGCCTCCATGGCACTGATGCTTTATAGGAGTCACCAAACAGCCCACCCTAAATTTCCATCCCACCAAAACAGGGAAGTCCCTGTTCCCTGCACACTGGCCAGCCCCATGAGAGGCTTCGTGTTCATCTTTGCTGATTTGACAAGAAAAGAACCAAAAAAGAAAGGAATCTCTTGTTTAAAATTGTATTTCTTTGATTACTAGTCAGCTATAACATTTTAAACTGTGTTTAATGGCAATTCACTTTTCTTCTTTTGTGAGTTCCCTGATTTTGCTCTTGGCCTCTTTTTCTTTTAAGGTATCTGTCTTTTTCCCCCACTGTTTTTTAGAGTCTTTATTCAGTAAAGATATTCAGCCTTTGTCTCTCATAGATCCTGCGAGTATTTTTCTACTTTATTTGCCTTTTTGTTTTGTTTCTGTAATTTTTAACCTAGAGTATTTGGTTTTGCTGTACCCAAATCTTTGTTATCATACCTGGAAATACCGTCCCCAGTTCAAGATTAAACATCTATTCTTATCTTCTTCTTGGACATTCAAGGTTTTTTTTCGCTAACATTTATGCCTTTAATTCTTATGGAATTGACTTGGCATATACGGTGGATTAGAGATCTAATTTTTTTTAATGGGTAGCCACCTTTAATCACATTTTCTAACTGATTATTACTGGTATATGGGCCAGCCAATGATTTTTATGTATTCATTTTAGAATTGGCAGCCTTTCCTAAGTTCTTATTTATTCTAATTTTTAGTTGTTACTCTGTTTTTCTAGGTAGAAAATTGTATTCTCTTCTTTCTAATATTTATGCTACTTATTTTATTTGATTTGATTTCTTTGGCTCTAATTTCTAAACCAGTATTAAGTAATAATGTAGATATTATGGTATTTTCTTTTTTTTCTTGCCAAAATTAATCTGGTATTTTCTTTTTAATTTTTACAAAATTAAATGTTTTGCACGATATTTTGCTATTGCAAAACTCTGACTTATAGGAAGCCTTTGATTACCTTTCCCTTTGTGTGACCAGTGAGGTCTGAGGGGCCCCTGCGGCTGATCTGAGCTGGGCACTGAGCTTGGGACCCTGCCGGTCATGACCTTGAGAGGTGAGCGAGGCGTGGAGGTCAGGGGTACCTGTGTGCATCTGCCCCTAGGACAGAACTCCACAGTGGCCCTGATGGTGATCACAAATTCGTGACGTCACAAATCGATTTGTTTGGTGTTTTTTAAAGCCAGGGAATTGGGGGAGAGGACAGGGAAAATGAGGGGTGGGACTGCCTCTGGCTGCCCGACACCCTGCCCTGTTCTCCTGAGAGGGGCAGGTTTGGAAGTGACCTTGGAGGAACTTCCCAGTACAGAGCGTGCGCCGGCTGTTCTCTGTGTGTTCTCGGGAAGACGTGCCCAGCTCTGCTAGACGTTATCTCGCGTCAGATGAGCACCCCAAATGGGGCGGTCCCTTGGCTCACAGTGAAGCAGCTTCTTGGATAATTTCATGAGCTTCACCAGCCTAAAACCTGTCCCTCTGAGCCTAAGGGCAGCCTGCAAGTCACGTATTATTGCTTCCCTCCTCAGCTCCTTAGAGTCACACTTAGGCCAGCTGGTTCCCCAGATTCCCGAGGACAGATGACAGGGAGGTTTTGATCTAGGGGAAGGTTAGGCAGATGGGCCTCGAGGGGGCTCTGAAATGCACCCTGGCTGCTGAAGGAAGGACGGTTCTGGGAGAGGGATGGCGGCTAGCCAGAGTCCCCTTGGTGTGGCTGTCCCTGTGGCGGGACAGTCCTTTCCCCCTTGACACTTGCTGCAGCCGTGTTGTTTCTCTTTCCCCAGGGTTCCTCTCTGGTCGCTTCCTCCTATTAATCCCCGTCTCTACCAGTCCTTTCTCTGCTCCACCTCTCCTGCCCACGTCCCCACCGGGGGTCTCTGTGGTTCCCATCACCTGCGAGTGTCCCAAGCCTTTCCTTCCGCACCACCTGCCTGTCTACCAGCCGCAGCGTCCTCCTTGCTCCGTGCCGCTCCCTTCCTCCTCCCGTCTGTTTCCACTGTGCATTTCCACTTGGTATTGTTCAATATGCCAAAGAATTTAAGAGCATTATTCAAAGCTTTATGTAGCCACGACTCTAAATAAATGTAGCTGGAGTGGGTTATTTTTTTGTTCTTTGATGTAGCCAGAACCTTAAAACATTTTATACTTGGCTGAATTTGTTTTTATTCCAAGTATTTTTATTTCATTGAATAAGTAATAGGAACATGAGTTTTAAAACACTAACTCTATTATAAATTGCCGAGCTTTTCCATCTGGGGGTCGCTGCAGCTAGGATTAATAGCGCCAGCGAGAAGGAGAGTGCCCCTGGGTGAGGGTGGAAGGGTGGACCTTTCACGTGTCAGACATCTGAATGGACAACGCACCCTCTTAGAACCATTCCCAGAATCTTTCCTCAGCCTCCCCAGCGCTAACCAGTCTCTCATTTCCTTTGTGTTGTGCGTGTCCGTGCGCTTGCACACACGGCGGCCCTGGAACCCCAGGATGAGATTCTGACCGTGCTGAGAAGAGTGGACGAGAACTGGGCGGAAGGCATGTTGGGGGACAAGATTGGCATCTTCCCGCTCCTGTATGTGGAGGTAAGGCCGTGCAGATGTGCCTCCTTTTTTCTCATTGTTTTTTGCCAGGCAGGGGGTGCCCTGACCTCGGAACCCCTTTTCTAAGAGAGAAAACAGCGTAGGTGAGACAGCTGCCACGTGTGGGTTTGATTCAGATCACTGGGGCGATGCTGTGGGAACTGCTTGGCCAGTTCTGAGTGGTCAGTCCCACGCCCAGGCTGCAGTCATCTTGCTGCGTGGGCAATGACACAGGCCCTGTGCAGACCTCCCCCTTCTCGTGGGACACCTGCACCTGGCACCTGTTTTTCCGAGACTCACCCAAGTTCTGCAGCTCTTGTCCCCAGCCCCGGAGGAGAAGAGCCCACCCTGAAGGCAGCGTTCCCCTCCCGCTGTGAACAGCCGTCTTCAGGTCCTCCTTGAACTCTGGATTATTGGGCAGTTCGGCTAACCGAGAGTCACTAAAGCAAAGGTGGCTCAAAGCTAATCTGAGACTTGTTAATTTCCTATCTCTTCTCTAGGTCTCTAGTGAGTAAGTTTGGGCAGTTGCTGAGCAGGGAGCACCTTAGCACATGGGCTGTGCGTGTGTGTAGGAGAATTTGCCCACGGCACGTGTGGCTGCCGTGCGTCAGTGCAAGGCCACACGTGTATGTCATGAGATGACCACATGCTTTCATCCTGTAACCACTGGTGTCATCCCATAAGGACCGTTGCAGATAATGCTTCCCGAGAGCTTGCTCATGCCAGACGCTTCCAAGTCCCTGCTCATGGTCTCTTCTCAGTAACACTGGCACATGCAAACTGCGAGTGCCCCAGCTTTGCAGACGAGTGCTGTCACGGCAAGGTTGTGTGGCGTTCCCAAGGCCCCACAGCAGAGGAGCAGCAGGGCAGGGCTTGAGCTCAGGAGGTTTGGCTGCAGACCTAGCCCTTCGCTCTCCTGCCCCCTCATCATCTCCCACTAACGAGCGGCAGTTTACTCAGGTCAGCACAGGGTTCCACATGCCGCCCGCCCACCTGGCACAGGTAAGGGCTTAAGACCTGGCAGGAGCCCACAGGTGACATAGCTGTCTTTACCACACCTACAGGGTGGTGTGTGGATGCTGGGAGATATCTGTTGCCTACAGGATGAAGTCCAAATGCTCTAGCCTGGCATTCAAGGCCCTGCGCAGTCTGACCCTAATCTGCTTTGCCAGCCTCATCTCTCTCTCACTGTTTCCTCTTCCCCAAACATTCTGGCCAGGGGTTCTCTCACATTTGCTTTGGATAAGCTGCCTGGGAGATTCTGAGACCTTCCCGCAGCAATGACAGGAGGTCCTCACACACACACCCCTCTCTAGTCACTTGCATGATTCAAGCTCCGCCCAAAACCTTGTAAGTTTCCATTCGTCTGTGCACTTGTTCAGCTTTCTTGTCCTGATGCTGAAGATCAAAGAACTTCATGTGTGAATACCACTGACAGGTTGTCTAAAAGTCAGAAGTCGGAGCTCTCAGACATTTATAGCCAGTGAGACTTTTTTATCCAGGCGGAATCTTACAGGGATACACAGAGACACATACAAGCATGTTCACAGAAACGTCATTCTGGCAGCCCCTAATGGGAAACCACTCGAGTGACCATCGGCAGTGGACGGCTGTGTGAAACACGGATCTCCGCACAACGGACTCCCCAGCAGTGGAAACAACAAAGACTACAGCCTTCAAACGCCTGGATGAATCTCATAGAGTTATGAAAGAAGCCAGGCATAAAAGAGTATATGCTGTATGATTTTTTTAGGAAGTTCAAAAGCAGGCAGAACTCGTCTGTGGGGACAGAAGTCAGAGTGGTAGTGACTTTGGGGGATTCTGACTGAAAGAGGCAAGAGGTAGTTTATGGATGCTGGAAACTTAATATCTCGATCTTGGGATCAGGTTCTGCCTCTGCTCCTAGGCACAGCCTCCTTCTGCCCACCTGTGCTTCACGGATGAGAGGCCCTGGATGGCCCCTGAGGCTCAGAAACAGGCCCTCCTCCTGGGGGCATCCTGGGACAGGGGCCCACTGCCCCTCTGGACCCTTCCTGGGACAGCTGCCCATGCAGTGCCGCCCTGCGCCGGGCCATGGATCCATCACCTGGGAGCCTCGGCTCTGTGACAGACTCGTGGGCACTCAGCCACGCTGACACCACCCAAGCAGGTATTTCCCAAGACTGGGTCTCACTGTTCACTTATGGATGCATTTTGCAGAGCTGAGCTACAGAGGCAAAACCCATGTTGGTCTCACCATGTACACACCCCGAGGGGTGGACCCTGGTGGATGGGAAAGGCAGACTCGGCCCAGACTGCCTTCCCCGTGGGAGGTGAGCAGGCATTTGAAGTCAGAGCTTGGGTCTGCTGCAGCTTTGTGTGGGCATCAGACCCGCACGCCAGGAGGGAGCCAGGGGCTCTGTCTTGGGCACAGTTTGGAGCGTTGTCTGTTCCCTGGTGCTCAGGAGGGATGACCTTGCCCTGGAGGCATAGCTTCATTCATGCTCACATGAGCTTGGGCACACAGAGGTCTCTTCTTCGGCCGCTCCAGCTGGGACCTGCGCACAGTGCAGGAGCACCCAGGTCTGTGGGCAGGCGTCCAACAGGGGTCCTGCCAGCACACACCTGTCCCGCAGGGCTGAGGGCCTCCCACCTTGCCTGGCCTCGGGTTTCCATCTGTCGGTGTGGGCCAAGATGCTCAACCTGGGGTGGACCTTGAGAAGTAAGAGGGAACGTGCTCTGCGAACAGTGTGCTGCTGTCCCTCCAAGGCTATGTCTTTGCCTGGGCTTGTGGGTGGCACAGTGAGGTGAAGGGCACAGCCTGGCCTGGCCTTGTGTGGCTGCAGCTGCTGTCTGAGAAGGCAGACCCTGTCTCTGGAAATATCTACACTTCCTGCTGTGTCCTCTAGAAATAGTCCTCTCCCCACCCTCTCCACAGCCCCCACGGCCCCCACTGCCAGCTGCCAGAGGCGTCCACCCCATGAGCTGGGCCCACCAACCCTGGGCCCCGAGTGTCCGCACGGTGCTGGCCGAGCCTCCTCCCCACTGCCTGTCCAGCTCCCCTGCCTGTGGCCCTGGCCACTGTCCCACATCCTGAGCCTGCCTCCTTGTTCCTTTCTCCCACCAGTTTTGGAAGCAGTCACCCTCCAGTGTCTATCCTCATGCCAGGACCGAGGGCACAGCTCCCTGATACCTGCCCGTTGGTCCCGCTGGCCGGGCAGCGCCCTCACTGGGAGCCTGGGCTGACCCTGCCGCAGTGTCAGGACACAGACAGGGGCAGACAGGCAACTCCGGTCCAGGGGATGTGACAAGACTTAAACCCACATGCTCAACAGGGCCTTTCTTCTGGGTCTTTAGCCCTCGAGAGGGTAGAATAATCTGTCATCATTTTGGTTTTTCAAATGCGCTTGTCCTCATGGGAGTGTGAGTGATTCATTCTGAGAGAATTCCTCCCTCTGGGGAAGGGGCCACGGTGCCACCTGCAGTGGTATGAACGCACCTAGGGTCACGGGGAGGGCTCTGTCACCCAGAGTCCTGCCCTGCCTGTGGCGTGAGCACCCACCAGAGCAGCACCCAAGCCTGGCCTCCTTTCCCAGGGGCGCCATGCCCGCACGCCTGGCGTCGCCCTCAGTGGGGCGTGGGCTTCAGAGCAGAGCCAGCCGGGCCCAGCTCGTTTGGCTTCACCGCACAGCAGAGGTGCCGTCTGTGGCCAGTGTCTCCACCTTGTCAGGCTCAGTGCCTTCCCTCGAACCAGGGCAGTGACACGAAGGTAAGAGTCACCAGCCCAGGCTGGCAAGTGTCGGCCCATGAGGACTGTCCCTTGGTGGTGGCGTCATTGTCGTAAATGTTTGTGGAATGAAAACTGCTTATCAGTCCATTCGAGTGTTTGTTGAATATCTTTGTGCCATTCCTGAGCATCCAACACATGTGGCCTTATGTGGCTGCCTGATTTTTAAAGGCAGGCGATGCCCCGTCTCACTGCAGGCAGTTTCCTGCGCTGAGGTTTGCAGTTGGATCACGTCAGCAAGACAGGACAGGGATGTTCAAGGTGTAGACACTCAGGCTGCAGGACGGGAGGGAGGCTCTCTCGAAAGCTGTCTGCAGGGAGCGCTGGCAGGAATCGGCCTCAGGGAGTGACCCACAGACGGGACACAGGCTGCCCTGGCGTGCTCGACGAGTCTCGGTTGGTGGCTTGCGTGGAGACTTAGAGGCATGTAGCAAACCTGCCAGTGACTCTTGTGAGTGAGCAAAGTCTCTCGCGGGGCCAGAATCTAGACCCCAAAGACCGCAACAGGCTGGAAACGCGGTCAGAAAGAACGCCGGAAGGTAATAAGCACAGGTGTCAGGTTCTGCTTTCATGTTGACAAAGTCAGCTGTTCAGGTAGGGCGATGGTGGGCCTGGACCTCAAGGAGTTAACTGAAATGGACCTTCAAAGTTACTGGATGATACGATAGTGCTTTTTTATCGTGAGTGGGAGGTTTAGAGATTAGCTGCTCTCTGCGTGGTTGGCATGTGCACGGTGGTTGCCTGGATAGGCCCTCCCACGCACACCCTCACCCCACACGTGCACACGGAGTCCCTCGGATCCTTAAAAGCATCCAGTATCCCATCATCTCTGGCAGCAAATGCAGGGAGTCTTGGAAGCCCCTTCTGAGGTTCCCCCAACATTCTCCTGGGAAGAAAGAAAAGGCAGAGGCAGGGTGCAGAGTCCTGTCCCAGCAGCCGGCCCCCTCTGCCAGGCAGCTGTACTCGGGGAGTGGACAGAGCTGTGCAGGGGCTGGGCTGTTTGGCTGCCGGGTTTGGCTTGGGGGGAGGTCAGGAGCCGTTCCCTGGAGGGGAAGCTCTTCACCATGTAGTATTTGATTAACGCTGTGACTGTTCGTGCCATTTCCGCTGACTGCTTCTATTTGAGCTGCTTTTCAGTGGGGCATAAGTGGTCACATGATCCTTCTCCCCACTTGGCTGATGAAAATCATGAAGCCAAAGGTGTTGGGAGGGTGAGTAAGAGCTGGGCTGGGCTGGGAGGGGCTGGAGCACATGGGGAGCCGTCGGTCAGGGCTGGGAGTGGAGTTGGGGGAGGCCCAGGGTCCGCCGACTCAGAGAAAGCACCGTCACAGTGGAAGCCGTGGTAAGATCACCCCAGGATCGCAAGAGAAGGAGCTGCATGGGGCAGAGCATTGTGACTCTGAGGAGCCAGACCCCAGCCCTGTGTGGACTCGGCACACGTGTGCCTCCATTCCTGTGTTGAACAAACTCCGTGTGGTGTTTGCTGTGCTATTTATAGATCCTGGAAAAAATAATGGCAGTGAAAACTAAAATCCTGATTTAGCCAAATAAATGTAATACCCAGAAAAGTAGCAGACGTTGCTAATGACGGCCATTTCCCTCTTGAGAGTCCTTATCTTCAGTGCCATGGTAACGTGCGTCGTCAGACAACTTTGTTCCAAGCCTCAGTCTGTTGCAGCGTTGAACTCAGTTCTTCCTGCGCATGTAGCACGGTTGTCTCCTTGTTGCTTCTCAGTTTTTATAAAGAGAGGATATTATTTTGAACCTCTGCCCCAAACATGGTGTTGAACCGTTTGGTAATGACTTAGAGGACGACCGACAGCTCTCACTGGGGACAGAATGACTCTGCCGTTGTTATTAATCGTGCGTGTTCCGTGCTGTTTCAATACGTGAACAGCTCTTCTGTGAGTTGGACTTGCTGTCTCATGATGTCTGTTATTTCCTCACTTTGGTCTTGTGGGTTTTTAGCCCTTGACTGGGGCAGGCAGGATGTTCTCGGGGAGGAAGGCAAGGAGAGTGTGACTTCTAATGAGGGCCACAAGACAAGGCCCCTTTCTCCTCCTCAGCGCCCGCCAGACCCGTCTTGTTGCTGGTCAAGGTGGGCAGACCTGCAGCTGTGTGCTCCTGGGTGAGGGGCTCGTTCCTGGTCACTGTCCTGGTGTCTGCCTCCCCTCCTTCCAAGGACCCCTCAGCTTCTCAAAGAGGAGCCCCGCATGTCAGGAAGCCATGTGGGTAGTGGGAGAGGGACTGGTTCTCTGCTCCCAACTGGCTTCTGTGCCCCTCCGGGTGCCCACCTGAGAATTTTGGGCGGGGTCAGAGCGTCTTGGACTCTTGGTCTCGACTCTGGAACCGGGGGCTGCGTGGGCTTTATTGAGCGGTTTGATGCTTCTGAGCTTTTTCCTGCTCCTTTGCACGCCTGGTAATTCTGATTGGATACTGACTTTGTGAATTTTACCTTGTTGGGTACTGGATGTCTTTGCATTCCTGCACATATTCTTGAGCTTTGTTCTGGGGTACCGCTAAGTTACTTAGACACAGTCATGCTTTGAGGCTGGCCCTGAAGCTCCATTAGGCAAAACCAGGCAGGCTTTTATGTAGGGCTAATTTCCCTACTGCCGAGGCTATAACCTTCTCTACTCTGTGCCCCATGATTTATGAGGTTTCCACTCTGGAGGGGGATGCAAGCTGTTCCCAGCTTCATGTGAGCTCAGAGCTGGTGCTGCCTTGTCCTCGCGGGCAGACCTTTCCCCAGTCTGGGGGTTTCCTCATGGGAATGCACTGATCAGAGTCAGCTGGAGACGCGAGGGGCCCTGTGCCGATCTCCAGCTCGCTCGCTCCCTTCTCCAGGGCTCTGGCCTGCAGTCCGCGGCCTCCCCAGACTGCACGCTCCATCCTTGCAGTGCAAGGAGAGGCCGGAGAGCCCAGAGACGACACCAGAGCCCACCTCACGGACTCCGCCTCTTGGAGATTACTGTCCTGTGCTTTCCGATGTCCCATGTCTGAAAACCATGTTTTATGGATTTGTTTTCAGTGTTCAGGGCAGGAGGGTAAATAGGACCCCTGTTATTCCACCTTGGCTCACTGCATGTTACCAGTGATGCTTTAGGAATTTTGAAATAAAGGTCAGAAAATTAGAACACAAGGTATTTTTGGTAGAAGAGAAAATCCATAGGTCAGCTGTGGTTCTCCAGTGCTGAATCTCCCCAACTTCAGTGCCAGGAGTAAATAATCCAGTTTTTCCTTAGGCGAGGAACTGACAAAGTCTTTGAGGCCATCATTCACTGGGGAGCCTGGTTCTGACACGCTCCAAGCATCCCCCGTGTCCCGCCCTCGGGGTGAGCCAGTGGGTTTGCTGGTTCCACAGCCGGTGTTTCCTCCACTCCTGCCAATCAGGCGTGGCTGCTGCCTCCTCAGTTCACCCTCAGGACACACTGAATATGCCACATTAGAGGTGATGCGGAAGAAATGGGAAGGAAACTACTCAGGGATTTCTGCCAGGTAACACTGGGAAGAGACACAGGTTTGTTAGGAGTTCCACCTTGTTGTTCTTGTCGCACGTCCTCGTCTGTTTCCTACAAGCCTCTGCAGCACTGGGTAGCCTGTGACCCTCCACCCCTTGGCGTGCAACTAATCGTGCTTGCGTTTCTGTGTCCAGGTGTGGGCTGTGCCTCCGTGAAAACTTAGAGCACTCCTGAGGGGTGAAGCACCCTGGGTGAGGAAGGCCAGAGGCAGGGACCCGTGGGTGGGGACTGCCCACAGGGCGTCTCCTGGTGTTTGCCCTTGTGTCTGCATCCGAGCAAATTGGTCTGGGAGGCAAATTCTTAGACCTTTCTGGGAAAACAAGCACCATGTTCTGCCTTCACCAACAACCCACTGTTCCCCTCACCCTTCAGTAGGATTAAGAAATGAGTGAAAGCGTCTCGGGGTCTGTGCATCTTCCTGCTGGGATCGGATCCCCAAGACGTGATCCACACATGCACGTGTGTTATCCTGGGTTGTTGTTTTTTGTTTTGTTTTGGTTTGGTTTTTGCCCCCAACAAAAATAGTAGGTACACAGTTACCACCTTGCCCAGATTTCTCTCTTCTTTAAGCTTCTTGAACTACCTGTGAGAGCAACATCTTGTAGCATAGTATCTTACATTCCACAGTTGCTGAGTGTCTTGTTGCTGTTACTGTTTTGCTTCCCTAACTGCCCTTCCGAGCCAGACCCAGAACATGCAGTTCTTCCCCTTCTTGGTCCCGGCACAGTGCTTGGCCCAGGCAGGCGGGCAGTGGGGTTGTGGGCCAGTGGTTTCCAGAACTAATCAAGTATGGGGAATGGCCCGCTGACCATTTCTGAATGGTCTTAGCTAGGCGCTTTCAGCATGTTCTAGAATGCCTTGGCAGGACTAGTAAGTCCTCGGTCCTCACCCACAGCCCAGAAGCTTCTGTGGGGACGGTGACAGCCCTGACTGCAGCCTGAGAGTTTTGGCCACGAGCGGGGCCCAGGCCCAGGGGAAATGGAGCCTCAGGCCGTAGTTTGTGAGGTTTGGTCGTACCGGACCCAACGCAGCCAGGGATCCCTGCCCACAGCGTGCCCTGCCTCCTGCATGGGGGGCAGCACACCTCGTAAGTGTCCCTGGGGACCTCGAGGCTGGAGAGCCCAGGTGCTGATCCAGGACCTCTGAGCCCCTGCCTCAGTCCTTGGCGCTGGTCCTTGGCACTGCAAGGAAGTGCACACGCAGACCGGTGGTTCCCCTCTGCTGACTGTTTCAGTAATTAGGAGCGAACTCTGTGTTGGCTGTAAGCGGCAGTGTGGGACACAGCGGTTCAGGAAGGGTTTCCCCCACGCGGTTTACCAGCGGGATTTAGTGATGTGCTTGCTGAGGGCACAGCCCTGTTTTGGATCTGAAGCCAGTGAGAGAGGCTTCAAGGAGCCTCTTCCAGAGACCAGCAGGGACAGAAAACTTGTCAGCCCAGGGGCAGCTGCACCCGAAGTCGGCCTTGGGACAGGCTGCATCCAGCCACTCACCTGGGGCCTGGGGGAAATGACAGCATGCTGACGTTTGTCTACACCATTTTCACCTCAGGCCCCAGCTGTGTTTCTTCCTCACCACGACGCACGCACGGCTCGTATGTGCAGTAATACTCCCACAGGCCCCGTAGGTCAGTCGTGGGGTTAATTTCTCCCACCTTGAGCCCCCCGCTGGGCCCTGTGGCCCCAGCGTGCCCTGTCCTCCCACGCTCCGCGCCCAGGGCACCGGCTCCCCAGACCCGGCCTCTGCAGACCGCCTTGGGCCCACTGTGCAGACGCCTCCAGCACCGTGGCTGTCAACGCGGTGCCTGGACTTGGCACCTCTCTCCACGTTCCACGTTCTCATCTTCTCACCTGTGCCTTTCCTGTCCGAGCAGCCAGGCTGTGGTTGGCAAACCTTAGTGAGCATCGGCGTCACCCAGAAAGCTCCGGGCCCAGCCAGGGAGAGCCCGCTGCGGCGGGGCCAAGCTGAGGCTGGGGCGGAGGTGGCTGGTCCACAGGGCACACGGGGCAGAGCTCACCAGGCCCCGCACCCCCCGCGCCCAGCCCAGGGCCTTTCCTCGTCCGCCACGTCTGCGCTCTCCACATTTAGCACACGCCTCCCTCCTCCGGCTGTGTT
Organism: Lemur catta; assembly: GCF_020740605.2. NCBI lineage: Eukaryota > Metazoa > Chordata > Mammalia > Primates > Lemuridae > Lemur > Lemur catta. Next base: position 81,155,072 of record NC_059131.1, read on the forward strand.
CCTCCGCCACAGTGACCTTGAAACAGCCCCCCTGTAACCTCAAACCACCCACCGCATCCTGGCTCCTGCCACCTCACCCTACACACGGCGTCACAGTCCTCTCAGGGACCTTCCCGTGGAACACTGCCCCGGCACATCTTCAAACGCTTCCAGAACATTCTTACATCCATCTGCCATCTCATCTTCAGAACATCCTGGGGAGAGGGGATGCGCTTCATTCTCCTGGCGACAACCCGCGGCCAGCCCCAAACGGGGCCCACAGCGATCAGGGGTTCCATGCCAGACTCTGAAGTCAGCACCACAGACGTCCTCTGCTCTCAGGAATGCCAGTGAGGAAGCACTTTGCGGCTGGGTTGCAAACCCTACAGCAGTCTGACCTGCAGTGTCTCTTCCCAGCGACCCTTTTGTGGATTAACATGTGGACCACAGTCTTCCAGGCTCACCTCCTTCCCGAGTCTTCCGACCACAACCGTCTGGCGGGAGGGTGTCTCAACCCCATCCACATGTAGAGAAGTTGGAAGGAAACTTGTTTTGTCAGATTCCCCGCAGCCCCGAGGACGGGCCTGGCCTGGCAGAGATCTGCCTCTGAGGCCACCCCCTCCTCGGGCAGGCCTCGCTGGTGGTTGCAGTTTTCCAGATGTGAGATGAGAGCACACGTAGGCGTGGAGAGATTGGCATCTGGGTGCCCATTTGGTGACAACAGAGAGTTTCTTGGCTGAGGTCCAGGGCTGTGTTTACTGCAGAAGGCACGGCACGTCCAGTTTTACAGCCGGAACCAAATATGCCCATCTGGAGTCCCTGGGGGTCACAAGGGTCTCTAGCGTCTTCGTTCCAGAGGAGACCAAGTCTGTGGGGGGACGTGTCCTGCAGCTCGGAGCTGCTGCCTCACCGCTGGTTCTAACTCTTCACCGTGGACTGTGACCAAGATAACACTCCGGCCACTTGGACGCATGCTGTGCTTGTCTTTATGTACCTCTGCCGAGTTACCTGTCGCTAACACTTCCTGTCTGGAAAGGAGAGGGCGCTTGATCCTGGGGGCCGGGGCACGTTTAAGATTCAGGTCAGGTAAGTGCTCGCACTGTGCATGCACATCTTGGGGGATCCTCTGAAGCCACCTCAGTTCAACCAGTGGTGCCAGATGAGGAAGGCGGCAGACTCTGGCTTCATCCTGTTTCTGCTCAGCCCACGCAGGCGCGCACGGCCGCTGTCTGCTGCTCTCGCATCTGTCAGGTCCTTCAACGTGGGAGCAATTACGGGCTCTGGTTTGAAGCGACTGAGGACTCGCTTTCTGTCGGGAGACAGAGCTTGGGTTATCAACTGCGTGTTCCAGATGTCTTGTTTCCGGGATGTGTCCTTCCTGCCCCTGTGCCCAGGCCCCCTCAGTGCCCTGCAGAGCAGCACCTGGTTCCCCGGGAAACCATTCTGATGCGAGTCCAGGCGCTTGCTGGTTGTCACAAACACTTGTGTCCGGGCTGGCTGCTTACAAATGAAGGCAGCCCGTCCTCTCTATCACAGCCTTAGGGTGGGGGGACCCACCATGCTGGCATCTCCGAGGAGAGCAAATGGCAGCCTTATTCATCCTCTCGATTTCAACCGTAAAACAGAAATACACCTGCTGCCCCCGCCAGGACCACTGCCATCCACCGGGCGGTCAGCTTGCCCCTTCCCCTCTAGGTCTCTGCTGGTGGCTGAGTCCTTCTGGAAGAGTATGTTCTCGCCGTGGGGTGCCCTCCACACTGGCCTTCTCTGGCCACTGGTTGTCCCTGTGTCATCCATTCCTTGAGCCCCCACTGCGGGCCAGGCCGTGGGGACGCAGCCTGCACAGAGCAGAGAAGCATGTTGAGACCCGGGTTCGTGTGGGAGGACGCACACAGTGAAGGAAGCAAATCCTGGAGGGAATTACATCCTCTGTGGAGAAAACTCATCCTGGGAAAGGGGCACAGGGACGTGGGGAGGAGTTCCCACAGTCTCGGTGGGGACACTTGGCCTTTGGGGGGAAGGAAGAGAAGGGGCAGGCCTGGCGGTGGCCCAAGCTGGGCAGCAGCTGAGGGACGTGCCTGGGTGACTGAGCAGCAGGCACAGGTGGGGGGCAGCAGGAGGCAGAGCCTCTGAAACTTCACCATCTGCTCCAGGTTGGGTCTGGGGTCACCCTTCCAGGACCCTCCCTTCTCAGTGCCCTTGACCCCTGACCCCATGTCCACTGACTCGTCCTGGCCACGTCCTGGCCATTCCCAAGCCCACCCCTGCCATTGCCTGGGTGAGCTCTGAGGGTGTAAAATGAACAGGGAGAGAACCTTATAGACTAAGTTTTCAAGCTCTGGTTGTAGGAACCCCATGGGGCCCTGGGGTGTGGGCAGACGGCCTCGGGGCAGCCCCAACCCCAGGCTCCAGCTGGGTCCCCCTGTCTCCCCTCCCCACGGTCCACGCTCACAGCAGCCGCACCAGGAACCGTCTCTGCAGAGGTAACACAGGCGCTTCACTCTCGCTTAAGGCCCCCGGTGGGACCATCACTCTTACAGTAAATGCAGACTCCTCGCTGCAGTGTACCCCTGGGGTCCACTTGGCCGAATCCTCCCTGCGTGCCCTAGTGCTGCCCGCTGCCTGGTGTGCCGGCCTTGTTGGGCCCCTTCCTCTGCCCCGTGATGGGCCAGGCCCCTCCCACCTTGGCATCAAGGCAATCAGGCAGAGGGGGCACAAGCCAGCCCACCAGGCTCCAGCCCAGCTCTGTCACTCACCAGACGCACGGCATGTCATTTAATCTCCCTGTGCCTCAGTGTCCTCATCTGTGTAGTGGGTGTAACAACCTCACCTACCTCACAGGGTTCCTACGAGGATTACATTGGAGACGAAAGTGAACAGCCCAGAACAGAGTGAGGACCATGAGTCAGAAATGGTTATTACCATAACTTTCATTTTCTCGCCCTGCAAAAACCCCAGTGACCCCTAAGTCACTCCCGTGTCACTCTGTAGAGAGCAGTAAGAGACCCCCAAGTCTCATAAAGAATTGCATTTTACTGCTAGAGTGTTGTGTTTCAGGCTGTGATATGAACAGAGAAAAGAGAACTTCAACCTTCTTAAAAGAAACAATTTGGAATAGTCTCATGTTTCATTCAGTGTGGAGGAAAACCATCATTCGGAGAGTGAGTTTCCCTGAACTGTGCAGGGCAGGGGAGCCGTCTGAGATAATCCCAGCTTTCAGGGGAGGGACAACCACCACGCTGGGGGCAGAGCCCGAGGTCGCCACGTGAATGAGGGGGACAAGGAGCAGCCCCTGGGCACTCAGACCTCTGGGGCTGGCCAGGCCTGAGTGGACCGTGTGTCGGGGTTGCAGCCTCATCTGGGGACAAAAAACAAGCTCAGGAGGGTAAATGCATGTTTCCATAGACCCTGTCATATTTAGAAGGGTATGGGTGTGTGGCTGAAATTCTCTACAGTTCGTTTGTATTTCTTATTGCTGAATTTGCAACTCAGTTCATGTGTTCACCTGTTCTTACATACACCCCTTAGGGGAAAACGTATTGGGTTGCTGTTGGGGTTTCAGTCATTGCAGTTCTTCACATCTGCTCTTAGACCCAGCTGAGAAATGAGGTGGTTCTGAGAGGAGGAAACAGGGTTAGCTTCATGACTGATGCATCTCAGTAGAAGCATGTAGCTCACTCTGGAAGCAAAGGAACTTGCTAGTTCTCTCCCTCCAAAGCACAGACCGTGGACCCCTACCCAAAAGAGTGTTGAGGCTGAAAAACCAACCGCTGGCTGGAGTTGCTCCCGTGGACAGAGCTGAGAGAGGGAAAGAGGAAACGACCCGGGCATCCAGCTGCCTCCCTAGTCACTGAGGGTGGCCTGGTGACTGTGGATCTCTCTGCCTGTTAGAGATGCACACTGAGAATTTACAGCTGAAATCATGTGGTTTCTGTGATTTGCTGGAAAAACAGTCGGGGGGGTGGGGGGGGGCGGGCAGGCAGCACACAGAGCCAGAAGGCAGAATGCTGATGGGGGCCTGGCGTGGTTTGCTGCCCGACCAGGGCCTGCTGCTCCCTCTCTGGGTTTCCGCTTCCTTCCCTTTCGGCCCCGGCAGTCCCTCACCGCCTTCTGAGCTCTCCGAAGCTCTCTGGAGGCCGCCCCGTGATTCTGGAGTCCCCCCCAGGAGTCCGACGTGGGCCATCAGCTGGGCTTGAGCCAAACCAACCGAAGAAGAAGAAACCTTGGCTAGACCTTGCCTGAAACATCACGCTCTTAAAAGTGACCGCATTCTCACAAAACTGAAACACCGCAGCTCTTACAGCATCTCACTGTTTGTTCAAAATGGAAAAAGTGGAAAAAATATCTGTTATGGCCATGACTGGGAGTCTCCCGGTGGATGTCTCGGTGGAGATCCCGGCCTAATCTGCTCTTTCGTTTTGTTTTGTTTTCAGTGACTTTTTCTGATTATAAAAATAATACTTGGCTATTTTTCAAACTAGGAAAATTCATAAAAATGTAAAGAAGAGAATTTAAATCACCCATAATCCTACTAGTAAATATGAATATACATATAGGAAAAGAATGAAATGAAATGTTGTTAGAATCTTGTTCCATTTCCTTTATTCTTTTCTATGTATAAATTTACATATATTTGAGACAAATTTGGGATTGTGCTGTATCAGTATTTCTATCTTGCTTTTTTTTTCATTGAATTGTGAGAATTTTCCAATAACATGATTGCTTCAAGTGCTTCACCCCCTACAGTCTTTACTTAGCACAGTGTCTGGGGGGTCCTATCCTGTCCCTGTGTTAGTACAGGCCCTCCCATGTCCCCATCTCACTCAAGACAGCCAACACCTCCCAGAAGCCCGGGAGCCCAGGCCGCATCTGACCCCATCATGCCGACCTCATTTCTACCCACGCATCTGCTCCAGCCCCTTTGGCCTCCTCGTTCCTTCTCAGACGCTCCAGCCAGCTTCTACCATGGGACTTTGCACGTGCTGTTCCCACCTCCCCAGCGCCCTTCCCCAGATGCTGTGGGGCTGGCTCCTTCTTGCGCCTTGTTCAGATTTTGGCTCCCAGGTTACTTTCCCATTGAGAACTCTCCAGCCACCCTCCTCCAGTTAACCTGCAGCACCTGCCCCCAGCACATCCTCCAACATTTGAATCTCTAAAATGAACCCAACCCCTCCCAATTGCTAAGGGTGTAGGCATACCTCAGTGAATACAGTCATCACTTTAACCTAGAGATGTAGCAAGGTGAGAAAACCCTCTGTGCTCTGCAGTGATGGGATCCTATGAGATGTAGCAGAAAAGCTACGAGCAGTGGCCATCATGCTGCTTGTTCACTGTGTGACTTAGAACACGTCACTGAACCTCTGACCCTCGGTCTCTTCGTCTGTAAAATGGCCATGTTGCTGTGGCCTCAGATATTTGTTGTAAGGGTCAGATGAGCATGTGTGGGGATGAAGGTGGATCTCAGATGTGCTTGGCCAGGGGTCGTCACCAGGCCACTTGCTTCTAACCAGCAAGGGCTCCGGTTTTGGTAGACTTTCTCCTCAAAAGGCTGTAGGTATGTGCCACACACATCTGGGATGCAGGCAGTCTATGAGGAAGGCAGGGGGCCAGGGTTGAAGGGAATCCTTCCCTCCCCACCTATCCTGCTGAGGGCTTAGTCTCCTAAAGAAATGTTGATCAAAGAATATCCTAGCCATCTTTGCCTGCCTAGCTCAGTGAGGCAGAAGCTCCCGAGGTTTCTTCCAATGGAAATTTGAGGAAGTAAAGGCCATTCTTCACCCATTCCTGAGTTTGTGAGGCACTAAGGCCTAAGAGGCCGATGACCAGCATGGGGTGGGAGCAGCAACAGAAGGCAGAGGCCAGCAGGAGTCTCCAGGACACACGTCTGTGGCCCTGGGGGCTTCCCAAGGAGGGAGCTTCTGTTGTGAAGCTGAGCCGGCTAGCGCTGTTCTAGAAGTTTGCTGCTGGAGTGGGGTCCATGAGGAACAGCCTCCAGTCTGTGTCCCTCCTGGGAGCTTGTGGAAATGCAGGAACGAGGGCACCACCCACACCTATTATGCCGGAACTGGCTCTGTGCGAAGATCCCCGCGTGCTTCAGTCCACACCGAAATAGCAGCTGGGGTCTGTGTTGAGAGCCGGGGCATGGTAGATGCTCGCTTGGTATTTGTCGTCTGAATGGCACGTCTCTGAAAAGAGTCACTTGTTGCCTTCTTGTTAAACTGTGAGCACTTGCCCCCAGCCGGCACCCTCGGCTTCCTGGATTTCCATGAAGATGTGGGTTTCGGGACACGTTCCCTCCCTCCGAAGGCAGTCAGGCCCCGTCACTCCATGCTGAAGTGGTTCTTCCCCTGCGCTGGGTCAGGGCAGCTACTTCCTGTAATTTTTCCTGTGACCTGCGGGGCACCTGCCACCACACTGCTCTTCCTTTGTGTTGTGTCTACTCTCCTCCCTCATCTTACTTCTTAAAAAAAAAAAAAAAAACTTCCTCCTGCGTACATTCAGTTTAAAGTCCTCTGGGTCAGACCTAGTGATTTGGGGTAACCGTGCTCTGGCCCAGCCTGGACCCATCACCCACGTCCCGGGCTGGCTGGGGCTGGCTGTTGTTGCCACGGGAGATTGTGGCTCACGTGGCCTGCGGAGGGAGGGGGTGCTCTTTGCTCAGCCTGGGCCCCACCCTCGGGTGCCGCCAAGATGCTACAGCTCATGCTAGTTCAAGAGGCCATTCCATGGAACCATTTAAATGGTAAATAGAAGGAACTCTTCAGTTCTCCTTACATTTCTAGATGGTTCTGTGGCTGGATGGTGGTTATGGAGGAATATCACAGCTAAGCTAGTAAAGTCAGCCAAAGTCATGGGAAGAGCGTTGCTAAGCCGAGAGGCAGCCATGGCACCAGCCTGTCCTTTCTGTCCCAGGAGCATGCACGGTGGGGTGGCCCCTACAGTGTGGGACGGGCGCACCTGGGATGGGGCCTTCCTGTCCAGGAACCGGAGACAGTCCTCAGGATAAAGGAGAAACTCGTCAAAACTTCGAAAATGTCGGTGCTACCATTTTGCTTCCATTTTGTATGGAAGTTGGAAACATCTTCTGTATCCATAAAAAAAATAATCCACAGCGTAGTTCTTGGGCGCGTTGGTTGTGTGTGCGCCTGTCTGTGTGGGAAGGAGGCACCCAGCTGACCGACAGATCAGGTGACCTCCCGACACGGATGGAGCCTCTTATTTCCAGATGAGCATCTGAGGGGAGGGTGCGCCCCTCTGCAGGATCCCAGGAGGCACTGGCCACCCCACCATGCCCCACCCCTCACAGTTGGCAGCCAGCACAGAACATTCTAGCATTCTGGCTGTGGGGGGAAGTGGGGAACATCCTTTGACCTTCATTGTTTCCTCGGCCTCCCCAGGACATGTGGCTTCTTGGCCAGGGTCCCCTGCGCCAGGTAAGGTGGTGCTGCAGCCCACGGAGGGGACGGCAGGGCCTGCTGGCTTCCCCAGCAGCATGGAGGCCTGTGGGCCAGGTGATCTGCACCAACGTGGAGAGTGACAAGGTGGCTGTTCCTAACCGGCTGGCACAGGAGCCGCCGTCAGGGGCAGGTGCTGGCAGGTGAGGGTGTCGGGTGGGTGCATGAGGATGTGGGTGGCCAGTGAGAAGCCTTCAGGTTGGGATGGCACCGGTGCCAACAGCTGCAGGGCCTTCTTTGCGATGTGACTGAGTGGAGCTTACTGGGAAGACGGTGGCAGCTTCCCAGGACAAGTTTTGCCCCAGGACTGAGTCACAGAGCTGCTGCAGCCATTTGCGTCCTGCCAGCGCACAGTGTCTGCTGGTCACCATGTGTGTCCACTCTGGAAAGCCACCATCTCCACTGGTGGGCTGGTTTCATGTGTGCAGAGATGGATCCGCATGTTGAGAACCTCCGAATTGGTCCATTCTGGACTGTCACAGCAACGCTCACTGCGCGGGGCAGGAGGAGACAACCCTGCTGAGAATCCAACGAGAGCTGCTTGTCCCAGAAGCAAACATGAGTCAATCAGATATAACCAAACTGCTTCTCTTCCCGGGAGGGTCCTTCGTTGGCAGCTATTGCAGGGATGTTCGGGACGTGAGCTGTCCGTGGAACGTTGAGGATGCACCACCTGGAGGCAGGTGCTCTCTTTGTCCTGCCGTCTGTGGAAACCACCTGTCTTAGTGGATGTTTATTTGCTCTCACTTTGGCACCCACCGTGGCTTGGCTTGTTAAGCTTGAGAGAGAAGGGCGGTGGCCTCTCACACCCTCGTTCTCCACCATAAGGGGGTGTGGCGTGGTCGCCTGTAAGCAGCCTATTGGGGGGACGTGCTGGTGGCTGCCCGGAGCTCGGTGACCCACGGCACTGCCAAGGGGCCAGGAGCAGTGGTGCTGCTGGCTGCTGTGGCCACTGGATGAGAACAGGGAGCTGGAAATCTCTGCTGTCAGTCAAATCACGGCCCCGTCTGTTGTGGATGTGTGTTCACTGACCAGCTGGCGCCTGTATTCCCCAATTTTGAAAATGGAGTTTTTAATGCCACTCCACAGAGTCACAGGGACACTAAGTGGGACACTCTAGCTCTGTTCCTCTGGGGAAGAAGGGAATCGTTTTCACCCAGCTGCTGCAGTTATCGTTGCCATTATTTCTATACAATGACGTTCCCAGTGGAGACGCGTGGCAGGTGGTGTTCGGAATGTGTCTCGATGCCAATGAATGAAAGGCCTTGTGCTCGCTGCTGCCTGCTTCTCCGTCTTCCTCTGGGCCCTGCCAGGAGGGACAGACACTGGGGCTTAGGAAGCCAGCCCCGGGGTAGCTAGGGTGCCCCACGGAGGGCTGCGGGAAGGAACGGACGCTGGTTGTTTCTTTGAGTAGCACTTACAAGGAGGCAGATGAACAAAGCCATGAAATACAGCGCAACGGCTGAGCCTGGTTGGAGGAAACATTTCAAAGGAAATAATCCTGGATTTAGATCACACGTTTTGGAGCCTGGAGTGAGTTTTTCATAACCTTCCTGTGAAAGAAAGGTATTTGTAGTGGAGATGCCGACAGCCGTGTGCCTGGGCGGGCTCTGAAGGCAGCTGGAACCTCCAGCCACTGCGCTGGTGCCAGAGAGTGATGGGCCGCCCTTCCTCAGCCACGGAATCCCAGCAGAGCTTCCTGGTTTTTAAGTCATCGAGGTACTGTCAGCTGCAGACGCTAGTAGCACGTGCGGAGTGAGACCTGGCGTCCCCTTCAGCGCTTCGCAGGATCAAGGGAAGTTTCCCAGACCAGGCCCACGGCAGACTCCACTGCCTGTGGGAGTGGGCCTCACGCGGTGCATGTGGGGGACTGGCCCTTCCTGGGCCACAGCACCTGCTGGCTCCAGCCCCTGCAGGGCCCAGCAGAGAGCAGGGCGCCACAGACGGGCCCGTGCCTGGCCCAGGAAGCAGGTGTGGCTCCCACGGGGGGAATGCGGCTCCACAGCAGGTTCCACACAGACCTTGGCTGCCTGCTGTGGTCTTCCCACCTTTTGAGTTTCCCAGACTCCCTGCCTTTCTCTCTCCCCTTCGGAATCCGGTGCACCCTTCCAGACCCTGAAGAGTCCCATTTTCCCCAGGAAGGCTTTGAACTGCCCCACCATGGCCCACCTGCAGCTTCTGGAAGGCCCTTGGTGGGAACCTCAGGACACTCGCCTTGGTGCCTCTGCGGTGCCCCCACAGCACACAGCCTGGGTGGCCCCAGCCCCAAGGAGTGACCCTGACAGATAACGTGTGTCGGCCCTGCTGGGGCCCAGAGCCCCATGACAGCTGCTGTTTGGCGAGGAGAAAACACAAAGAGACAGCTCAAGTGCGCCCCTGCTGGGCTCTGTGCTTCTCGAGGGCGGTCCACCCAAGGGCCGTCCACCCAAGGGCCATCCACCCAAGGGCCTCACTTTCTTTTGCTACTTCTGAGAAGGTGAGGGAGGAGGAACAGAGTCTTGCAGGCATTTACCTGGCATGGTGGCATTTATTTAACTCATCTTGTGGAGACAATCCCAAGCTGATTCCAGCGTTGCATTTTCTTCCTGGCCACCTCTATATACATAATAAATAGTTTCCTCTACTTTATTCCTTCAAATCACTGCAAATCCCCCCTTTAGGCTTAGGTTGAGCCAATTACACCCTAAGAAAGGGGCTCCATCAGACACGTTGAGTGAAAGCTTCCTCCAGGTGTAGGAGTCAGGGAAGTCATGGCTAATAGACGGTGAATTGACCAGTCACCTAACCCAGGGCCCCACCAGACCCCCACAGCAAGTGCAGGGGGAGCATGTGCTTCCCACAGCTAATGCCCCCAGGGCTGCGTGACTCCTGGATCTTCCCCTGGGGGTGTGTCCAGGCCAGTCAGCCCCTCCAGGTGACAGCACCTGGGGAAGGCTCGGCTCAGCCAGCCTGGGCTATTTATTCCTGGGTTACTCACAGACTAGAACCTTCATGTCACCTTTCCCGATAGGCACCACACAGGACCAGACTTTTGTCAAACTCTACACTGCAAAAACAAAACAAAATAAAACAAAAAAATGCCTGGTGTTTTGTAGAGCAGGTGGGAGAGCTGGGAAGGAGTGGTGTCCTGAGTCCTTGCTGTATCCTCCAGTTGACAGACTACTGGGAGGAGCTCAGGTCAGCATCTGGGGCTTGACAGCATCCCTGGTTCACGCTGACCATGGCAGACGCCCCTGCCACCGCAGTCACTAGCCAGAGTGCATCCTGGTCCCGTGCCTGGAAATCTCTGAAGTGACGGCATTGCGCAGGGCATGCCAGGAACCTGCCATCCTGCTGCGTGCCGGGGGCCTCCTTCCCTTCTTGCCTCCCGTCACTCGCTGTCCCCAGGGCTGCACCTCACACCCCAGCACGGCTGGCCACTGGGACAGATCGGGGCCAGCAAGGAGCAGCCCCTGGAAAACACCCCTCTCTACTTTGCGAGGCCCCTCTTCTCTGTCCTGGCTCCAGGGGACTTTGAGCTGGTCTAGAAAGCGTTTTCAATAAAATCCGTAGACATCCCGCCAGCCGCTCTTCTGTCTTAACTGCACCACTCATGTGGAAGCCACCGTTAGCAACATCTGACCGGTGTGAGCACACTGCCTGTGTGTGAGTGGGAGTGCGGCCGGGAGAGGGCCGGAGCTGGCAGCGTGTGGGGTATTTAATGAAGCCTCCCCTCTCCCCTTTCTCACTTAGCTCAACGACTCCGCCAAGCAGCTCATTGAGATGGACAAGCCGTGCCCAGCTGCTGCGTCCGGCTGCCACGCCTCCTTGCCCTCTGACCCCGGTGCTGTGGCCAGCCTGGCCCCGGGGCCCACGTTAAGCAGCACAGGGGCAGTCAGTGCCTTTCAGCGGCGTGTGGATGGCAAGAAGAATGCCAAGAAACGCCACTCCTTCACCTCGCTCAGCGTGACACACAGATCTTCCCAGGCCACCAGCCACAGGCATTCCATGGAAATTAGCGCCCCGGTGCTGATCAGCTCCAGCGATCCCCGGGCCGCCGCCAGGATCGGGGACCTGGCTCATCTGTCCTGCGCTGCTCCCACCCAGGTAACATCCCACGGGCTGGGGCCCGTGTCCCTGGGTCCTCTGGGTTCCACCCTCACCTGCGTGCTCGGTGGCCCCAGTTCCTGCACCAGCACAAAGGAATCCACCCCAGAACTGCCCTTTGGGGTTACCTGGGGTTTCCTCCTTGCTGCCTGGCATCGGGGCCCCCCGAAGCCTTGATAGACATGTGAACACACCCTCCATGGCTCGGAGGGGGTGATTCTCAATGGTCCAGGGACATGGTGTTTGAGTGACATCCATCACCTCGTGAGACGGGTCTTGGTCTCAGCTGGCGCAACAGCTGTCTGCCTGTGTCCCAGGGGAGTCTCCCACACTTGCTGATTTCCCTTCCAGCAGAGGGAGAAAGGCCAGAGCTCAGAGCCAGAACTAACCACATTGCTTAGTATTTTTGTTACTGTTATTTCTAGAGGTATCTTCTATTTCCAGATGTGACATTGATTCCATTTCTACTAGTTGTAAATTTAAGTGACCAAAGCAAAGCACTTAAAGAATGATATGAAGTAATTAACTTATCTGTACCTCTGGCAAAACCCATCACAGTGGCATATACAGGGGAAAGGTGGGAAAGTTTCTCCTTGATGAATATTGCAGAGGCTGTGGGGGCGGCGGTCTCTGAGGTCCCGGCAGGGTGGCCCTGCAGCCACATTCCCGTGCTGTACCCCCAGCCTCCCGCAGGACGGTGCAGATGAGCACAGGGGAGCCTGGCAGTGACATGCCCTTTCTGTCTGCTCTCACCTTCCCACCCAATGGCCCACCCGCCACCTGACCCCATGGTCCCTCCAGGGGCACCTCTGGCTTCCCTGGACCTGCCTCAGAACAAGGGCACCAGTCTATGGGCTATACTGGAGAAAACACCAATGAGCAACTGGCTGGGGAAGAACCACCTTTTTCAAAGTTATATGTAACTCAGGTAACTTCACAAAGAGAATTGTCCTTAGAACAACAGCCGAGTTTCCAGAGAATGGCAATTTCATCTAGATGTGTCAGTCTAAAAATGCCCCTACACACATACACAAGTACACACACGTGTGCACACACATACACCTGAGCACGTGCACACACGTGCACACACATAAGCATATGCATATACACATAAACACCCATGCACACCCACGCAGTGGTGGGTACACACTCATCTGTATACACACAAATGCTGGTTCTTGTTGGTGGCTGAGGCCGTGGTCTGGAATGGGTGCTGTGCCTTCCAGAGCATTTGCTGGTCATGACCTGCGTGCTCATCTGTCCCCATGGCTGCCCCACTGCTTGGAAGCTCCCAGAGCCTGCGTCTTGGACCCGTTTTCCCCAGGGGACAATCCTTGGGGCTGCTGGCGCATTTTCTGTAAGGGGAAGGGTGCAACCCTAACCCCACCCCTCGGCCTGGGCCTAAACTCTCAGCTGTCCTTGAGCTCTAAGCTGTCCTTGAGCGCCTAGTGTATGTAAGTTCCCGTGACAGGCACTGCACCTCTGTGGTGGCCAGCTTGGCCCCACACCCCGGGGGAGCCGGCCAGCAGCGGTTTCAGGATGGTCTTGTTCTTTGCTCCACCATCCTGAAGATGCTGAGGAGGAAGCGCAGCAGACACGGGGCTGTCTATCGTCAATGACAACGAGGTGTGACCGCTCTGTTTCAGGGCTTGGGTCCTGCCTGGGCAGCTGTGGTGTTGTGGACAGTGGAAGTTGTGTTCTGAGACTAGTTCTGCCCCAGAGGGCGGAGTTGTACCAGGCTTGGCAGGAGGACCTAGGAGGGGAGCAGGCAGCAGGGCTGGCCTTGTGCACCTCTCAGGTAGGTCCTTCATCTCCTTCCTCCTGGGCGACGAAGGCCACCCTCACTGCACTCGGGGCCCCTGTCAACCAGAGGGAGGGAGAGAGCTGGTGAGGGAGGGGCATGGGGGGCCTTACTGCGGGTCACCCCAGCCAAAGCTGGCCCTGGCACTGCCAGGCCGGTTCCACCTCCCAGGGTGCCTGGTCTGCGTGTCCTGTAATTCATGGGCCGCCTGTCCAAGGCTTGCCCTCCCTGGCTGCTCCCTGGGCGTTCTGAGAAAGGAGCCCAGAAGGGCCCGTGGACTTCAGCACAGCTGCTGCCATGTCCCCAGAGGGTCAGGGGTGTCTTCTCTGCCACTTTCCCTCAGGCCCCTGAGTCGTGGGCTCAGCACACATGGATGCAGGATCCAGTTTTCTCCTTTCTCTCATCCTCACCTGCACAAGGCCCCTGGTGCCATGGCCTCTGTGCGGACAGCAGGTGGGCCGGAGCAGGTGCTCTGCAGGCAGCTGTCTGCCATAGAAAACAGAAAGGGAACAGATTTTTTCCCACTGAGCTGGATGGGAACATTTTTTTTTTATAAATTTGTGCACCATCTTGTTCCCTGAGGATTTGAATTAGCTTTGACAGTGGGGCTGGGGAAGGAGGGAGCTCTGGAGTAGACAGGGAAGGCGATTCTGGCCCAGCCTCACGTCCCCCCGGGCTCCCGTGGGGGAGTGGGAGTGAGGGCACTGGGGACTTGTGCTTCCCCCGCCTCAGGGTGTCCGTGGGGCAGCAGCCGCCTCTCAGGAAGCCCCCTGGGCTCCACGGAGCCGTGTGGGAAATCCTAGAGGCTGGGGCCTCGGGGTCCCAGCGACCTGCTCTGAAGGGACAGGGAGGGACAGAAGTGTGGGTGAGCAGGGCCTAGAGGGGAGGTGGACTGAGCCGGGTTGGGCTCCTGTGTGTGAGGGACGCAGGCGCAGAGGTGGGGCTCAGCCCAGACTGCTGGCCATGCAGACTCAACTGCCCCCTCCTGCTGCCCCCTCCCAGCACCACCCAAGGCCCTGCCCCCTTCCTTTCTCACGCTGACGCACTTGACCTCGTTCGGGTATGCGGGACTCCCTGCCGTCCTACCCTGACCTCCACCCTCCCGACCTCTGCGCATCCCACACTGCTGAGGGTGCCTCCCCCCATTTCCTGCTGCTGTGACTGTCCCCGGTGTGAGCCCTGCCCCGGCCCCTCACGTGAACACTGATGCCCCTGCCTTCTCCTTCCATCCTGTGCACTCCCCGTGGGGCGTTCTGCCCTTCCCAGAACTCCAGCCAGCCGCCAAACCCCAGTGTGTCTGGACTCTGCCCGCCAGTGCCTTTTCCAAACCAGACTCTACTTTAACTGTACCTGATGGCTACCCCCCACCCCCCCCCACCCCCGCCCCGGAGAAGTGCCTCGGCCTCCACACACAGCAGGAGAGTGTAATGGCTTCCCTGTACCTGGAGGAGGAACACCACCGTCCTCAAGTTCCCTGAGCCGGGACCCTGCATCTTCCCACACTCTGACTCTGGGTTCCCTCCGGAATCTCCCACAGTGAGGTTCTCTCCTGGGTACGCCCACGGCCTCGAGACAAACCCTGGGCTCCCTAGCTCGGCGCCTGCCCTTGTCCCTTCTCACTGCCCCTGGGCTCATCCTGTCCCCAACTCAGCACACACACGCTGTGTACAAGGCTCCTGCTCACCCTCCAGGCCATCTGAAATGTCCACTTCCTCTCCATGCCACCGCTCCACCAGCCAGGTAATTCCCCACTGTCTGTGCCAGCAGGATCTCCCACATGTCTGTCATGGAATGTTACTTATACATATGGCTGCCCCACACCCCCGGGCTTCTAGGTCCTTGAGGGCCAGAGCTGTGTGCCATTGACCTCTGGGTCCTCGTGCCTGGCCCCTGGTGGGGCTTGCACATGCTGATTTTCTTCCTGAGTGGGCCACGTGACCCGCCTTATAGCACTGCACACTGAACGGTCTTGCACATACAACAGAGTGGCACTGAAAAGGCCGCGTGGCCTTCCCCAGTGCCCCGTGGGCCTCAGATCCATGCTGATGGCTGCGGAGAGGACACAGCTGCCGGGTGTCCGGCTGAGAACTCCCAGGGGCATGCAGTGGGGCTGAACCTCAGATGGCTGTCCTGCTCATATGTGAGCCCTTAGGAATTCTTGCTCCCTGCTATTTGGAGAGGTCAGAGGGTCAGCTCCGTTCCTGCTGAATAATGGAGTAGCCTCACACGTCAGCTTTCTGCTGGGGGACGGAGGGCTTTGTGAGGAAAGGAGTGGGGAAGAGGCTACTCAGGCCAACTCCGCTGTTAGAAATCCAAATATTTGCTTATCAAGGTTATTGGATCAAATTGGGACATAATTACTTATATTTTAGAAGAATTTCTTCATAACCACACACAAAAAAGGCAAGTGACTGAGTAGTCACCAAACTGCCTGTGGATGGATGCTCAGTGGACAGTGTTAGCTCTGGAGTGCCCCGTGTCAGTCAGCGTGGGTGGCTATGCCACGTAACAAGCAGCCCGCGCTCCCGGAGGCATAAAGCAGTGGACGTTTACATCTCACACTGCACGTGTCATGGGCAGGTGGCTCAGCTCTGGTGTCCTCCCCCCAGGGATACCAGCAAACCCCTGTAGGCCAAGTGCAGCTCTCTGCCTGTTTTGGTAAATCAAAGCTTTACTAGGACATGGCCACACTTGCCCATTTATATGTCATCTATAGCTCTTTGTAGGCCACAGCAGGGGTACTTCATAGTTGTGACAGATCGTATGAGCCACAAAGCCTGAGCATTTGTCAGGCCCTGTACAGAGAACACTGCTGTCCCCTGGTGTGGAATGTCTCCAGTGACCACGGCAGGGGCAGAAACCTGGCAGCCAGTGCAGCGGCCCTTAGAGGCTCTTGCCTGCAGGGCACACGTGTCAGCTGTGCTTACAAATCAGTGGTCAAAGCCAGTCCTCCAGCCCCACCCTGCTTGAAGAGGAGGAGAACACACATGCCGAGCAGTGACCCCTGGAGCCCTTGCTGGACGTAGGCTTTGCTGAGCGCAGAGGTGGGAAACCTGGAAAGGCCGGAGCTGCTATCTGCACAGACGACAGTGGAGGAAGCGCTGAGTTCTTTATAAACTGAGGCCAGCATTGCTCTGATGGCTGTGCCTGTGCTGCTGGTGGCACCTGCTGGTTCAGCAGACCGAGAGCCCTGCATCTGGGAGCTCCCAGCCGCCCTGCAGCGGGGTCTGATGCAGGCTGACTCCCCGTCCAGCCAGAACAAACTCCTTCCGCAGCCCTGGCTGGAGAGCCCGACAGCTGACAGATCACCTCCAAATAAGCAACCCCTGGAGATCAGGAAAATGCCCTTTAAATCAATGGAAAGGGAAGTGTTTGAAATTCAGCAGAGAGAACATCAAAAGAGAGCATTTCTCAAGTGTCTTCGTGTCTGAGAAGTAAATGAGGAGAACTCCTCGTGGAAGCTTCCAGGCATCTTTAAAATCCATCACCACCTGCCATTTGTCTCAAGTTCAGCTCCCCTCGTTGGCTGGATCTTATCTCTGCCACAGGACAGACAGACAGACAGACAGACATCCTAAGTGGGAGGAAGTGCTGGGGAAAAGCTGAAGAAACCGAAACAGGACTTTGCTGCCCCAGGCCGGCGGTTCCCAAGCTGTGGGGTCGTCAGCAGCGTGGGGGCTGTGCCGCCTCCGGCCCCGGCACTCGCCTGCAGGACACGTGCTGCCTGCATGGAGGAGCCCCTGGGCCGATTTTCAGCATTTTCAGAAAGTTATGGATTTAATTACATGCCTTATAAGGAGACAAGAAAAAGTACCAAGGGAAACTGAGATGAATACCAAAAAAATCCCATTGTGAGAATCATGCACAAGAAAAACTTTTCTGCACACCTGTGTGACTTACCAGCCCTGGCCTTTGAGTGGGGATGAGGACACTGTGGCTGCCTGTGAGCTGGCGTCCTGACGATTTTTGTCATGTGCCAAGCTTGTCCTCCACGGTGTCGGGTGCAGCTCTGACGAGATAGGAACCACATTCACAAGTTCTGCCTGTGACTCTGGGTTGGTCGAGGCAGATGAGGGAGGGACACGTCAGAAGAGGCCCCTGGGGTCCCCTTGGCACCAGGCAAGCACCCTGGAACTCTGCGTGGCACACGCCGGCCTGGCATGTACAGGCTCCACGCAGGTGCACCCTCTGCCTCAGGGAAGCTCACAGGCTGGTCGTGTGAATGGACCACATGGGACAAGGTCCTGTGAGCCCATGGAGGGCGCAGGGTCAGGGAAGAATGTGAGTCCCGGCCCCCACTGCACCCAGATGGCATCTGGGTTGGGGAGGCAGGTGCCCTGCACAGAGGAAAGCAGACGGCTGAGCTCTGGGAAAGGGAGGAGAGGAAGGGGATGAGGCAGCAGGAGGCCCAGGGTGGGCGGGGACGGTTCTTAATGTCCTTGCCATCCTCTGCCCAGGAACAGCTTGCACCTTCACACCAGAGGCCCGAGGAGACCCGGACAACCCCAGTGGAAGCTGCCACAGGGGCCTGGAGTCCTTGCCTGGTCGCCTCCTCCTTCCTGTGCCGACCAATGGCCCTTCCCACCTCCACCCTCTATGGCGTGGACTCTGTGCTCATTGCCTCGTGGGCCCAGGGGCCTAGAGGTGGGGGTCCATGAAGAACCCTCCGTCTACCCCCCACGGGATATGGCTAACTCAGGAGCCACCAAAGGACCAACGGAGCCACTGCCTGCAACAGAGGCACTTTCGGTTTGAGTCCTTGGATGCAAATGAATCTTGTGCATTTTGTGCAAGGCAGGTGAAAACGCCTTTGGTCTTACAGATCGCACAGGGAAGAGGGTCCGTGGGAGCTACTGAACAGCTTCCTACTGTCAAAGGCCAGCGAGCAAACTGGCTCTTGTACACGGGAAAGAGAGCTGAGAAGGGAAAGCAATGGATGGAGACCATCCATGACTCTTCCTGGTGGAAAAAGTTTCCAGGGCCAGAGCTGTTGGTTCAGAGTTGAGACCTGCGAAGTCCCAGATGGGAGAAACGTGCATCCTGTCACTTCCTTTGCAGACCTCCCCTTCCCTCCTTGGCAGTTTGAGATGTTCATTCCTTAGTTTTGTGGGTGCTGTCCTCCCATGTTCCACACCTCTTTTTTGGCCCATTCTCCTTAATAATGTCATGGGAATGTCTTACCGTGCTTTGGCCACAGCTCTAGCTTTTGGTCCCGGTTATTAGCCCAGCAAGACAAGAGCAGGAACTGGAAGTTCATCGTCTTATCACATACACCTAGACAGGGGTCAGCGCACTTTTCGAGGGAAAGAAAATATTTAGATTTTGCAGCCCACGTGGTCTCTGTCCTAGTGACTCAGCTCCGCCCTGCAGGGTCAGAGCAAGCAGAGGCAGCAGTGCATGGTGGACATGGCTGGCTGCCAATAAAACTTTATTCACAGCAGCAGAAGCAGAGGGTGGAGACGGCAGGGGAGATCTGACCTGGGGGTGAGAATTAAACAGCCCATGGGCAGATCTGGAGCACCTCAGGGAGGAGTTGGCTGGTGGGCAGCGGTGCGGGTGAATGTTTGCCTTCGTCTCCCGGGGTGAGCAAGTGACTCCTCTGGCCCACTGAGGGAACGCGGAGGCTGTGGGGCAGCTAGCACGGCAGCCCCCTCTCCTGGGACAGACCACTGCGCTTGGGCTCCCCAGCCTGTGCCCTTGCTGGGGTGGGCGCTCAGGAGGTACCCGGGCCTCTGGCTGTACAAGCTGTTTGCTGTTCTTTGCAGAACTGAGCAGAAGAATCGGGCCATAAATGTTTTATTCTAGAGTTTTCTTTGGGAAGCAAGTTCATGAGGGTCTGATTTATGTGGTGCGTGATGGAGTGGTAGCGAGTGATGAATAATACATGCTCATTTCACTGCTCCTTGGGGTGATGACAGTGTCTTCTGGACTCATTAAAAATTAAAATGACATGTTTCCTCTCAGGTCTCCATCTGTGCCATGGTGTCAAAGAAAGCGGCTAGGAGCCCCCACACAGCCTGCCAAGCCACAGACTCCCTCCTCTCCCTCTTAGTAATCCCAACAGGAAACTAGCACAGCCTGGCTCCCAGCTACTGCTCAGGGGCCCCATTCAAACGTAGTGAGGAGCCTCTAGTCACTAGTGTTTGGTTACAACCTGCCAATTTAGCGTTGCAGAACTGTGGCCGGCCACCCCACCACAGCCAGAGTTGGTGCTTCCAACCGGGGGAGGCTGGAGTCTCACGAAACGCACCACCGTCAGGAACAACAACCCAGTTCTTACCGACTGGCAGCTACAGGGCTGTGTGCGCTCACCACGCAGCCTCTGTTCCAGGGAGGGAGGTGCGGAGCAGAGGAGTGTGCCTGGCTCATGCACCAGGGAGCAGCGTTAGTAGCAGGCTTTCCCTTTACTGTGCACACCATTGTGAATTCTGTGGGACAGGGGCGTCCCCTCCAACCCGTGACCCTGCCAGCCAGCCCTGCACATGCTGGGCTCGTGTTAAATGCCTGTGGGCTGTGCTGTGGAGCATCAGGCCCAAGGGATTGCTGTAATCACTGTTCCATGGGTCAGGGACGCCGAGGACCGGGCCGCTGGCATCCCCACACTGGCGGCCGGCTCCTCTGGAAGGTGCGTGTCCACCTGCGCAGGCGGAATCCCAGCGCGTGTCTGTTATGGAGTCACTCAAGGACTGCAATGCAGACCTACCTTATTATGATCAAAGACCTTTCCTGGGGGTGGGCCGATGGGCACAGCTCCGTGCTAGACAAGGCTGGACTGCACTTTGAGATAGACTAGAGATGCCCGTCGGGTGGTTTGGAGACAGGACGAGCATCCGTCCAAGGGCTGCATTCCCTGTTATTTTTCTTCAAGAGCACCCAGAGCCCCTTCTCATTTCTTATTTTTATCACCACCTGACTCCCTCTCTGCTGTCATGCCTTCACTAATCCCTTGAGGCCAGAATCATTGAAATTAAGCCATTACAAATCAAAGCAGTATCCGAGAGGGGGCTGGCGGTTAGCAGAAAACCAGGCCCACGTCCAGCTACAGGCCTCATGTGTGGTCAGAGCCCTTGACACCCTGGTGTCACCATCAGTGGGTCTCAAACTGGACTTCTCTTATTCTGCACAGGCTGTAGTTTCAGAGAAACCCTTGAGTATCTCAGGAAGAGGAGCAATGGGTCAGGCGCGTGAGGGGGCATCAGACAGCGCCGTCTCTGGGAAGACTTGGAACCTGTTCCCTATACTTTGGGGTTTCTAATCACAATCGTTTAGAGGAGCGGCCGCTTTTCCCTGCAGCTGCTGCTGGACGCCAGCACTGGCGGGCTCTCCTCAGGCCCTCAGCGCTGCGCAGCGCAGCCGGTCGGTGGGAGGGCCGCGGCAGGGTCGCTCCTCGCCTGCACCCCCAGCCCCGAGATGAGGACCGGCCCGGAGCGTGACGGGCTGGCCCTGTCTGCCCAGGAAGCTGCGCAAAGGCAGCGGCTGCAGCTTCGTTGCACTTTTAGCTTTGCATCCCCAAGGGCAGAGACGCTGCCACCTACAGCAGGACACCCCTCTGCGCCCTTCGCTGGGGCCCCACACTGCCCTGCAGCGGCACTAGGGAGGCAGCCCCACGGAGCCATGCTCGCTGTGCGTGGGTTTAAGAGAACACTCCATCTTGACCTTTGGGAGAAAAATACATTTCCCCAGGTATGACCTCTCTGGGCTCCTCCGCTCCAGCTCTCAGCGCCAGCTGATGTGAGAGCCCACGTTTGCTTTGCAGTGTTTGCTGTATCAAGTTTCAGCTGAGGAACAGGTTTCCAGCAAAGCCGCTCCAGTGTCCCTCCCTCCCTCACATGGGTATCTCAGGGTGGCTGAGGCCCAAGACACCCCAAGGGGCCCTGTGGCAGCTCCCCAGATCAGATGCCCCTGGCTAAGCCCTCCCGAGCCTCCGAACGCCCCACCCTGTGGATGGCCTCGTTTGGCTCACCTGGAGGAGTCGCGGATGCCGGCAGAGATGGGGTCGTGCTTCATGCTGCTGCTCCGACAAGGCCACATTCTCCACCAAGCCTTCTCCCTCTGCCCATGGGTGGGAATCCAGCTTTCCTGCCTGCCTTGCCCAAACCATCATTTCCTCCTATCTAATGTGGCTTGGGTGGCCCGAGGACACTGGGGAAGGGAGACCAGTGAGCCAGAGCGGACTCCAGGCAGGCTGCCCCCCAGCCGGGCGCTGGCTACACTCTGCTTGTACTGTGCTGGTTTGGGCTGGTTTGGCTGTTTCTGGAGAGTTCATCTAGACGGGACAGGAGGCCCATTAACAAAAGCAGGGCTACGGGCCAGGCGTGAGCCAGCCGGCTGTGTACCTGCTGCTCCCACCGCCCGGCCAACTGCCCACTGCTGCGGAACAGCGTCCCCTAAGCCTGGCCATGCGAAAGGGCAGCCTGGCCCCCTTGGTGCTGCAGGTCACACCCCATCCTCCCGTCACCCCCCAGCACCCCCCAGCAAAGGTGGCATGTGGGGAACCAAGGATGTCGTGGGCTCACCAGCAGCCAGACCTCAAGTTGGTCAACCCTGTTATCCTCTTCACATCCCTGTGAAAATGTTTCAGAAAACCATGGTCACTTGATATTAAAACGATGTAAAAGTTGAACATATAGATTAAAATTAATACAATTATCCCAAAACCTAGCTCCCCAGAGGATCAATCTTACCATTTCATATGTAAGTTTCCTAACTTTTTCCCTTTAAAAAACATGCATTGTTGACAGAAATGAGATAATCCTTCATACCCATTTCTCTAACGTCCTTTCCACTGGACGTGCCCTGCACAGCCCTCCAGGCCTGTGGTGTAGATGGCAGCACAGTGTTCTGTGTCCTCAGCCGGCCCTCCAGTCCGGGCCAGGCCTGGGGGCCGACTGTGCCTGGGAACTGCTCTGGCCCCGCACACCTTTTCCTACTCTGTGAACTGGGGCAGCACCCCTGCGCCTCCCACTGCACCGGCATGTCTCCAGGGCCGTGCCCATGCAGGACCTGAATGCACAGCCTTCTCTATTGCCAACACGGCAGAACAGGGCAGGAGCTGGGGACTGTGGGTCCACTGGCCCAGCCAGGTGCGAGGGCTCTCCCTGCAGGGAGCACGCCAGCGTCCTCTGTGTGTGCTGGGAGGCAGAGGAGGGTACGAGTCTCCCTAGTCATCCAACAGGGGCAGCCTGCAGTCCCAGGAAGCACCTGTGCACGTCAGCATCCCTGAGTCCGGTGGGTCCTTCTTGGTCCTGGGCTCCCTTGGCCGTTCCACAGCGTGCAGCACTAGTGACGGTGGCTGCTCCTGCAACAGTCTCCCCTCCCGCTGGGCCATGGGACACAGAGCTGGGCTCCTTCTGCTTTGTCAGCCCCATCTTGGCCCCACTAGGTCACATCCCACGGGCTGCCCCAGGATGGCCCCTCCTGGCTGCACAGTCCCCAGGCCACCATGTCCCCTTATACCCTGGCTTCAGGAATGACAATAACCATAGCAGTTGCTGTGACAACTGTGTAGTTTATGTACTTACTGTGACTCCTTTATATGCCATAAATTACCTCGTTTCGTAGTCCAGCTAGGCTAGACGATGGGCACTGTCAGGACCCCATTTTCTCATCCCGCGAGGTTCTCTGTCCTTCACTGCTTGGTTTCCAAAGTCTTGGGAACCACTGATTCTGTGTTTTGTCAGTTTTTCAGATGTTTCAGGCAGGAAGTTAAATCCAGTCCTTGTTACTCCACCGTGGTCAGAGCAGAAGTCCATGATTCTCAAAAATGAGAGGACCGAGCGAGGCTCCAGGCCGTTCTCCTGTCTAAGGTCGCAGGCACAGGCCCCACGGCCAGGCTGCATCACCTCCAGGTCAGCTTTGTGCTCATAACCTCAGGTCACTCATCCAGGCCTGGATGGCATCGTGAGTGCCCTCATCTTCCACGCCAAGACGTCTCCAGGCCAAATGACACGTGTCCAACACCCAGCCCTCTCCGATCTCACACCCTCTTCTCTTCAAGTGGCACATCCGGCTAGTGGAGGCTGGATACTCAGCCATCCTTTCCCTCCTGCCTCCAGATTGTGAATCCACTAGTCCTGTTGTAGAGGAGGGAACAGTGGCCCCCAAACACGCCTGGGTCCTGAGCCCCAGAACTGCCATGGCAGAAGAGACAATGACCCTGGGGTGGGGAGCTTCTCCTGGACTATCCAGTGGCCACGTAACCACCAGGGTCCATGTGAGAGGAAGGCAGGAGGGTCAGAGCCACAGGAGACAAGATCATAGCAGACGAGTTGGGGGGGGAGGGAGGGAGGGAAGGGAGGGGAAGAGAGAGATGGAAGGGAGGGAGGGATATGCCGCACTGCTGGCTTTGGAGGTGGAGGAAGGGCCCACCGGCCAGGGGATGCAGACGCCTCTGGAAGCTGAAAAGGCAGGAAGGGATTCTCCCCCAGAACCCCCAGAGGGAACACAGCTGTGTTAGTCTGTTTTCGCTGCTATACAGGAACGCCTGCAGCTGGGTAATGTATAAAGAAAAGAGGTTTATTTGGCTCACAGTTCTACAGACTGTATGAGAAGCATGGCGCCAGCATCTGGGCTTCAGGGAGCTTCCAGCGGAGGCGGAACGTGAAGGGGGAGCAGGCGTGTCATGTGGCAGGAGAGGGAGCGAGAGAGGAGGAGGTGCCAGGCTCCTTCAAACCACCACTGTCACGTGAGCTGACACCGCCAGAACTGCTCATTACCAGGACAGCTCCGAGCCCTCACTAACGGCTCCACCCCCATGACCACCTCCAACACTGCCATCAAACTTCAGCCTGAGATTCGGAGGGGCCACACCTCCAAACCATATCAACAGCCCTGCCAGCGCCTTGATTTTACGACTTAGGACTTCAAGAACTGTAAGGTAGTAAATCCACGGTGCTGTTTTGGCGGCTGCGGGGACCTAACCTCTGGTGCGGTGGGTGAGCCCGCGGCCCCTGCACCAGCCTGCCTGAGTTCAAGCCCAGCCCGGCCACTTTCTGGCTGTGTGAACGTGAGCCCTTTGCCTAACTTCTCTGTGCTTCAGTTTCCTCATTTTGCAAATGCCCATTTGCAGGCTTGTCGTGAAGATTCAAAGCTTCTTCCAGGGGAAATGCTCAGAGAAGGGCCATGGTAAGCTCTGCGGCGGGCGCTGATGCCATGGTCACAGCTGCTGCTGTCATTACTAATAGCCTCTGAAGCATGTCCAGACCCTCTCCCTGGCTCCCTGATCCAGGCCGAGCTTCCCTGGGGCTTCCTGACAGGTCCCCAGAAAGCTGCAGGTGTGAGCCTGGGCCTACCTTTCCCTGTAGCCTCGGGGTGAGGACCAGAAGCCTCAGGAGTCACGCAGCCCTGCGGCTTGCAGTCTAGCATCCCGCCTTGCTGGCCGGGACCCTCTGGGCTCCTCCACGCCCGCTACCCCTGCCGGGGTTTGAATGTCTCCTCTAAAGCTCGTGTTGAAACTTAGTCCCCGATGCAGCAATACGGAGAGGTGGGCAACCTATGGACACTGGGAAACCAGGCCTCACAGATGCCTCAGGAGGGAGGTCCTGGGAGGAGAGAGGTGGCAGCCTTCTCCTCCTCCTTGGGTGTCCCTGCACGAAGCCCCCTGGACTCCATGGGGTGGCTGTGGGGAAAGTGACCCAGCCATTGCTGGGACCACCTCCTGGTCTGTCCCCTCTCTGTCCCCTGGAGTCCATCTGCAGGGAGAAATGCCCATACCTCCCGTCAGTCCCCGTGGACACACTCAGCCATTCCCTGCCTCTGTCCCTGCCGAGCGGATGGGATGGGTAAGGGGCTTCCTCTGGACCCTGGGCTCTTGGCAGCCTTTCCTCTGGGCTGCGATGGTGAGTCCTTGGAGACTTAGTGTGACTTGGAGACTTAGCATGACCTGGAGACACGAGGGGGGCTGCGCTTCCTGGTTGCACAGGCTCATTCTGCCAGGCGCTCCACGTTTGCACGGGAGGAAGAGGGAGTTTCTGCGTTGTAGAGGCTGCCCACAGTCTCAGGCACTGTTCCGCTGGTGCAGAGGGAGTGTGGCCACCGGGGAGGGGTCAGAAGGTGTCCTGCAGTGCGTGGGCTCCTCCGCTCAGTAAGGCTAGAACTGGTCAGGGGGCTGAGGAGAACCACCCCTGGCTCCCTCACACCAGCGGCCAGTCGAGGGCAGGGCTGTCCACCTGCCCGGCAGCCTTGCAGCCAGCTCTGCCCCCCTACCTCTGCCTCTTCGACCTTTGCCCACCTGAGGACGCACAGCCCTGACGACACACGCACTTTCCCAGCCAGAGCCCCCATCCCACCTGCCTTCTTCCCGCGTAGCTGCAGCGGGGCCAGGCCGCCTGACTCCAGTGTCTCTGGGATCTCCCTCCTGTCCCTGTTGGGGCCACCAGGGATCCCTGAGAGAGGGAGGAGCCCCTGGCTCCCTTGCCTAAGAGACAGACCTCCCTCCTGCAAGATCCCAATACCTCCTACGGGGGCTTCCTGGGACTTCCTGGGGCTGCCGCAGCGTCCCACAAAGCAACAGAAAGTTATTCTCACAGTTCTGGAGGCCGGAGGTCTGAAATCAAGGTGTCGGCAGGGTTAGTTCCTTCTGAAGGCTGAGGGCACTCTGTTCCAGGCCTCTCTCGTGACTTGTGGTGGCAACCGGCAATCCTTGGCGTTCCTGGGCTTGAGACGCTTCATACCCATATCCACTCCGTGACACATGGCCTGTGTGTGTGCCTGTCCTCTCTGTGTCTAGCCTTTGGATTTAGGGCCCGCTCTAAGCAAGGATTCTCTCTTCTCCTTATATTATGTCTACAAAGACCCTAGTCCAGATGAGACCACATTCACAGGTGCCAGGGGCTGGGACTTGGGCACAGTTCAACCACTGTGCCATCTAATACCTCTGAACGGGAAGACAGGACGGCTGCCCCAGGGCAGGGCAGGGGCAGGACAGGGGCTGGGTTGTGAGGGGATTTGGGGACAGCATTGCCCCTCCTGGGCTGGGTCTAAGAATTCTCCATGCAGGAATTTCTTGGCAGGACCTTGGTGCTGCCAGATTCCTACCCTTGGCCCTTGGCCTTTGACCCCTACCCCCAGAGCGCTCAGCACACCTGGTGCTAAGGCACCACCTCAACCAGACCACTCCTCAGGCGGCCTCCTCGCATGGAGACGTGAAGCTTTGAGCACTTCGGGACCCGGCAGGGCTGTGCCCTGTGAATCCCGACCCCACGGCCTGCCGCTCTGTCCACTGCCAAAGAGCCAATTTTCTTTCGAGATCAATCTTCAGTTCCTGGGGACACCGTTTTTAAATAAGCTCACGTTTCATAGCATGAAAGGTTTTGTGTGGACGTTCTTTAACAAAAAGAATAATTCATTCAAGTGCTAAGAACAAAGCCAGGCGTCCCAGCATGGCCTTCTCCAGGTGCAGGCCAGAGGATGTTTCCTGAGCTACTCGCAAGGGGACAGCTGTCCTCGGCCTCCAGGCACCCTCCCATGGGCTAAAAAAACATTTTAACAACCCAGGCAAGCGCAGCCTATGCGTTTCAGGGGCCGGCGTGCCAAGTGGCCGAGGGCGGGGCAAGCGCCTGTCTGTGCCACCCGACTCTACCCCTCTCCTTCCCTCTGGCGAGTCTCGCCCCCTCACTCCTGTCTCCTCTTGTGTTTCCAGGATGCCTCCTCCTCAGCCGGATCCACCCCCACGGCCATCCCGAGGGCTGCTGCCGTGGCCGGAGAGCAGGGCACGCCTTCCAAGGTCCAGCTGCCCCTCAACGTGTGAGCTGCCCTTTGTGTCTGTCGGGTCCCCCGCCTGTGGTGCCTCCCTCCCGCCCACACTAGTGTGCACACCTGTGGTTTCTGCAGGGCGTTTCCATCTGTTACTAGCTGGTCAGTGCAGTTACGTGCATCTGGTAACACTGCTGAGAGTATGGAAAACAAAAGTCCAGCAGGGTTTTTAATGTCATTGTCCCGAGGACATTTCTTATAAGCAGGAGAGATGCTCAAAATATTTGACCACACAGACATCAGCCAATCAGGAGAGGAGCCAACCGTAGCTTGGAGCAGGCCACGACCCCCTGAGACGGTCTGGGGTGGCCCTGGAGAGGGAGGAGGTGGCCAGAGCAGCGCTGCTCTTGGGAGCCCAGCAGTCACTGGTTGCCAACTGCTCAGAGTAGCTCATCTTTTCTGCCGCTGTCATGGCCGTGCCAGTCATGCCAGCTGCATCTCATCCCTGAATATAACCAGATGAATCATTGCTAGGAAGTGAGATGCTTATCTTGTTTAGAAAATCTGCTCAGTTAAATTATAGCTCTTAAAAGCTATATGCAGTTTAAAAATTCCCCCATTTAAATAGTGTTATGAAGAATTAGATTGCCTTCTGCTCGTGTGTTTGGCAGAGTTCAGTCACTCGAATGAATGTTTTAAGGTGGAATGTATGAATTTGGCAAGCAGTATGATGAATTCAGAAAGTTCTATCTATCTGGGGTCAGAGGGACGCTCAGAACCTGTGTAGTTGGAGAACGGGATATAGTTAAAAAAAATTCTTTTTGAAAAAGCAATTTGCCAGGCTTCAAAAGGTCTCCTAGAAGTCACTTAACTTCTGCTACACACTCACCTACCTCTTTAAGTCAAGTGGAAACTTTAGCCTTTATCTGGGGTGGACAGAAAAGCTCCCAATATCCTTCCACTGTGATTAACCAACTTAACTATAGGAATTTGAAATTTACCTGTTTTTCACTCAGCTTCCTGGGGGATCATAGTTGAGTAAGCTGCATTTCTGATGTCTTGAGGCGGATATTCAAGTTTTCATTAACACTGGACGGAAGATACTGTCTTCTGACCATGCTCTTGGATCAGCTCTGGCCACTTCACACAAAGCTGGGAGGGCTGACATGAAGGTCAAATTTGCCGCTATGATCCTCATGGCTGCATGGGTTTGACCTCTGCAGGCCACATCACATGCCCCAAGACACGAGCCCTTATAGCTGAGGCCTGATTCCACACAGTCAGCCAAGGGCTGGTGGCAGGATGTCATTCTTCACCCCTTCTTTTTATCATGTGAGAGGCTTCCATGGAACGCCTCTCCTAAGGGCTTCACTGCCCTGAGACCCAGAAGGGTCTTCATTTGGCCACCCAGAGTGTGGAGGCAGCTGCGCATCGCAGAAACATGGTCCATCCACTTCTGCACCCTCCTCTCTACTCCCGCCATGTTGGGAATTCCACTCTCTGGCTGACCTGCTGTGGTGCAGAGGGCAGAAACATGAGTGTCTGCTCCTAGAGGCTGTGCTTCTGGCACAGCTGTCTGTCGAGAGGGTCTGAAGGCCAATGAGAAGGCTGTGGGTGTGGCACCCATGGTGCAGGAGCATCTTTCTCACCTCCACTTCCCCATGGGCATGTCAGAGCTGTCGCTGGGCGCAAAGCACCAGAGGAGGCAGGGAGGGGTGGAGGGTCACCCTGTGGGAACCTCCTGAGACATCTCCAGCAGTTTGGCAGAGGAAGAAGAGACAGATACATCTCAGTCTGGCTCCTGCTTGGCCCTGGGGAAGGGGCTGCCTCACCCAGCTCTGAGCGTGTCCCTGCGAACCAAGGGCAGCCTAACTCTTGGCTCTCAGCCTCACTCCAGGGACTGAGTGTCATCTTGCCACCAGAAAAGAAAACTGCTGCAGTCACAGCCTTGGGGAAAAGCAGGTGCCTCCTAAGACACGTGAGCACTCAGACACTGCCTGGGGGACTGGGAGCTGTGGGGAGGAGGCCAGAAAAAAACTGCTGGAGCAGAGGGAGGGCCTGGCCTGCAGACAGGGCCAGGGAAGCCCAAGGGAACAGCAGTCGGCAGCTTTTGTCTGCCAGTGCTGGGGTGTAGAGAAAGGTCTCTGGATCAGGCAGTTGACGTTGGTCGTATGAGACGTGCTCTCTGTCCTCAGTGGGGCAACCCCACAGTCCTTGCTTTGGTTGTGGGTAGCCCTCCTCACAACCTCACCGACATTTGTTTTGATGGTCCTTACCTATCAATAATATTAAATGCTAATGGACTAAACTCTGTAATCAAAAGACATAGAGTGGCTGAATGGATAAAAAAGCAAGAGCCAGCTATATGTTGTCTGCAAGAAACCCACTTCACCTATAAAGACTGAAAATATAGAGATGGAAAAAGATATTCCATTCATGCAAATGGAAACCAAAAAAGAACACGAATAGTTATGCTTCTATCAGACACAATACATATAAAGATAAAAACTGTAAAAGAGACAAAGAAGGTCATTGTATAATGATAAAGGGGTCAATTCAGCAAGAGGATATAGCAATTCTAAATATATATGCACCTAACACTGGAGCACCAGACATATAAGGTAAGTAAATATTATCAGAGCTAAAGGGAGAGATAGACCCCAATACAATAATCACTGGAGACCTCAGTGCTCCACTTTCAGCATTGGACAGATCATCCAGACAGAAAGTGAACAAAGGAACATTGGACTTAATCTGCACTATAGACCAATGGACCTAATAGATATTTACAGAATGTTTTATCCAACAGCTTCAGAATTCGTGTTCTCCCCAGCTCATTTATCATTCTCAAGGATAGACCACATGTTAGCAGCAAAACAAATCTTAAAAAATTCAAAAAAATTGAAATCATACCAAGTATTTTCTCTGACCACAATGGAATAAAACTAGAAATGAATAATAAGAGGGACATTGGAAAATATACAGACATATGGAAACTAACCAATATGCTTCTGAATGACCAGTGGGTCCATGAAGAGATTAAGAAGGAAATTTAAAAATTTCTTGAAACAAATGAAAACACGACATGTCAAAACCTATGGGATCCAGTAAAAGCAGTAATAAGAGGAAAGTTTATAGCAGTAAGTACCCACATCAAAAAAGTAGAAAAGCTTCAAATAAACAACCTAAAAGTGCATCTCAAAGAACTAGAAAACAAGTGCAAACCAAACCCAAAATTAGTAGAGGAAAAGAAATGATAAATTTTAGAACAGAAATAAGTGAAATTTAAACAAACAAACACAAAAATACAAAAAAAAAAATCACCAAAATGAGAAGTTGGTTTTTTTGAAAAGATAAACAAAATGGACACATCCTTAGCCAAAGAAAAAAAGAAAGAAGATCCCCAAAAATAAAATCAGAAATGAAAAAGGAGGCATTACAACTGATACTACAGAAATACAAGGGATCATCAAAGACTACTATGAGCAACTATATACTAATAAACTGGAAAACCTAGAAGAAATGGATGGATTCCTGGACACAGTCAACCTACCAAGATTGAACCAGGAAGAAATCCAAAACCTGAATAAATCAATAACAAGTAATGAGGTAGAAGTGATAATAAGAAGTCTCCCATGAAAGAAAAGCCCAGGACCCAGTGGCTTCACTGCTGAATTCTACCAAGTATTCAAAAAATAACTAATACCAATCCTACTTAAATCGTTCCAACAAATCAAAGATGATGAATACTCCCAAACTCATTCTACGAGGCCTGTATCATCCTGATACTAAAACCAGACAAAGACACAACCAAAAAAAGAAAACTGTAGGCCAATATCACCGATGAACATAGATGCAAAAATCCTCAACAAAATACTAGCAAACCAAATTCAACAACACAAGAAAAAGATTATTCATCATGATCAAGTGGGATTCATCCCAGGTATGCAAAGGTGGTTCAACATATGCAAATCTATCAATGTGATACATTATACCAACAGAACGAGGGAAAACAACACATCATCATTTCAACTGATGTTGGAGAAACATTTGATAAAATTCAATATCCCTTCATGATAAAAACTCTCAAAAACTGGGTATAGAAAGAACTTACATCAACATGATAAAAACCTATATGACAGACCCACAGCAAGTATCACACTGAATGGAGAAAAACTGAAAGCCTTTTCTCTAAGATCTGGAACAAGACAAGGATGCCCACTTTTACCACGTTATTCAACATAGTACTGGAAGTAGTAGCTAAAGCAATCAGACAAGAAAAAAAAATAAAGGGAATAAAGGGCATCCAAATTGGAAAGGAAGAAGTCAAATTATCCTTGCTTGTAGGTAATATGATCTTATATCTAGAGAAACCTAAAGACTCCACAAAAAACTGTTAGAACTGATAAACAAATTCAATAAAGTGGCAGGATACAAAATCAGTATAAAAAATGAGTAGCATTTCTATATGCTAACAGTAAACAATCTGCAAAAGAAACCAAGAAAGCAATACCATTTATGATAGCTACAAATAAAATAAAATACCTAGGAATAAACTTAACCAAAGAAGTGAAAGGTCTCTATAATAAAAACTATAAAACATTGATGAAAGAAATTGAAGAGGACACCAAAAATGGAAAGATATTCCATGCTCATGGATTGGAAGGATCAATATTGTTAAAATGTCCACCCTATCCAAAGCAATCTATAGATTCAATGCAATCCCCATCAAAACACCAATGACATTATTCACAGAAATAGAAAAAATAATCCTAAAATTTATATGGAACCACAAAAGACCCAGAATAGCCAAAGCCATTCTAAGCAAAAAGAACAAAACAGGAGGAATCACACTACCTGACTTCAAATTATACTACAGAGCTGTAGTAATCAAAACAGCATAGTACTGGCATAAAAACAGACACATAGACCAATGGAAAAGAATAGAGAACCCAGAAAGAAATCCACATATCTCTAGTGAACTTATCTTCAACAAAGATGCCAAGAATGTACAGTGGGGAAAGGACAGTCTCTTTAATAAATGGTGCTGGGAAAAGTGGACATCCATACACAGAAGAATAAAACTAGACCCTTATCTTCCACCATCTACAAAAATCAAATCAACATGGGTTAAAGACTTAAATCTAAGACCTGAAACTCTGAAACTACTAAAAGAGAACATTGGGGAAACACTTGAGGACGTTGGTCTGGTCAAGGACTTCTTGAATAATACCCCAAAGCACAGGCAACCAAAGCAAAACTGGACAAAAGGGATCACATCAAGCTAAAAAACTGCACAGCAAAGGGTACAATCAACAAAGTGAAGAGGCAACCCATGGAATGGGAGAAAATATTTGCAAAATATCCATCTGACAAGGGATTAACAACTAGAATATGTAAGGAGTTCCAACAACTCAAAAGGAAAAAATCAAATAATCCGATTAAAAAATGGGCAAAGGAGCTGAACAGACGTTTCTCAAAAGAAGACATACAAGTGACCAACAGGTATATGAAAAAATGTTTAATATCATTAGTCATCAGAGAAATGCAAATCAAAAATACAATGAGGTATCATCTCACCC
The DNA here is from genome assembly GCF_020740605.2 of Lemur catta. NCBI lineage: Eukaryota > Metazoa > Chordata > Mammalia > Primates > Lemuridae > Lemur > Lemur catta. The sequence goes on from NC_059131.1 coordinate 81,187,666, forward strand.
CAGTTAAAATAGCTTTTATCCAAAAGATAGGCAATAACGAATGCTGGCGAGGATGTGGAGACAGGGGAGCCCTCTTACACTGCTGGTGGGAATGTAAATTAGTACAACTACCATGGAGAACAGTGTAGAGCTTCCTCAAAAAACTGAAAATAGAAGAACTACCTACCATATGACCCAGAAATCCCATGGCTGGGTTCATAACCAAAGGAGGGGAATTCAGTACATTGAAAAGATATCTGTACTGCCATGTTTGCAGCACTATTCACAGTAGGCAAGGTTTGGAATCAACCTAGGTGTCCATCAATGAATAAATGGATAAAGAAATTGTGGAACATATACACAATGGAGTATTATATGGCCACAAAAAGTAGTGAAACCCTGCCATTTGCAACAACCTGGGTGGAACTGGAGAACATTAGGTTAAGTGAGAGAAGCCAAGCACAGACAAATCTTGCATGTTCTCACTCATGTGTGGGAGCTAAATATTAAAAACAATTGATCTCATAAGTAATAAATTACTGAGTAGAATGATGGTTACCAGAGGCTGGGAAGGGAAGCAGGGAGTGGAGGATAATATAGGGCTGGTTAATATGTGCAAAAATATAGTCTGGCAGTTAGATAAAATGAACAATATTTGATAGTACAACAAAGTGACTATAGTCAACAATAAATTAGGATACACTTTAAAATAAATAAAAGAGCAGAATTGGAATGTTTATAACCCAAAGAAATGATAAATTCCTGAGGTGGTGGATTCCCCACTTATCCTGATTTGATTAATCACATTGCATGCTTGTATCAAAATATCACATGTACCCTATAAAGATATATAACTATTATGTACCCATAATAATTAAAGGGAAAAAAGAAAAAAATATTTTAAACTTTTTCATTATTATTTTATCTGTTATGGTGACCTGTGATCAGTGATCTCTGATGTTACTATTGTTCATTGTTTCAGGGGACCACAAACAGTACCCACATAAGATGGCAAACTTAATTAATAAACGTTGTATGTGTTCCAACTGCTCCACCAACCGGCCCATCTATCCCCTCTCCTTGGGCCTCGCCATTGCCTGAGACACAACAATATTGAAATTAGGCCAATGAATAACCCTAAAATAGCCTCTAAGTGTTCAAATGAAAGGAGGAGTCGCATATCTCACTTTAAATCAAAAGCTAGAACTGATTAAGCTTAGTGAGGAGGGCATGTGGAAAGCTGAGATAGGCTAAAGACTAGGGATCTTATGACACAGTTAGCCAAGCTGTGATTGCAAAGGAAAAGTTCTTGAAGGAAATTTAAAGTGCTACTGCAGTGAACACATGAATGATAAGAAAGTGAAACCGCCTTATTGCTGATACAGAGAAAGTTTTAGTGGTCTGGATAGATCAAACCACCCACAACATTGCTTAAGCCAAAGCCAAATCCAGAGCAAGGCCCTAACTCTCTTCAGTTCTGTGAAAGCAAGAGAGGTGAGGAAGCTGCAGAAGAGAAGTTTGAAGCTGGCAGAGGTCGGTTTATGAGGTTTCGGGGAAGAAGCCATCTCCACAACATAAAAATGCAAGATGAAGCAGCAAGTGCTGATGGAGAAGCTGCAACAAGTTATCCAGAGGATCTAGTTAGGATAATTGAGAAGGTGGCTATGCTAAACAGTAGATATTTGTTTCATTTACAATGGATGTAGATGAAACAGCCTGATGTTAGAAGAAGACAGCATCCAGGAATTTCACAGCTAATGAGGAAAAGTCAATGTCTGGCATCAAAGCTTCAAAGGCCAGGCTTAGTCTCTGTTAGGGGCTAATGCAGCTGGTGACTTTAAGTTGAAGCCACTGCTCATTTACCATTCTGATATTCCTAGGGCCCTGCAAAATTATGCTAAATCCACTCTGCTTGTGCTCTATAAATGGAACAACGAAGCCTGGATGACAGTACATCTGTTTACAGCATAGTTTACTGAATATTTTAAGCCACTGTTGAGACCTACTCCTCAGGAAAAAAGATTCGTTCCAAAATATTAGCACTTGTTGACCATGCACCTGGTCACCTAAGACCTCTGATGGAGATTTATAGGGAGATATGTTGTTTTCATGCCTGCTAACACAGCATTCATTCTGTAGCCCATGGATCAAGGAATATTAATAATTTAAAGTTTCACCTCCTCTTACTTAAGAAGTACATTTTGTAAGGCTATACCTGCCATAGATATCGATTCCTCTGATGGATCTGGGCAAAGTAAATTGAAAGCCTTCTGGAAAGGATTCACCATTCTAGATGCCATTAAAAACATTTGTGATTTATGGGAGGAGGTCAAAATATGAACATTAATGATTGGGAAAAAGTTGATTCCGACCCTCATGGATGATGGGGAGGGATTCAAGACTTCAGTGGAGGAAGGAACTGCAGATGTGGTGGAAATAACAAGAGAACTAGAATTAGACGTGGAGCCTGAAGATGTGACTGAATTGCTGCAATCTCGTGATAAAACTTGAATGGATGAGGGGTTGCGTCTGATGGAGGAGCAAAGAAAGTGATTTCTTGAAATGGAATCTACTCCTGGTGAAGATGCTGTGATCACTGTGGAAATGACAACAAAACATTTAGAATATTATACAAACCTAGTTGATAAAGCAGGGGCAGTTTTTGAAAGGATTGACTACAATTTCTACTGTGGGCAAAATGCCATCAAACAGCATCACATGCTACAGAGAAATCTCTCGTGACAGGAAGAATTAATCAATGCAGCAAACTTCATTGTTGTCTTATTTCAAGCAATGGCCACAGCCACCCCAACCTTCATCAACCACCACCCTGATCAGTCAGCACCAGCAACATCAAGGCAAGACCCTCGACCAGCAAAGAGATTACAACTTGCTGCAGGCTCAGATGATCATTAGCAATCAATAAATTATTTTTAAATTAAGGTATGTACATTGGTTTTTTTGTATATGTAATGCTATTGCACACTTAATAGACTATAGTACAGTATAGTGTAAACATAACTTTTATATATAGGGTGTCTCAAAGTCACCATTTTCCTTGGTATGGAGACTACAAAGGAAAAATTTTGTAATAAACATTTTGTAAATAAAGCCACTTTTAGCTATAATTTCCCGTTTTCCCTATGTATGGTGACTTTTGGGACACCCTGTATTATACAACTGGAAAACTAAAATTTTCGTGTGACTTACTTTATTGCAATATTCCCTTTATTGAGGTGGTCTGGAACTAAACCCACAGTCTCTTTGAGATGTGCCTGTACCTGGAGGGCTTGTGGAAGCACTGATTGCTGGGTCTTACCCCAGGAGTTCTGGTGTGAGGCCCAGAATTTGCATTTCTCCAGGTGAGGCGAATGCCACCAGCCCCCACAGGCAGGTGTCTCAGGTGCTCAGTGTGGGAAGAACACCAGCCCCCAAGCCGGCCTCACAGCCACGCCATCCCAAGGCCTTCCATCCATGCTCCCAGCACTGGGTTCTGCCTGGTGGGACCCCGTCTCAACCAGGAGGCTGCCTGTAGGATCCCGGGAATTCAGAAGACCCCGGGAGGACTAAATGGTTTCTGCTGGCCAGGCTGTGCCAGCCCATGTTGTTGGCACTCAGAGAAGGGGCAGGGGCAACAGTGCTCAGGGGACCAGCCACTCTGGGGTCACAGTTACAATCCCCAGAGGCTCCCACACTATCCTCTGAGTGTCTGTGCCCACTGTCAGCCCTTCTGGGGGACTTACTGTGCAGACCTGGCAGCACCCTTGCTGTCCTGTCTCCCCCAGGCGTGGGTGCTCCGGGGCAGGCTCCACATGCACGACCCTCACCAGCTGCAGCACCTGGCTGTCACCCGGGGACATCCTTTGAGTAGAAGAGTCGATGAGTGGGTACACATCTCCCCAGCCTGAACTGGCATAGCCTTGGCAAGGGGCAGAGCAGAGGCAGGACCTCTTGCGGGAGGAATGGGAAAGAATCTTTTACTTATTGTAGAAGAAACCTGAGTAAGCCGTCATCTAGAGGACAAAGGGTGCTAAATTAGTGAAGGCTCTGATATACTTTGATTAACTCTGTGATTAGAGTGGAGGGAACCTGCCAACAAGCAGCAGCAAACGCAGATCATGCTACAGAAATAAGCTGGTAATGCGTTGAGCAAAGGCTGTGCTCAGACGTTTCCACCAGGGTGTGCGTGAAAGCAGACACGCGTGAGGCCCAGCCAAGTGGGCCCAGCCACAGCCTGGCCGGTGAGTGCACGGTCCCAGGCGTTGGGCGTCTGGCGAACCCTGGCTCCGTGCCTGGAGCACCCCTGTAGGGGCTGCTGCTGCCTGGAGGAGGCCACGCCTGTTCCTCCACCACCTGCCCACAGGAGGTGCCTTTTTCTAGCTGACATGAAAGCCCCGTCCAGCCTACCGGTTGGGTGCAGAGGACTCTCTGAGCCTTAAATCTACCATTGCCTTAAATAAGGTATTTTAGTGCCCACCTGGGAGAATCTGCAGAGGTCACATCTAAGCTTGGAGGGCGCCCCACTGGCCTTGATGCGTTGTGGAGCCCACCCGGAGTGTAGCGTGGAGGCCTGGGTTAGGCTGCCACGGCGTTTGGGAGCAAATGGAAAGTGAGAGTTGGGCCCGAGGACGAGAGCCCTGTGCCCGGCAGGTGCCCCGTAAGGACCAGCTGGCCACCCTGAGCTCCAGGGGTGCCGTCCACCGCAGCCAAGAGACCAGGGGTGTTGGTGGGAAAGTGGGGGTAACGGGAAATACGGTGGCTGCCGCTCTGAGCCTGGAAGCTAGCGGTGCAGAGGGCTGGCTGCTCTCTTTGGTGTGGTCTGTCCAGGCTTTCTCTGGAGTCCCCGGAAGAGGAAAGCACATGCAGATGACAACTGCCCCCACCGGCCAGTGCCCTGCCCAGATTAAGCCGTGTGCCAGTTGGGCAGGCGCCACGCACGGAAACAGACCCAGCAGATCCATCTGCTTTTGGTTTCCCCTCTGAGGCACCCAAAGGAAAAAGTCGGCAGGGAAGAGAGTTTTCAAGGTGGCCTCAGGCTTATCTACATCATGGTCCTCCTAGCAGCCCACAGCTAACTTGGAATGTTGAGACCAGAGGAAGGATTGCTCACTGGACAGGACAAACTGAAAGATGCAAAAGACCAAGTGCACTGGTACCCTAGTGCAAGTTGGTGCAGCACCTCTCTACAGAGTAGGCCACACCCAGCCTGCACCCAGAGTGAGGGGCAGGTGTCCCCTGACCCCAGAACCCATCCTCACCTGGGCCATGCCTTGGCAGGGCCTGCAGCATCTAACGGTGCCCCAGCTGTGTCCCTGGGCCATGCTGACAGGTCCTGGAGCTGCAGACCCAGCCCTGCATCTGAATATGCATGAACACGGACAGATGGCCCATCTTTTGCAGCCTTAATTCTGCAGCTGTGAAACCTCAGGGTTGTTGTGGAGTTTGGGTGAGACACATGAGTGTCTGGCACGTGGCACAGGTGGTTTCCTGTCCTCCTGTCTCACGTGGCAGCAGGCACCTGCGGCTGGAGCACAACTCTGCACTACTGTCCTGGGGCCACCCCAGGCAGCAACACCTTATAAATAATGACACAGGAAGGTTACGGAGCTGATGACGATGCTTTGAGAAAGAGGAGCGTGTCGTCCCTTGGGGTGATGGCATCTGGAAAGGACATGTCTCCCCTGCTCAGCATTGGCACAGAGGGGGTCTGTATCACTGGGCATCTAATAAAATACCTAAAACTCCCTACTCCTAAGAATCTAGACTTGCTGTGTGAAGAGGCTTATTGTAGCATAAAATCCAGGTCCATCTCTGTTGCAAACCTAAGGCCGCTGTCTCTCAGCAGCCCTGAGCCGAAGCTGTGAGCGCTGTGGGCCGGGCTGGCAGCCTCCTCCGGGCGGTGTGGCTGGCACGCTCAGCTCAAGTTGGACAGAGTGGGCAGCGGATGTTTGGCCAAGTTCAGCTTTTGGTTTTCCATTTTCCTGCCTTTATTATTATTTTTAGGAATCATGTGTTTATTTAAAACAAAAATGGAAATTTGAAAGAATCCTTTCTGCCTGAAAGGTCTTAAGATGACTTGAGGCCTCCAATATAAAGAATCTTCATTTTTCTGTTGACAGGAAGGATGGAAAGTCCCCTTTTATGCTGAGAAGTAAGCACAAAGTCTTTGTCCCATTAAATGACATAGGATCCTAAAATACTGAGTAAAACATCATTTGCAATTATCTGATGGCTTCTTCCCCAGGATCACAAATGTGACTGTTCAACCATTCAGATGGCTGTGCGGGATTTATCACAGCTGCTTACCTCGCTTTGTTTTTAAAGTCTGGTGTGTGAATCCCCAGCTGGGGAAGCTAGAGGCCAAGTGACGCCACTCACCCAGCCCGGGTGTGGGCAGGTGCCTTTGAGGCTGCAAAGCTCTGTCCTCTCTGGACAGCTTGCATTCAGCAGGTGGCTTGGAGGTGGGTCCCTCCCTCTCTGGGAAGCAGCACTGTATTCCCATGTGTGTGCCCACACCACACACAGCCACCACACACACCCATCACACACAGCCATTGCACACACCACGCACCACACACCACACACCACACACAACACGCTTTCTCCCTCAGCGGTCTTAGCTTCAATACCAGGGCCGCTATTTAATCTTTCTTTCAACAAATATTTGTTGAGAATCCACCATGTGGCAGACACTGTTCCAGGTCCTGGGGAGAGAGCAGTGAGCAAGCAGATAACCCCCCGTCGCCCTCGTGGAGCACACAGTGTGCGGGGAGAGCTCCGGAGAGAGGGCGCGTGCGTGCAGAGGTCCTGACGTAGGAGCCAGTCTGTGCATTCGGGGCACGCTGGGCAGAAGCCTGCCTGTGTGGCCCACACCCGCCCCGGGAGGTGGCCGGGACCAGTCAGTGGCCAGAGCCTTGCTATGGAGAAGCTCTGCCCCACGGGAGCAGCCCCATACCAACGTGGCCGGAAGGCAGGTACATGAGAGCGGGAGGAGGGACTTTAACCTCCCTACATTCGCCTTCCGGAGGCCGCCTGCCTTGGGATCTCTGTGCGTGGAGGAGCCACTTGGAAAGCGACCTCAATAAGGCAGAGCTCCAGCAAAGCCACCCGAGGGTCTTGGCAGAGGAGAGGACCCACATGGGTCACGGAGGGGAATAGCCTGCCAGGGCTGCGCCAGGACAGGGTGATGGTGGGGAAGAGTCCAACAGGAGGAGGAAGCAGGGCAAGGACTGGCCCTGCCCGGGCAGGGACGGCAACCCAGTGCCAGCCGGGGAGGCATCTGCGGAAGTACAGGCTGTGCCCAGCTCCACCTGGGCAGTGGGCACAGGCAAGAGTGAGGGCAGAGCCCAGGCCTGGCCTGGGGACCCACCCTGGGAGCTGTATGGCAGGTCTGACCCCACCTGGCACTCTGCACGTGGCCAGAAGATCAGAGTGTTCCCAGGCATGGACAGAGCAAGGTGAACTGCAGCAGGATTTACGCTTCAGCTGTATTTCCTCGAGAGCAGGCGCACAACTTCATGGATCATTTTTATCAGTTCACAAGCCTCCCGCGGATCCCAACTCTGCTGTTTCCTCTCCCTTTCTGCCTTCCTTGGCCTGGGCGGAACGCTGTGGAAGCCACACCCCCAGGCAGCTCCCCCCGCAGCCATCTCCCCGCGCACTCCACGGGCACACACGCCTTCAGCGTGTAGGCGCAGCCTCACCTGCCCCTTCCATGGGTAGCGTTTCCTCCGTGGCCATCAGAGAGCTCCCGAGAGTCAGCAGATGTGGAAACAGAGTCATCCCGGGTCCTCTTTAGCTCACCTGGACAGTAGCATTGAAAATGTGAATCTTGGTGCCCACGAGGAGTGAGGGAGGGTCCTCTCCTGATGGCTTTGTTTATCCTCCCTGAAACCCAGACTCGCTCCTAATTGTCAGTGTTTATCTTTTCAAACGGGAAAGAAGGAAGGTGCAGGCCCCTGCAGGAAGGCAGTGGGGGGCCTGTAAACCAAGGAAGTAAACAACCCCCCAACCCAGGAAAAGCAGAGAGCCTCCCTGCTTAGGACCACGGGAAGGGGCAGCAGATTTCATTTCCAGGCCAAGATCTTTCTTGTCTCTACAAGACTCTCATTCTGTTCTAGAATATTCCTCACTGGGCCTCTTTTCTTCCTGCTTGAACCCTGGGGAGCCGCATCCTGTTTCTGTTTTCACCTGCCAGGAAGGCCCCTCCCAGGGTCAGGAGGGAGCTCTGGGGTGTCTGTGAGCCCCCAGCCCCCAGATCCCTGCCACTGTGCACCAGCCCCCCCCCCCGGGAGCCCAGTGCCCTGGACGGGGCAACATGCGCACCAGCGTATTGATGCAAGATCCACCGACGACACTTCTTTACAATTCATCTTTGGTACTTTATTGAACCGAGGCCCCCACCATCTCTCCTGGCTGAATCTGGTGGGCATGTATAATTATCCAATCAGTTCTCTCCCTGGACCAACCTTCCTCAAATCCCAAAAGTAGCAGAGGTTTTGCAAGTGCTTACGAGTCCTTATAAGTGCCAGGTATCCAGATAGTGTGAGGTATTTTACAAGAGTGGCTTTCACCACTAAGTTTGTTTCCTCATCTGCAAATAAGGCTTAAGGGAAAAGTAGAAGTCAAATAATTAGTCATGGTACAAATACTGCAAGGAAGTGTGCAACCAAGAATCCCCTGACTAGACCACCTTTCCTTTTAAAAGGACCTCCAGTGTGTCTTCTAGCTCAGATTGGATGGGTAAGCCAGGCAGGAAAACCCGGCCAGGTTGGATTAAAGAAGGAAACCCAGCCCAAGACTGTCTTAGCTGATGTCGGTTTTCGCTAGGATTTCCTCTTGCTCAGAGCATCAGACTTTAGACAGTGTGAAGAATAGAAAAAAATTGTGAGGTTCAAAGATCTGGCCCCCAGGATGCTGTTCTGAGGGTCCTCAATGGTCTTGGAGCCACTTTGCCTGACTGTGCTGCCATCCCATCTGTCCCATGGGCAGCTGGGGTCCTCGCAGGGCTGTGGGGTGCGGGCTCCATCCCTCCCCTGCTGGGCAGCTCCCGAGTGCCAGGACTTACAGGGCCAGGGAGCATCCTCCCCGCTGCAGAGTAAGCCCGGGGGTGGGGGCATGTAAGTCTCGGTAAACTGTAGAGCCCCCTCCCCAGCAAGTCTTTTCAGGTAGGATTCATCCTAAGATGAGCTCCCATGCACCCTGGGTGATGCCACCCGGCACTGCACTCCCAGGAGGCATCCGCTCACTGGGCTCATCCTCTGCCCACAGGTACCTGGCACTCTACGCCTACAAGCCCCAGAAGAGCGACGAACTGGAGCTGCACAAGGGCGAGATGTACCGGGTCCTCGAGAAGTGTCAGGACGGCTGGTTCAAGGGGGCGTCCCTGAGGACCGGGGTCTCTGGGGTATTCCCTGGAAACTACGTGACGCCCGTCTCCAGGTGAGGGTGGCAGCCTGGGCCAGGAGGGAGTGAGGCCTTGCATTCCTCTAATGCTGTCGCCACTGTTGGAAGCCACGCTGTGGGCTGGGTCACCTGGAAACACCCAGTCCAGAAGGCTGCGAGGCCACCAGTGCTGCAGGGCTTGGCTCCCATGGGCTCAGAGTGTCCCTGGGACAGAGATTCGCCTTCCGAGCTGGGCTGCATGGCTTTCCCTCAGTAGACACTGGCCACCCCCGAGAGAACAGGGACAGGAAGAGAGGGGACAGGAAAGTCACCAGAGAGTGTGGTCTCAAGTGTGCATGCGTGCTTGTGTGTGAGGATAGTGTATGTGCACATGTATATATGGTGTGTGCAGTGTGTGTCCCATGTGCACACATATGTGTATAGCATGTGCATGTATGTATAGCATTAGCACAGCATGCATACATGTACAGTGTGTACAGTGTTTTCATGTGTATATAGTGTGAGTACAGCGTATGTGTATGCAGTGCATGTGTATCACAGCTAGATGTGTTATATGTAAAACACACATATATGCAAAGGAAAAATGGCACATTCTCAAAACTTAACGATTGTCATTGAGTGGTAGCATTATAGGTAATTATTTTTTCTTGTTTGTGCTTTCTAGCATTTAATAAATTCTTTGTTATATTACTTTTATAAAATAGAAAACATAATTTTAAAGATTCACCAAAAAGATAATGGGAATTGTGTGAACGTATTCCATTGAGGAGAGGGTCCACGCCTCACTCGCAGAAGCCGCTTACGGGCACAGTCCCGTGTTGACACTGCAGGACATGCGGAGACAGAGAAGGAACGGCCCTTGGGTTTCCCTGTCTTTGGAGCAAGGCTGCCATGGAAAAAATTGAATCACACATCGCCCTTGCACTGATTGCTAGACAGGCTCGTGCTTTCAGAGTTGTTTCGCGTGGTCTTCAGCCAGTGCCTCTGGTCAGGGCCCAGTAGGCCCCAGTGGGGGTGGAGTGGGCCCGAGGCCAGGAGGTCTGCAGGGGCAAGGAGGAAGGTGCGCAGAGCCTTCGCTCAGGGACCCTCAGCAGGAGAAGCTCCAGCAGCAAACGCAGAGGCTTCAGGAAAGCCCCGGCCTCCAGCCCAGCCGCCTGTGCAGAGGGGGCTGCCCACGGCTCTCCGACCCCCTCACAGGTGTGGGCGCCTGGCCCAGCGTGCACAGCCCCGAGGGAGACGGCTACTCTGGACTCCGCGGCTGGTGTTTACGGGCCGGCTCTTTCAGCCTGCGACTGGCCTGGGATTGTCCTTTACGTCATCAGACAGCTGTTCCTGGAATGGCAGGTCACTCCTGCGGGTTAGGGGTCTCCCTGCCCAGCTGGCGCCCTCCAGGAAGACACAGCGTGAGGTGGGGGGTGTCCGCATTCCCCAGGCTTGCCTGTCCTGCCTGGGGACATCACCTGTCCCAGGTCTTCTCCTGTGTGGGGAGGACAGGTTCTTCCTCACAGCAGCAGCAGTTTCTGTCCTCTGATTCTTCCCTTGCTCTCACCTGCGCATGTCCTCAGACCTTCAGAAACATAAAGCCTGTGGTCTGAGTCCAGCTTCCTCATGTGGCACTCGGGCCCCTCCACCGCCTGACTCCTGCCCATTCCTGAGGTGCACAGGGTGGCGTCGTGACAGAGGTTTGCTCAGGCTGCCTTCCCACCTCGTCCTGCCGAGTGAAGTCCCAGATAGCCTTGAGAGCCGGGTCCTGAGTGCACCTGCTATAATATGTGCAGCCTTGCCCGGCCGCCCGTTCCCCGTGCCGTGGTCAGGATGGATGACTCTGAGTGCCGCGTTACTCCATGTGGGCTGTCCTGCTTGTTAGGGTCCCTTACAGGTGTGTGGAGTCCCTGCTCACCTGGCAGCCCCTGGGCCACAGTTGCCGTCTCCTGCTTTGACCCCTGGCTCCTCGCATACCATTTGCATATACTAGGTGCTCAATACATGCAGGTTGAATAAGTAAATGAGATCTGGTCACTCTGATCAAAGTGTTATGCAGGAGTCTCCAGGTAACGAAACAGGAGCTCTCCGGGCGGCCAACCCCCTGGCTGCACCTCTGCGTGTAACCTTGTCAGTTGCTCACCTTCCTTCGAGCCCTCTCCATCTTCAGCCAGGTGTGTTTTCAGAAGAAGCTCAGAGCCAGGGAGAACCATTAAGCAAAAGCCTCTCCCATCTAGCCCTGGTGACTACACTGACTGTCCTCACTGGTCCTCGGAGAAGGAATCGTCAGGTGTCCCCAGTCTGAGTTCGGAGGCCCAGGCTCCTCCCTCGGATCCACAGCTCACCACGGAACAGGAGGGCTGGGCTGTCTTTACACGCAAGTGGAGGACAGCAGCCGCCCACAGCTCTGCCCTCTGGACTCGTCCTCCTCTGATCCTAGCTGTTGTCAGGAGGCTTCCCAAGTCACCCAGCAGAGGAGCGGTGCCTACTCAGGGTGCTGGGCAGACCTGGATCCCACAGCTGCATGCACTTAGGTCATTCTGGAATGTTCTGTAGTGCTGGTGGGCGCAGGTGGGCAGTAGTCTAGTACTTAGACTGGACTTGGCAGCTGTACAACCTCGGAGGACATTCCGAGTTCATTTATGAACAAGGTGGGGGGACCGGAGCACGTGGCCGTTAGCGGTGAGACTGCAGTGACAAGACAGGCCAAGGCTGGGCACGTCTTCGCCCACCTGCTGGTATAGCAGAGGGAGAGGGATTGCTGCTGTCACTAGAGGCAGATGTGCGTCTGCATCTGTTGTCCTCACACTTGTCACTGTTACCTTGCAAATCCATGACCTATAATTTGTGAGCCCACTTTATTTTTTAAAATGATCCCTTCACGTGAAAGTGAGCTCTACCAATGCGATTTAAGAATCCATGATCTGGCCTGCTGCATTTCAGTGCAGCTCTGAGGGCTGAGGAAGATGGTGTTGTCCCTGTCCCTTGGCTGGCGAGTCTTTTCCTAAGGGGCCCTTCTCCCCCCAGCTGCCGTGCAGGAGCCTCCACCGGTGTTGCAGGGGCACCTCCCCAGTGGAGGCCACAGGGAGGCGGTGCGACCTGGGCTGCCACCTGTGGCTTCTGCTGGCTTGTGAATTGAGATCCTGAAGGGACAGGAACAGGAATTTACTCAGCTCTTGGACGAGTGGGAGACATTCCCATCCCCCTGCAGCTGAGCCCACAGAAGCGCCCAAGCCCCCAAACCCTGCTGTACCAGACATCCCGTGGGGTTAGTGCAGACGCACGTAGAAGGAAGGGGGGAGCCCCACGTCCAAAGTTGCTGTGTTCCTCGTGTTTCATCTGGAAATTTTGGGGTGAAAGGGCATCTGTTTCTGGTATGAAGCTACAAGCTCCCTGACGCCCCTCAGGAGGTCATGCTCAGTGTGCCACAGACACAGGTGGCAGCTGTGCCCAGAGGGAGCCAATGCCCTTGCCATCGTTTCCTAGCCATGTGCCGGTTGTGTCAAAGCCTTATGGGACGTGACTGAGTCATCTTCTCTTTCTGGATGTGTTTGGAGACACACAGCTGTTTGTTAGCAGGAATTAAGGCAGTAGCTCTGGTACACGGTGTTTGATTGGTTGGGATCATTCCTCTTCTTCTTAGGGCTCTTTTGCTATTTCTTGACTATTTTGCATTGAGGTTAGCCCCGGGAAGGTTTCATAGGGAGCCCTTGTGCCCAGCTGCAAGGATTGGCTTTCGTGTCTCAGAGCCAGTAGGTAAGAGCCTTTGCCGGTGGCCCATGTGGCCACGTGGTATGGCTGCATCTGGGCCCTCTCACCAGACCTGATTCTGCTTTATTTCCTAGGGTTCCTGTAGGAGGAGCTGGGCCACCCCGGAATAACGTGGTGGGAGGGTCTCCACTGGCCAAAGGGATAACCACAACCATGCACCCAGGAGGTGGGAGTCTCAGCAGCCCGGCCACTGCCACCAGGCCCGCCCTGCCCATCACCACACCCCCGGCCCACGCCCAGCACCCAGCCTCGCCCCCGACGGGCAGCTGTCTGCGGCACGTGGCCCAGCCGGCGGCCAGCCAAGCACGGAGCACCATCCCTACAGGTATGTACTCAGACTTGCGGGGGCCTCTTCTGCTGGGACATGGACAAGGGGCTTTCTGGGACATAAGTCATGAGATCCGTGCTGGCCCAGGATCCAGCATTCCACAGTGGGGCGAGTGGTATTTGCTTATCGTAACAGTGAACCTCTGCTGATCTCCAGGAAGTTTGCTTGACTTATCATATTACCCTGTCCTGGCAGCTGAAATAGATTAGAGAGTTTACAAATATTTACACATTTCATTGTGGCAAGTGGACCACGTGGACTAATGAGATTAACTGTGGTGCCTTTGCATGCCTCCCCCATGAGCGACTGTGGCCACGTGGGCCTCACGTCTGCCAGGCACTGCAGGGCCCCCAGCCAGGCAGCATCGCACAGGACGGGGCTGGAGGGAGACTCGGGTCCAGAGGAGGCTGAAAGGAATGGTGGGCATTGACCCTCCACCATCATGGCAGCATCATCCATCGAGAGGGTGACAGAACGTGTGGAAAAACCAGGTTGCCCCTGGGATGGTGTGAGATGAAAAGAAATTATGGGGTGAGCCTGAAAGGCATTAAGAAGGTCAGCACATCTTGGTTGGAAGCTTAGCGTTGAGCTGATAAAGCACTGCTGAAGCTTAACTCGAAGGGGGCCGTGGGAGGCCACGGCGGGCACCTTCCAAAACCGTGGAGCCAGTGTCGCCAGCACTGCAGAGACAGTACCCCAGGGCAGGCGGGGCTAGCGCAGAATATCTCTCCCCACCCAACTCTGTCCCCTCAGAAATCATCTCTCTTCTTCTCAAAGTGAGGCTTAAAGGACAAAGAGAATGTAAATGCTTTGCAGCAATAAAAGGTACTATTTTTTCGATGAGCCAACCAGCAGGTGACTGTTCAAAGTGCTGTAGAAAGCTCTGGAGTGTAGAAAGGCAGTGCTTGGCACAGCGGGTCCCCACAGAAGGTCCCCCCACCGCTTGCCCACCCACACAGCCTTCTGCCACCAGGGAAGGTGGCCTGCACGTTCCCACACTAAAGCCCCTTCAGACTTACGTGGGGCAGGAAGAGCTGCCCAGCCCTTGCGGGAGAGCCTGCACTGAGCGTAAGCCTCTTGGAGAGTTTTCTAGTCTCGTCCGCTCCGGTCGCTGTGCCTGCTGCAGAGCAAGACGCTGGCCCTGCTCTTGGCTGCCCGACCAACCGACTGACCTACTGACCATCAGGGAAGCAAGGCTTGCCCAGTGCGAGGGCCGTGGGGCACCTGGACGGAGGGCTGGGGAGTGGGCAGGGCTCCCCATAGGGGCGGCTCCACTAGGGAGCTGCAAAGTGCCGCTCAGGCAAGAATGGAAGCGGGCACACGTGAGGCAGAAGGGAATGAACAGAAGGGGAGAGCATGTTCCATGTCACTGGCTGCAGCGACTCAGTCACAGCAGAGCATGGAGGCCTGCCTGAGTCTGCGCTTGGAGGCAGACGCACCTATGCTCTAACGCTGGGCCTCCGTTTCGCCTCTGTAAGACAGGAACATAAACGGCATTCCCCTTGGGGTGGTTGTGTGAGTTCTGCCTAGCATGGTGCTTAGTATGTACTCAGTGCATTGTTGCTATTTTTATTGTTCTGTTGGAGAGTAAGAATATTATTACTTGAGTACTCAATGCATGAGAATGAAAAAGTAAATAGAAATTGTTACCAAAGGATCTAAGGGGGTGGGAACCTCTCTTAAAGGCAGTGGGCTCCCACTGAGCGATTTTAAGCAGGGGGAACAATGCTTCCCCAGCTAACACCAGGGCACGGCATGAAAGAAGGGTTAGCATGGTGCAGCCTGGCCAGGCAGGAAGCTAACTCCTGGCACCTGGGAAAGGTGAGCAGCGGCAAGGGGCCTGCACCCAGGTGGGCCACAGCACTGGCGGACATAATGATGTACGGGGGCAGAATGCTTATGAACTGGGCTGGGCTGGATGGAAGTGCCCAGGGAGACTGAGGAACCAAATCCAGTGTCCAGGTTTATGGACTGGGTAGCTGGGAGAATGACAGTGGCTTTCTCTGGCCTAGAAGATTCCAGAAGGGAACTGGCTTATGGGGGAAGATGAGGAACTAGGCTTAGACATGTGGCTTTGAGAGGTGCAGTGGGTATAGTTGTCACGCTGTGGCCTCTGGCCGAGTTGGAGCAACTCCCTATGTGGGGCTCACCTCCAGCGTCATGAATCCTGCCCCGCCACGGGGGAGGTGAGGAACCGACTCTGGGTCCTGCACCGACTTCCATGCAGAAGACAAAAACATGAGATGCTGTGTAGATTCCTTCTGGGCTAAAGGCCGTGGTGAAACATCTAGCTTTTCAGGGGAATCGGGTGGATTTCTGAGGCCTGGTACCTGCCATTGTGCTGGGCACAGGGTGACTTCGGGTGTCCGGTGCCCGGCATCAGGCTGGGTGGTATCTGTGTCCAGCAGTGGAGGATTTAGCACCAGGAAATCCTCATAGGTGGGCTGGGCACTGCCCTGGCTGCAGAGCCTCCAAGACTGACTCTGCCATCCCAGAGGTTCTGTACATGCCTACTTATCTTTCATATGTATCTATTAATATTTTGCTTAAGTTAGCCAAGAATGAGTTCTGTGTTTTTGCATCCCTGGCCCGTGGGGCCCTGGGGACGAATTAGTTGTCTCTACACTACAGAGCTCTGCAGCAATACTATCTCGTACCAGGGCCTCACCCCCAGTTCACCACCTTCTGGCCAGCCACACCAACAGCGTGGTTTAAGTCGCTCTGCTGGTGTTGATTGGTAGCCTGTAGGCAGGGATTCAGCCATGATAGTAGGCAAATGATCAGGTGGTCTAGAGCTGAGCTCCCCGACTGGCCAGATGTAGCCGAGATGCTGGTCTCCTGGGCCCCTGGAGCACTGGGCAGGACCTGTGGAGCTAAAGTCCCAGGCCAGGTCCCTCTGGTTAAAACATCTCATACAGTGTGGCTTGTGTGCACCCCAACACAGAAAGGTTGAGCAGCTATGCACCCCGCACAGTGGCCCTGGGTTATCTGCACAAAATAGTCAGTATAATGGCCTTTCCATGCCAAGCCTTGCTGGAAACATTCCCAATTCAAAGAAGAAATGGAGCCCTGCCAGTCATTTCTCCCTCTATGGAATAACAAGCAGCATCAAAAGAAATTGGCATGGCTGGGGCAGTGCAGCATTGTGTCTCAGTCCTCGATCACCATAGTAACCGGGATGGCATGGCAAGCATTCTCTTCCATCAGTTTAATTTTGCACACAGGAAGAGTGAGGCCCAGGGCGGTTTAAAGGGCTCCCCGGGTGTGTCCCAGCCCACGCCAGTGCTGTCACAGCCAGGTTAAAGAGTGGCTCCTACCGAGCCATATCAGTAAATTAAATGCCACTGCATTCCCGCAGCATTTTCCACTTCATTCTGCATTTAGAGAGAGAAAAAAAAACACTGTTGACAGTACAAGTAATGGATTGTTCCCTGCAGTAATTGCCCATTTCAGCAGACCCCAGCCCGGCAGTTGGGAGGCATTTCATCAATGTTCTCATCTCAAGCCAAAGTCAGGCAGTTTGACAAAGGCTTAATTGCATTGGCCATAGCATCCAATACGATTTGTTCTACTAGATTAATGTAACTCCTTTCCCAAGGGCAGAGCACCCCTGTAAAGTGCCAGTGTTCCTCACGTACTCAGGTCTGTGCTTAGCAGGGGCAAGAGCCCAGCACAGCTGTGTATTCGCCAGCAAAGAAAGCACCAAGAAAGAGCTAGATACAGACAAGGCACTCTGCTAGGGGCTGGAGACACAGACAGGAACCAGTGGGCCTCATTTCTGCCCCAGAATGAGAGAAAGGCAAGAAAACAGAGTTCTGCCATAGATGGAAAGCACTGCAGAGCAGGCCTAGGAAGGGCATCAAGAGAGTGTGGAGGAGAATTGGTTCAGCCTGGGGAGGAAGGTAGGAGAGGGGTGGGGAGGAAGGTAGGAGAGGGGTGGGGAGGAAGGTAGGAGAGGGGTGGGGAAAAGGCATGTGGAAATTTTCAAGAGGAGGTGGTAGTGACTGGAATCTTGAAGATTAAGCAGACAGAGTAGAAAGGGAGCTCTGGGCAGAAGAACTAGCAAGGGCAAAGGCCTGGCAACGAAAAAGACCACAGTCCTTATTTGGAGTAACTTTATTTAGTTGAAATAAAGAAACAAAGGTATGGAAGGAAGGAAGCGTCCAGTGTGTTGATGACAGTTCTCTGCGAGGACTTTACCTTGAATCTGAAGGATGGGTGGAACTCAGCATGCTGTGGCGGCTGGGGTGAGGGAGCATGTGGGGTACCCTGAGCCTGCAGAGGCTGGGCCTGTAGACACGAGTAAGGTCAAGGCAGAGGGGACAAAAGAGAGCGGTGGCGAAGGTGGAAAGTCAGCAGGGGCAGACTGCGAAGGCTCTTTCAGACCATGTCAAGGGATTTAAAGGCTTTTAAATCATAGATATAGTCATGTTTTTGTATTTAAGAGATGGAGCTAGACTTCTGCTTATGGCCAAGCTGAAGTAATGAGGACAGGCATTACCCTCCCATCTGAAACAAATATAAACAAGACAAGTGTGTAAAACAGCAGTTTTCAAGACAGTAGACATTAGACAACCGAGGACTGTGATCCGTGGGAGAAGCTGCAGGCTGTGGCGCAGAGTGGGAGCTGAGGGGAGCCCAGCAGGCCCCTTGCAGTGAGGACAGGGAGATGAGAGTCTGTGTGACAGAGAGGGCTGGCGCTTCCAAGGCAGGGACCCAGAGGAGAGCTGCACAGAGAGGACGCAGAGCGCTCCCCTGGAATATTCAGCTGAGAACTAATCAGCATGAGAAGGAACGTGAGAAAACTACCAAAAGCCAGGAAAAGAACTAAAGAAAGGATTAGCACTAACAGAGTCCAGAATACACACAGGCTGAAAATAGTGCCTGTTCCCACCAGCCAGACTGGAAAAATCTCAGAATTCACAGGGCATTGAGTAGGCTACACAGAAGGACCTTGCCTCAGTAGTGGGGAATGTTACCTGAGGGCTGTTCCAGTTTCACCTAACGAGTCCCACAAGCAAGACTCACAGGGTCAAACTATTTCCAATTAATTTAACTTTGTCCCAAACAAAGTTTAAGAATACTGTAGGAATATAAAAATACCCCGGTCTTGAAAACATAAAAGTTACAGTGCCTGATATCCAATAAAAAATTACTAGGCATGCAAAAGAGCTGGGAAATTTGATCCACAATTAAAAGATAAATCTATCAATTGAAACTGACCCCAAACTAATATAGGTGTTATAATTAGCAGCCAAAGGCATTAAAACAGATACTGCATTCCATATATTCAGGAAGTTGAGGAGAGATGTAAAAAGTATTAAAAAGACCCAAATCAAACTTCTAAAAATAAAAACTACAGTGTGTGAAATCAAGAATGTATTAGGGCCAGGTGGGGTGGCTCACGCCTGTAATCCCAGCGCTATGGGAGGCTGAGGCGGACGGATTGTTTGAGCTCAGGAGTTCGAGACCAGCCTGAGCAAGACCCCATCTCTACTAAAAATAGAAAGAAATGATTTGGACAGCTAAAAATATATATAGAAAAAATTAGCCGAGCATGGTGGCTCATGCCTGTAGTCCCAGCTACTCGAGAGGCTGAGGCAGGAGGATCACTGAAGCCCAGGAGTTTGAGGTTGCTGTGAGCAAGGCTGACGCCACGGCACTCACTCTAGCCAGGGCAACAGAGTGAGACTCTGTCTCAAAAAAAAAAAAAAAAAGAATATATTAGATGGAATTAATAGCAGATTAAACATTACTAAAGAAAAAATATTAGTGAATTTGAAGATACAGCAATAGAAACTATGAAAAATAAAACATAGAGATAAAAGAGAATTTTGAAAAATGAACAGAGCCTTAGTGAGCAATGGGACAACTTAAAGTGACCTAATATTTGTATAATTGGGGCTCCCAATGTAGAGGAGAAAAAGGTAGGACAGAAAAATTTGAAGTAATACCATTTGAAGAAATAGTGACAAAAATTATTCTAAAGTTGATGAAAACTACAAACACATAGACCAAAGACAGCTGATGAACCCTAAGCACAAGAAACATAAATAAAACTACACCAAGCCAAATTATAATCAAATTGTTCAAAATCTGTGATAAAGAAAATCTTAAAAGTACCCAGAGATAAAAGTAGAAAAAAGATAAGGATGACAGTAGGTTTTTTGTCAAGAACACTTCAAGTGAGAAGACAGTGGCATAACTCAGTGAAGTACTGAAAGCCGTAGATCTGTCAATCTAGGATTCTATAGCCAGCAAACATACCTTTCAAAGGAAAGCAAAATAAAGAATTATTTAGACGTAGTGAAGCTAAAAGATTTTGTCACTAATAAATCCACACTATGAGAAATGTAAAACAAAATTCTTTAGGAAGAAGGAAAATTATACCAGATGGAAATATAGATCTATATGAAGGAATGAAGAGCACTAGAAATGGTAACTACACAGATAAAGATATAATATTTTTATTGTTTAAATATTTGTAAAATATGAATGACTAAACAAAAATCAAAACAATGCAGTTTGGGATTTAAAACTTACGTAAAAGTAAAATGTATAATAACAAAAGCACAAAAGTTGAGAGGGAGAAATGGAACTTCTATGTACTATTGTAAGACTCTTATACTATACTATAAAATCACTTGTAACTACACTATAATAAATTAAATAAAGATGTGAAGACTCTTATACTGTAAAATCACTTGTAACTACACTATAATAAATTAAATAAAGATATCAAGCAACCACTAAGTATGAAAACAAAGAGTTACAGCAAATAAGCTATCAGAGGAGAAAAAATGGAATTATTTTAAAAATTCCATTGATCCAAAAGAAAGTATAAAAGAAGGTAAAGGGAACAAAGAATACATGGGTCAAAGAGAAAACATGTAGTAGGATGATAGATTTAAACCTCATCATATAAATAATCACACTAAGTGTAAATGGTCTAAATAACCCCAAATATAATGCCAGAGATTGTCAGATATTATTAAAAACAACCAAAAAAACCAACTATATGCTGTGAACAAGAAACATAGTTTAATGCTTTAAAGACACAAATAGGTTAAAAGTAAAAGGATGGAACAAGATTTACACATTCTCATTATTCACAGTAGTATGTTCTATAAAGTTACCATGAAAACTGAATTAGTGAATACTGAACTACTGCTCCTAGGTGAAATTGTGTGTATGTGTGTGTGTGTGTGTGTGTGTGTACACATATCTCACATAAATTATAATCTCATCCTAGTGGATTCTATTTACTTAATTTTACAAGGAGAAAAACAAGATTGAGAAGTGTTAAGTAACTGGCCTGTGGCTGCCCTAACAGGGGCCAGAGCTGGTATTCAAATCCTGTCCAACTGGCCCCAGGGCCAGAGCTCCTTGCGCTGCACTGCACTGCCCCCTACTGGCTCCACCCTCCTGTCATCTCTGTGCAAGGCTGAAACAGAAAGACTGAGGCCTTGTTTAACCTCAGCTGAGAATATGGGTGTCAGGTGACTCAAATTTTTTGCCAGTCTGCAAATGTCTGAAAATAACTGAAAGCACCACAGGTATAAATTTGGGGATTACAAATGAATTTCTCAGCAGCAGAATTTGCAAATACAGAATCTGCCAATAATGAAGATCATGCTAATATTAAGCAAAAGAAAGCTGGAGTAGTTATCTTAATATGTGACAGAATAGAATTTATAACAAAGGATATTATTAGGCATAAAAATTCAATTTCATAATGATACAGCTTTCAGTTCATTCAGAGGACATAACAATTCTAAATATTTATGCAGTGAGCAACAGCCTGCAAAATACATAAGCAATTGCAGGTAGAGCTGCAAAGAGAAATAGACAAATCTATAACTGTAGTCAGAGATATCAGTATTTCTCTCAATAATTGATATAACAAGAAGACAGAAAATTGGCAAAAATATACAATATTAGAACACTATAACCAGTTTGACTTAGTTGACATTTGTGGAACATTCCACCCAACAACAGAAAATGCACATTCATTTCAAGTGCACACAGAGCATTTACCAAAGTAGACCACATTCTGGGCCATAATATTTGTCTCAGTACATTTAAAAGGATTCAGGTCCCACAAACTATATTCCCTGACCACAGTGGAGTTGAATTAGAAATCAATAACACAAATAATAACAAATATTTGATGCCCTCAAGTATTTGAAAACTAAATAACACACTTCAGAATAACCCATGGATCAAATCAAAAGGATGTCATAAAGCATTTTGAGCTGAATCAAATGGAATCACAGCATATCAAAATTTGTGGGATGCCGCTGAAATAGTACCTAAGGAGAAGTTTACAGCACTAAACACCTGTATTAAGTGTCAAATCGATGGCCTCAGCTTTCACCATAAGAAACTAGAATAAAAAGAGCAAAGGGACCACCAGAGAAGTGGGAAAAGATCAGAGCAGAAATCAATGACTTAGAAAACTAATAGAGAAAATCAGTGAAACCAAAAGGTGGCTCTTGAAGAAGATCAATAATAAAATTGATAAACCTCTAGCTAGAAGGATAAAGAAAAAAGGAAAACTACACAAATTATCAAGACCAGGAATAAGACAAGTGACATCATTCAGATTCTACAAGATAATAAGGGATTACTTTTTAAATCTTTATGCCAATAAATTCAACAAATTAGATGAAATGGACAAATTCCTTGAAAGATACAAATTATTGGACTTACCAAAAAGAAATAAATAACTCGAACAGGCCTGTATCTATTAAAGAAATTGAATTAGTAGTTAAAAACCTTCTACAAAGAAAACTCCAGGCCCAGGTGACTTCATTGGTGAATTATACCAAATAGAAGGAAGGAATGCTGACAATTCTATGGAAACTCTTCCAGAAAATTGAAAAAAAGGGAGAAAACTGCCTATCTGTTTCTATAAGGCTGGCATTACCCTAATACCAAAGCCAGACAAAGACATTATAAGAAAATAAAACTACAGACTAATATTCCTCATAAACATATATGCAAAACTTCTAAACAAAATTCTAGCAAATCAAACACTGCAATAAATAAAAAGGATAGTACATCATGTCAAAGAGGGTTTATTCCAGGAATGCAAGGTTGAATTAACATTTGACAATCAATGTAATTTACCCTAGTAACGAACAAAAATAAAAATATGATTTCAATAGGTGCAGAAAAAAATATTTGACAAAATTTAACATCCATTCCTGATTTAAAAAAAAAAAACTCAGAAAATAAGGAATAAAAGTGAACTTCCTCAACCTGATAAAGGGCATTTATAAAAACCCACAGCCAACATCATACTTAATAATGAAAGACTGAAAGCTTTTCTTGACAAGGAAGTCCACTCTCACCACTTCTATACAGTGTTGTATTGGAGGTTCCATCCAGGGTGACTAATCAATTAAAAGAAATAAAAGGCATGCAGATCAGAAAGGAAGGAGTAAAACTATCTCTATTTTCAGATGACATGATCTTATACATAGACAACCCTAAGGAATATACACACACCCCAAAAAAACTAATAGAGCTAAAAAATGAATTCAGCAAGGTTGCAGGCTACAACATCAATATACAAAAATCAATTGTACTTCTAGATACTATCAGTGAACAGTTGGAAACTAACATTTTTAAAAACTATGCAAATTTAGTAACATCAAAAAGTAGAAATTACTTAGGGATAAATCTGAGAAAAGTTAGGAAAGACCTATACACTGAAAACTATAAAGCACTGGTAATAGAAATTAAAGAAGATCTAAATAAGTAGAAAAATGTATTTTGTGGGTGAGAAGACTTAACATTGTTAAGACATTTAGTCTCCAAAAAATTGACCCATAGATTTAATGGAATACCAATCGAGATCCCACCCAACATTTTTGTAGAAAATGACAGTCTTGTTGTCAAAGTTATATAGGCATGCAAAGGACCTAGAATAGCCAAAAATAATCTTGAAAAAGAACAACAAAGTTTGGGGGCTAAGACTGATTTCAAGGCCTTCTATAAAGCTACAGTAATCAAGTCTGTGTGATATTGTTGTAAAGAGAGACAAATTGATCAACGGACACCTTTTCTCAAGACAGAAAGTTGTCCATTAAATTTGGTGACATGGAATCATAATTAATCTTGTCCAGATAATGTTTGATAGAATGATGGGGCTAGAAGCTGTGTTTCAGTAGACTGAGAAGTCAGTGATGGACTCTTAGAGAGTATGGAGGAGTGGGTACATGTAGAAACCCCCTACTCTGTTCAAACAGTGAAGTTGGTTTGTCTTTAATATTTTAAAAAGTCTATGAGTCTAAACAAAATGAAACACACCATAGCAAGTAGGAGGGAAGCATTGGCCTACCAGGCTCTGAGATGAAGAGCAAGTAGTGTCGACTGACTTTCAACTCCTGCAGGAAAATACAGACAGGAAGCCCCTGTCATATCAGGGGACCAGAGCCTGTCATATGAGATGCACCAGTTCTAACAGCTACAGCCTCTTCCTGGGCATAGGCCATGCAGTACTGAGCTACTGCCTCAGGTGCTGGGGAGAGAGAGAGCCCCAGTCCTAGGCTCTGGCCTGAGGACTTAGCTCAGCACCCTCCCTGCAGGACCAGAGCCCCAGCCAGCCCATCACACCCGGTTCTGAGGGAGGGTCCCAGAGACCAAGTAGAACTAACAACAGAACTTCCAGACTTTGTATACTCTCTGTCTAGAGCGGTGGCCAAAGACTCAAGTTCGAGGTGAACTGGCACACTAAGATTTCAAAGCACAGGAGGGAGCCTGATGTACACAAGATAGCCAATAACCTTGAGAAATGAGAGGGAAATAAGGGAGAAATCTGAAAGCATCTTTGAAATCAGTGTTTTTAAGATCTTTTAAGAGGAAAAAGAAGGAATAACATACACACAAAAAAAGAAAGAAAAAATAGGAAGTTATTAAAAAAACAGGTAGATGGCTGTGAATCAGAAACAACTGGATATGAAAAGAACCAATTTGAAATTTTGGAAAGGAATACTATATTTATTTAAATACAAAAACCTCTACAGGTGTTATAAACTCTAGGCTGGATGCAGTTGAAGATGGAATGAGTGAAATTGGAAAGCTGTCCAAAGGAATTTATCCAAAACACAGAGCAAAGATGAAAAATACAAAAAAGAAGTATAAACATGAGGATAGACTGAAGAGCTCCAAACTGTTTCTAACAGGACTCTCAGAAATAGACAATAGAAGGGATGAGAGAGAGAGAAAAGATTCAAAGGAATTATCCCTGAGAATTCTCCAGAATTGAGGAAGGGCTCCAGTCCTCACACAGAAAGCACAGAGTGCTGAGTAGGAAAAAAAGAACCACAAATCCAAACCTAAACATGCTGTACCTAAACATGCATGGAAGGATAGGGGAAATATTGTAAAAGCTGCCAGAGAGCAAATGCAGATTACTTGCAAAAAAATAAATAAAAACATAAGAAAGAACAGGTGTAGACACGATTTCTAAAATATTAGGTATAAAGAAAAGTGGGGAAAGGAGGCACTGACTAAAGGAATACAAAGTATAGAAGGATTCTTTCTTAAGTGGGAGAGATTGAACATGGTTGATAAATTACGGGGGAAGGGTTAATAGAGGGGTTGAATACGGGAGAGAAGTGATAAGCCTGAGACAGGATGAAGAATGGGGATGAAGGGCTGACCTGGTGGGACCCGGGGTCCTTGGGAGGGATGAGGGTGAGTTGAGAGGGAGGCTGGCCTGAAGCTGTGGGAGGTGTTACTAGTGTTCCCTGAAGTGCAAAGTGATACCCCTAAAAATAAGGAAAGGACAAAGCTGATGATAAAGTAGGTCATTTATTGATTCAACTACTATTTATTAATAGAAAGCACCTACCAGATGCCCAGACAGAATTCTAGGTACTGGGGACATAGCCGTGAACTGAGTGAGGACCAGTGGGGCCCAGGGGACAGCAGAGTTGTTGAAAGGGGGAGTTGGAGGCCATGGAGGAGCATTCTCCCCAACAGCCTTCATCTGCGGTCTACTCTGCAGAGAAAGCACGGGCTGCTTTGGCACCACTACGAGCAGGCTCACTGGTGGGAGGTGGTCTAGGGGGACGCAGGGAGGGTGGAATCGAGGGCAAATCCCTCCGAAGATCAGTGCATTCTCCGGCCAGCCAATGTGATGAGCCATGCCTCGATGTCGCCCTGGGCACTTTTTTCCTCCTTTCGTGGTTCAATTCTGTGAAATTTGTAGTGATGCTTTTGCTGGGCTTCCCTTTTCTCAAAGACTCACTCGTTCATTCAAAAAATGCATTGAGCACCTTTTTTATGCCAGGCACTATTCCAACGTCCCCACGCTGTGGAGCTTCCATAGCTGTGGGGGAGACAGACAAGGAACCGTCAGCCTCTAGTAAATGAGTCAACGGCACAGAGGATTGAGAGGGGCCGCATGCCTGTGGGGCGGGCCGCAGAGGGGCCTTTGTGGGGGACGGGGCCCTCTAGAAGGTGATCTGAGTTGATTCAGGCAGCTGAGGGGAGAGTACTAGGAGGCGAGGTTAGAGAGATGGCATGGCCAGGGGCTTAGAACTTTCTGGAACATCCTCTTCCTTTGCACCCAGTGTAGCAAAGCCATGTGGCAGCCACATGGTGGAGCAGGCTGGGCAGAGCCCTCAGCGGGAGTCCTGGGAGCCCGGCTGGGCTATCACTCCCCTTCCAGGGGCCGGTGGGCTGAGGTGCAGGGGTATTTAGATGCAGGGAAGTGGAATCCATCGCCCCAGGAGCTGCCTGCAAGTCAGCATCCCCCAGTGATTAAACTCCATCGATCTGCGTAACTGCCAGGCCTGCTCTTCCTTATAAACGTGGAGCCACGTTGGGGGAGGACTCGAATGTTCTAGGTTTCCAACCCATCTGAAACCCCAAATATTTAAGTTCAAAAAATGTAAATCAGATTTTCTATATTTCACCTCGTGAAAACAGCAGGCCATCCCGAGTCGCAGAGAATGGTCGGTCACATAATTAGATCTTGCAAGCTGTCCCCACGTGGCTCTATCGGAAGGAAGGGGCCGCTCCCAGATGGAGGCTCTGTGTGTCACGCGGAGCTACTTCACACGGCCGCGAGACACCATTAGGATTCACAAGTGCCATTGGTATTCAAGGCATAGTTGGGGGCTGAGAAGACTGTTTTTATTGTGTGCGTTTTTTTCATGTTCTGAAGCCATGAAGCCACCAATTCTGATGGCAGAAAATAATTACGCTGTGACATAATTTTTCTCTGATATAACAATGCAAAAATGACTGGATCTGCATGGCTTGACACAGGTTGGGCCCCCGGTTATAAAGCGATGACTGAGGCCTGTGGCCTGGATCTCGGCTTGCATCCAACCGGCCCTGGCCATGGGCCACTGTTCCCTGGGGACTGTCATTCTCTCCCCTCATGTGTTTGTATTTATTAAGGAGATGATTCTTTGAAATTACTAACACAAACAGTAGCAAGATTAATTTTGATATGGTGCTGTGTTTAGAGGTAATGTTATCTTTTCAAATGGTAGATATTTGCAAGTATTATACCTCTAGACCCCTAACATCTGTAAGAAGCATTTTTGCTGGCAGCCAGGGGTGGGTTCACAGTCGTGAGGTACCTGTTTTATAAATCCAGGGGCTCAATGCTTTGCCTGCAGGCCAGGCAGCAGGTGAGGCAGCTCAGGCTGCCACTGGGAGAACGTCCCCGGCTGAAGCAGTCTCCCACACTCCCCACCCCAGCTCAGAATGGAAACCAGGCATTGGGCTGGGCCGGTTCTGGGGTCAAGATTAGCCAGAGTCGAGCATGAGCAGCTTCTGTGCAGTGGTGCTTGATGATTTGGGGGCATCTCAAGACTTCAGGTTGCTTTCACAGGCTTTACTATTATAAGCATTCTAACCAGGGAGTTTTTAAAATTTTTCTGAGTGCATCAGTTCATCATGGCAGAGAAAACCAGTTGGGAGACTTCACAGGACACTGGGAACATGCCCACACTCATAGCAGCCTCAGCAAAGCCATCTTCGTTCCTCCCAAGGGAAGGGCTGTTTGGGGCCTGGCAGGACCCCCTGATCCCATGGGCTTTGGAAAGAGGGAAATGCAATTTCAGGGCTGCTCAGCCTCGGTTTCCCCACCCATGAGGTGGCTAGGTCTGGAGAGATTTCAAGGGGAGGCCGTGAGTGCTCGGGGACCATGCCTGAGAAGAGCTCATGTGCAGCTGCCGGGCAGGCCACACACTGACCTTTCAACCCGCTTTCTCCAACCCCAGCTGCCCACCACTCGGCCCAGGCTCAGGACCGGCCCACCGCCACCGTGTCACCCCTGCGCACTCAGAACTCTCCGTCCCGCCTGCCTGC
This sequence comes from Lemur catta, assembly GCF_020740605.2. Classification (NCBI taxonomy): domain Eukaryota; kingdom Metazoa; phylum Chordata; class Mammalia; order Primates; family Lemuridae; genus Lemur; species Lemur catta. The sequence goes on from NC_059131.1 coordinate 81,215,471, forward strand.
CACCAGCCTCAGGCCCCACTCTGGGGCATCCCCGCAGCACAGCCACCAGCCCCCGGTGCAGACGTGCCTGCGGCCGGCCATCCCCCTCACTTCGGCGGCCTCGGCCATCACACCTCCCAACGTCAGCGCCGCCAACCTCAATGGGGAGGCTGGAGGTGGGCCTGTTGGGGGGCCGTCCACATCCAGTCCTACCAGTGCGGGGTGCAAGCTGGACGAGAAGAAGAATGAGAAGGTAAGTGGCCCGTCCTCAGGCCCTGGTCCAATGGGTTATTGTAACTCTTGGGCACAAGGTAGCAATGGCATTTTGTACAATTGAGGCTTGAATATGAGCACCAAGTTCTTGCCCTGAGATGCATCAGGCACATGACAGAGAGGGAGGCCAAACCAGCAGAGCAGCTACAGTTTTCATGCAAATCAGAAAAAGATGTCCTCTCCTTAAGATGCCTTAGTTCCATCTGTTGTAAAATCATTGTAATATACTCATTGTGTTAGAAAAAGATACTTAGTGCCATGTGCTGGCATATTGTAATAATAAATATACAAATCTACATGTGTGCAGTGTGAACAGCACCTCTTGCCTTCAATATGCCATCCTTGTGCAGTCCACAACCTGTTCAACCATATGGGACAGGCCTGTTTCCTGAGGATAAATGAGAAAGAATAGGAGAATGCCAACCTGATAGTTGATGTGGACAGCATTTTTGGCTATTCTTTTAGCTGTAAAGGAAGTTGGGCTGATTTCATAAAAGAAAATCTGAGTCTAGTGAGCTTGCCCCACTTGCCACCCAGCTAGACATAGGATTAGCCAGGATTGGAATCCAGATTTCTAGATTGTTGATGAGATATTTTACTTTTTTTTTTAATATTAAGTCTTTGGAAGCCCATATGAAATACAGTGAGCGACTCTCCAGGACATAAGTCCCACGTGCTGCCTGTGACTGCGTCGCCAGGGCATCTCGGCTGGAGTTGGGCAGGGTCCACTCTGTTTATAAGCCTTGCTGCATGGACAGTTTAGTGTTGTTCTCCCTCGGCTTGACCACATTCTGTGGGTCCTTTGACACCTTCCCGTGTAAAGTCAGTCTTTGGTTTAGGGTGTATTAGCCACTGCTTGGATGAGTACCCTTGACACTAGACGGTGTGCTTGTGGCAAGGACAGCCTCTCCCTCTCCCTTGGGGACATTATGCAAACCAGCAAGGGCTGGTCAGGCCCCCGCACAGGGTCCCTGGAGGCAGGCCCTGCTTGCCACCCATCCTCAGCAGGAGCCTGGGGACATCACAGAGATGGCCCGAGCCAGACTCTGCAGGACCTCCAGGTTGGCACTCAGGCCTCAGGACCTCCTGCGTCGTCCTGTCCAGAGCCACAGTTGCTCCCACGCCGACTGGTATGGAAGAGGCTGTGGTCACAGCCGCTGCAGCTGCGCTTTCAGTGGCAAAGCTCAGGTCTGCTGCAGGCTCACAGGGCAGCTGGCGTGAAGTGCAGTGACTGCTCCGTGTTTTGTGTTCATGTCTGTTTGATAATCAGTTTGCTCTTGAATCTGTTCTGAAAGCAGCAGAAGACGTCACAGAATGAGCTGTGACATGGCAAGGCCTGGCCTGGGGTGTGGAGACTGTGGGCAATGCGTGTGCAGATGAAACATTCAAAATATGTGTATCTGTCTCCTCATATTTGTGATCCATCGCACATATATTTATGATAAAAGGCACATATTGTATAGGATTACAGTTTTATTTTTAATGAGAACCCAGGAATGCCCAATCTGAAGAAATCTTGAGGATGAAGGTGTTTTGGACAACCAGGCAGCTTCTTCTAAAGTGAAAAATCACTGGTTGATAAATGTATTTTCTCTCCCGTTGAGGCTCCCTGCAACCAGTAGGCCGTTCCTTGTGTGATCCCACTTTTCTGTTTCTAAAATGCAGCCTGAGAAGGGGGCTGCTGTCAGCTCCGTAACCGGCTTCTCCACTGCTGCCAACGTGTCTCCACTTCTGAAGCCACGCTCCCCCCTCCCGGGCCGGCCGTGTGACCCCCTCAGCCAGGTGTCCCACTGACGTTGAAATGCAGGTGTGCATGGGCCAGTCTGACCTCACCAGGAGCTGAGTTTCCCTCCCACTGGTCGTGGGGGTAAGCCTTGCCCACCAGCGCTCTGTCGTCAGGTGCAGCCGTGGCCCGGAGTGTGGCTGGACTCCCAGGTCCTTGGGCAGTTTGGGAACTCCGGGTCTGCCCCACGGAGGAGTCACTGAGCCGCCATTCAGAGATGTAAAGCCTTCCCTCCTCCCTGTAATCGACCTGTCTTCTGAGGCAGGGGACGAGTGGGCGTGTGCTGGTGAGTCATTTTCAGGCTGCAAATGAACCCATCCCGAAAGCACCAATCCCAGCAGCCACAGCAATGCAACAGCACCCTGACGCTTGTGGACAGCCTGTTGGTGGGAGGGGGCTTGCTCTTGGAGCATCTCTTCCCTGGCGATGGGGCAGCAACCTCACCCTGAGGTGTAAACGTCCCACCAGAGCGCAGACCCTGAGTGGAGCCAGTCGGGCTGGCCCGGCCTGAGCAGACATCCGCAGGCTTCCCCTGGCGCCTGCCCTCCCAGGATGGACGTGAGGCGCCAGCCCCCAATTCTCCAGTAGAAACCCCGTGGCCTCTGCACTGGGGTGAAACTCGATCTGATGCCTTCAGGATGTCAGGTCTGTTGTGAGTGTCAGAGAGCCTTTCACGGAACAAAAGTGGACACGAGGCCCAGAGAGGCAAGGTGACCCACCCAAGGCCACACAGCCAGTAGGTCAATGGGAGTAAAACCAGGCTCCTCAGTACCCAGGTGAACACCCACTCCATGTCCTCTCCTCCTGTTGGCCAACTTCTCCTGGGAGAAGAGCCCAGGGGCTCCTGTTCACAGGGAAGGGAGGAGGAGCCAGAAGTATTTCAATACTGAGTGAAGCTTAGATGTGGAAAAAAGAAGGCAAGAGCATTAATTAGCATCGAGGGCAGATCTGGGGCCTGTGCTGGCTGTGAACCGGGACTCTTCTGTTTACCAACCATGTGACTTGGAACAAGCTCCTTCCCCTCCTATGCCTCAGTTTCCTTATCTGTAAAATGGGGATGATAGCACCTACCACCCTGAGTTGTTGGGAGGAGAAAATTGGTTAATTTCACAAATGCATAACATCGTATTTAGTACAAAAATATTAGAAATTATTATTAAGAATTTGTTAGTTAATTGAAGCCTAGATCCCATAAGGATTATAAGATAGATACAAATATAAAACTATAATAATATCCCGAGCCTTCTCTAAAAGATCAAAAATGGATTTGGTTTTGCACTTTTAGAAAAAATACAATTATTATCACCAAATTGGGAGATGTACGCTACTCGAAAAGGAATCCTAATTGATTGATGCAATCTGTTTGGGAAATGGTATTTCTTCATCTCCTTAAGCACTGCAGGTTCCATTTCCTGGCTCATTTTTCCTATGTCTACCAGGAAACATGGATAGAAAAGGACTTTTAAGGTTTCAGTTTTATACCTGACATACAGCCCGAACGATGGTGGGAACCCAAGAAAACTATTAGTCACAAGTAGGGTTTCAACTGCAAAGCATTAAGCCAACATTCATTTTTAAAATAGTGATAAACTCCAGAAATGGAAAAAGATTTGTTAGTCATGTGCAATAGCTGTGGGGGTTCTGTCACCCTCCCCAGAGGGCAATAACTAATAACTAGTAACTGATCAGGGTTGTTGGGGGACCTGGCCCTCCTGCACAAGTGGGAGGAGCATGTGACACTGGGAAGGGGGAAGCAGACACTGAGTAGCCGCAGCCACTGGGCACACGCCATTCCCACGTCAAGTCTAGATTCCGTTCTCCTGCAAAATTCTACTGCTGTGACTGCCTTGTTTTTCAATTAGTATATTCTCACATTGCTCATGAAGACATGGGATCTTTTTTTCCAGTGTTCCATGCCCAGGGAAAGTCAGCTGATGGGATCCGTTCGGAAGGAATACATCACACACCCCACAGACCACACCAGAAGGGGGTGCCCACGGATGGCACCCAACAGATTGTGCTTCTCAGAGGGCAGCCAATGGCAGCATGATGGGGCAGCTCGGGACATTCTAGAGAACCTATGGTGCTTTCCACAAGGCCACACAACTGAGGGCCATGCCAGGAAGAACAGGAGAGTGCTGGTGTCATTTTTCTGCTTGTTGTGGTTTCACTGTGTTTTGTCCAGGGACCCAGGCCGTGGTGAGGGAGGCGGGGTGCACATCACCCCAGTGTGATAAGGCGGCTTATCGCATCATTTCCCTCCAGGGTGAAGTCACTCTAGGGGCAGACTTGATTTTTATTTGCCTGATATGTTAGGTGCTTAGCAAGTCTTTCCAGGACACGCTTAATAAATTGCAAGACATATTTGCATATAGCATGAGAATGAAACTCATTAATCTTTTCAGAGGGTTCACGCTATCTGTGTCTCAGAAGTAACGGGTCAGCTTAATGAAAATGTCATTGGTGTAGGATCTGCTCGTGAGACCAGCAGTGATGTCCTTCCAGCTCCTGCTGGTTCTCTCCTTCGCTTCCTGTCACCTTACAAATCCCTTAGATTCAGTTTGTTTAGTATTAAAATGGAAATACTGTGTTTTGCTACTCATGGAAATGTTATAAAAATTAATTATTAGTTTGCATCCATCAGGGGTCTCCAGAGAAGCAGAACCAAAAGCAGATAGATGATAGATAGATAGATAGATAGATAGATAGATAGATAGATAGATAGGTGACAGATGATTTATTTCAAGGAACTGATGCATGCGACTGTAGAGGCTGGCAAGTCCAAAATCTCTGGGGTGGGCCAGCAGGCTGGAAGCTCAGCCAGGAGTTGATGCTGCTGTCTCAAGGCAGAAAATCTTTGTCCCGGGACCCCTCAGGTGCTCTTAAGGCCTTCAACTGAGTGCGTGAGCCCCCGAGCATTTTCAAGGTGCACACTTGAAGTAATCTCCCAACTGTGTGGCTCGGTGAGTCACATGACACCAGTTCATGAGGGGCAGCTCAGGTCCCTTGGTAACCTGGTGGCCAACGGTTAAGTGTCCAGTCTCTACTAAGGCCCAGTAGTGAAACAAAAGCTGTTTCTCAAAAGGAGAGTGGTTGCTGAAGAGGATGGCAGGGCTTTGTTCTAAAATCCAAAGGGCCTCTGCTGTGATTCGTCTATGGGGCCTCCCAAAGGCTCCAAACAGCATCACTATCTGTCACTGTCACCTCGATGCCATCGGGTCTGCTGGGTCATGTGGCCCAGGTGGCAGAGCAGCTTGCACGGCAGCCCGGACCTGCTGCAGAGCTTTCTGTTCTGGGCCCCACTCAAAAATAGCAGTTTTGGGGTCACTTAGTAAATGTTCCAGATGGCACACCCAAATGAGGTATATGTTGTCTCCAAAATCCAAAGAGGCCCACTAGACATTTTGCCCCTTTTTTATGGCTGTAGGAGGGGCCAGATGCAACAACTTGTCCTTCACCTTACAAGGGGGTATCTTGACATGTCCCTCACACTGGACCTCTAGAAATTTCACTGAGGTAGAAGGCCTCTGAATTTCAGGCAGTTGTATTTCCCACCCTCTGACATGCAAATGTCTTACCAATAAATCTAGAGCAGTTGCTACTTCTTGCTCTCCAGGTTCAGTGAGCATAATGTCATCCATGTGGTGGGCCAGTGTGAGACCTCGTGGGAGGGAGAGGTGATCGAGGTCTCTGAGAACTAAATCAGGACACAGGGCTCGACAGGTGATATACCCAAGGTAGGACAGTGAAAGTGTGTTGTCGGCCCTGCCAGCTGAAAGCAAATGGCTTCTGGGGGTCTTTACTAACAAAAATGCATTTACCAGATCAACCGCTGCAGGCCAGGTAGCAGGGGATGTGATGTGTTCATTTGCTCAAGCAATGAAAGCACATCTGGTGTAGCAGCTGCAATGGAGTAACCACCTGGGTAAGCTCATGATAATCCTCTACCATTCTCCAAATCCATTTGTTTCTACACAGGCCACACAGGCAAGTTGAGTGAGCATGTGGGGGGACCAGCCCTATATCCATCATGCCCTTGATGGTGGCACTGATCCCTTCAGTCTCTCCAGGAAGGCAGCTTCGCTTGTGTCTTACTGTTTTCCTAGGCAGAGGCAGTTCTAGTGGTTTCCACTGGCCTTTCCCACCATAAGAGCCCTCACTCCACGGGTTGGGCAGCCAGCGTGAGGATTGTGCCAGTTGCTGAGTGTGCCCCTGCCAATCACACATGCCAGAACTGGGGGAAAACACAGAATGGGTTCAAGGACACCCTGGGCCCACTGTGAGGAGGACCTGAGACAAAACTCCACTGGTCACCCATCCTCCATAAGCCCCTGCCATGGTGGCAGACCAGTGATGTGTGGCTCTCCCAGAGTTAGTGTCAGTTCAGACTCAGTGTCCAGCAGGCCCTGAAAAGTCTGATTATCTTCTTCTCCCCAGTGCAGTTACCCTGGGAGGGCAGGGCCCTCTGGAAAAGGCTGGGAGGATAATTAAGAATATGAATTTTTGGCCTGCTGCTGGGCTCTTTCGTCAAGGGGACTGGCCTGCAAATTCAAGGGGTTCTGGGCCTATACATTAGCTCAACTCTGGGAATTGATTGAGAGGTCATGATTCAAGTTAGACTTTTGTTCACTAAACCCAGAACTCTTCTGTTTTTATATATTGAGTAGGAATTAAGTAAACTGCCTGTTTGTTTCTCTTCTAAGAACATAATCAAGTAGCCACCTCCTAGTTGATTATTGCTTTGACTCTGCTGTCTGACGGTAAACTTGTCTTACGGTATTGCCACCTTGTCTTTGGCAACTTAAGTGCCACCTCTTGGCCCCTGCCACTCCAGGATTCATTTTCTCATATGTTTCCCAATTCAGTGGACACAGTCCCCACTGTAAGTTGGCCTGCAGAGAAGCACAACCATAGAGCTCCTCAAGGGTGCCGAGTCTCCCCTGGCAAACCTGTTTCTCACAGGTGTGGTGAGAGGTGTGTCCTCTGGACCCTCCTGGGGTGGGGGAGAATACAAATCATTGCAAATTTCTGATTATTGTGCCACTTGGTAATAAATAGGTGCTTTGGCAACAATGGGGAAGAAGCTGTCAATTTTCTAAGGCTTACAGGAGAGGGCACATTCATTTCCACTGCAATCAAGCCATGTAAACCATTTAACACCTTACAGAGACATGGCTTCAGATATTTATATTAGAAAAATACTAAGATCATGGGAAGGATGCCCTCAGCGACACTGAAAGATGCAAGGATATGGTCCATTTCTCAGCATGACAGCACATCGTCCATCGGGGGAAGCTCCTCTCTCACCGTCAAAACTCTCTGATTCCCTGAGCTTGGCTTTCAGGGTCCTGGGAGCTGGAGGTGGCATAGACAGGGCAGGGAGTGAACATTCAGAGTCTTCTCTGAGGAAAAGGCACTTGTACAAAGTGTGCCCAGCAAGATCAATAGGAGAGGATGCAGAGACCCTCACTCACCAGGGCCCCCAATTCACAGAGCTTAGCACTGGAACAGAGGCATGTCACCTGCACTGGCAGCCCCACCAGCCCCCACCAACCCAGCAGCTCTGTCTGCAACATTTCTGAGGGGATCATTCAGGTTCTTCTAAAATACCTCCAGGGACAGGGAGCTCACTACTTAATGAAGGTGTCTATTTTATGGCTGTACTGACCCATTAAAAGACTCATTCTCTTGTTGAGTTTAAATCTAAAGAGTCTATACACATAGATACACACACACACATACATGCATACACGTAGACATGTGCAGATATTGCACACACATTTGCATGCATATAAGAATACACATGTACATACATATACACACATAACACAAACGTGAATACTACACACATAGATACACACATTCACATGAGTGTAAAAACACATACATTCATATATGCATACACATAAATGCATACATGCATAAACACATGTATACATACACATCTTGCAGAGTTGATTCACTTCTATCAATTCTGCTACTCACAGTCTATTTCCTTTTCTAAAAATATCCATTCTGATATTGGAAGTCATCCTCCCAAGACTTTTTTAAAAAAGAGGCTTTATTTTCTAGAGCAAATTTTGGTTCACAGAAAATTGAGCAGAAAATACAGAAATTCCCATATACTTTCTGCCCCCACATATGCACAACCTCCCCACTGTCAACATCCTACCCCAAAATGGTACGTGTGTTACAATTGCTGAACCTACATTGACACATCCTCATCACCCAGTGTGCATAGTTTACATTAGGTTCACTCTTGGTGTTGTCCAATCTATGGGTTTTGATACATGTATCCACCATTATAGTGTCATACAAAATAGTGTTACTGCCCTAAAAACCCTCTGTGCTCTGCCTATTCATCCCTCCCTCCCCATTAACTCCTGGCAACCACTGGTCTTTTTACTGTCTTCATAGTCTTGCCTTTTCCAGACTGTCATACAGTTAGATTCATACACAATGTAGATTTTTCAGATTGGCTTCTTTCACTTAGTAATATGCATTTAAGTTTCCTCCATGTCTCCTCATAGATTAGTAGCTCATTTCTTTTAATTGCTGAATAATATTCCATTGTCTGGATATACTGCAGTGTATTTATCTGTTCACCTACTGAAGGACATCTTAGTGGCTTCCACGTTTTGGCAATTATGAATAATGCTGCTATAAACATCGTGTGCAGGTTTTTATGTGGACGTAAGTTTTCAACTCATTTAGGTAAACAGCAAGGAGGGAGATTGCTAAGAATAAGATTATGTAAGAGTATGTGCTGAGATTGGTAAGAGTATGTTTAGTTTTGTAAGAAACTGTCAATTGCCTCCCAAGTGGCTGCATCATTTTGCTTTCCCGTCAGCAGTGAATGAGAGTTGTTGCTTCACATCCTCATGAGCATTTGGTGTGGTCAGCGTTTTGGATCTTTGCCATCCTAATAGGTGTGCAGTGGCATCTCACTGTCATTTTAATCTGCAGTTCGTTAAGGACATAATGTTGAGCCTTTCCATATGCCATTTGCTCTCTGTACATCTTTTCTGGTGAGATGACTGTTTCAATTTTTGCCCAGTTTTTAATCAGGTTGTTTTCAGAGAGACAGGGTCTCTCTCTGTTGCCCAGGCTAGAGTGCAGTGGCATCATCATAGCTCACTGCAGCCTCAAATTCCTGGGACTCCAGTGTTCCTCCTGCCTCAGCCTCCTGAGTAGCTAGGACTACAGGTGCATGCCTCCATGCCTGCTTAATGTTTTAAAAATTGTTTTAGAGGGCCAGGCACAGTGGCCTGAATCGCACCTGATTCACACCTGAATCGCAACACTTTGGGAGGCCAAGGGAGGAGGATTGCTTGAGGTCAGGAGTTCGAGACCACCCTAGGCAACCTGGTGAGACCCTGTCTCTACATAAAATATTAAAAATTAGCCAGATGTGAGACCCTGTCTCAAAAAAAAAATTTTTTTTTTAATGAGGTTTCACTGTGTTGCCCAGACTAATCTCAAACTCCTGGCCTGAAACAATCCTCCCACCTCAGCCTCCCAAGTCCCTGGTATTATGGGCATGAGCCACCATGCCCAGCTAATCAGTGGTGGTTTTTGATTAAGATTGTGTTGAATCTATACATCAAGTTGGGAAGAACTAATATCTTGACATTATCGAGTCTTCCTCTCCATGAACATGGAATATTTCTCCATTTATTTAATTCTTTGATTTCTTTTATCAGAGTTTTATATTTTCCCCACATAAATGTAATACATATTTTGTTAGATTTATACCTAACTATTTATTTTGGGGGATTGCTAATGTAAATGTCATTGTGGCTTTTATTTCAGATGTTAATTATTCATTTCTGGCATATCATAAAGCAATCAACTTTTGTATATTAACTTTGTATCTTGCAACCTTCCTATAATGCTTATTAGTTCCAGGAAGTTTTCTGGTTTATTCTTTTAAATTTTCTACATAGACAATCATGTCACCTGGATACAAAGACAGTTTTTTATTCCTTCCTTACCTATATATATATATATATATATGTGTGTGTGTGTGTGTGTGTGTGTGTGTGTGTATATATATACCTTTTATTTCCTTTTCTTGTCTTATTGCATTATCTAGGACTTCCAGTACAATGTTGAAGAGGAATGGTGAGAGGAGACATCCTTGCCTTGTTCCTGATCTTAGTGAGAAAGCTCCTAGTTTCTCACCATTAAATATGAAGTTAGCTGTGTGTTTTTTGTAGATATTCTTTATGAACTTGAGACAGTTCCCCTCAATTTTTAGTTTACTAGGAGTTTTCAACATGAATAGGTGTTCAACTTTGTCAAATGCTTTTTCTGCATCTATTGATATGAGCATTTGATTTTTCTTCTTTAGCTTGTTGATGTGATGGATTAAATAATTGATTTTCACATGCTGAACCAGCCATGTGTACCCAGGATAAATCCCATTTGGTCATAGTGTATAATTATTTTTAAAAATTGTTGGATTCACTTTTCTAATATTTTGTTGAAGAGTTTTGTGTCTATGATCATGAGAGATATTGGTCTGTAGTTTTCTTCTCCTATAAAACCTTTGTCTGGTTTTATATTAGGGTAATACTGGCCTCATAGAATAAGTTAGGAAGAGTTCCTTCTGCTTTTATCTTCTGGAACAGATTGAAGAGAATTGGCGTAATTTTTTTCTTAATGCTTGTAGAATTTACTAATGAACCCATCTGGGCCTGGTGCTTTCTGTTTTGAAAGATAGTTAATTATTGATTCAATTTCTTTAATAGATATAAGCCTATTAAGATTGTCTATTTATGTTTGTGTCTTTCAAGGAATTGGTTCATTTCATCTAACTTATCAACTTTGTAGGCATAGAGTTATTCATATTACTTTACTATTATTTTAATGTCTATAAGATCTGTAGGGATGCCTCCTCTTTCATTTCTGATATTAGTAACTTGTGTCTTCTCTCTTTTTTTCTTAGTTTGCTTAGCCAGAGGGCTTACCATTTTGTTGATCTTTTCAAAGAACCAGCTTTTTGTTTCATTCATTTTCTTTATTGATTTCCTATTTTCAATGTCATTCATTTCTGCTCTAATTTTTATTATTTCTCTTATTCTGCTCACTTACGATTTAATTTATTGTACTTTTCAATTTACCTAAGGTAGAAGCTTAGATTACTTTATTTTAGATCTTTCTTCTTTTCTAGTATATGTGTTCAATGCTATAAATTTTCCTCTAAGCAATGCTTTTGCTATGTCCCACATATTTTAAGTTTTACTTTCAATTTTATTTAATTTAAAATATTTTAAAATTTGCTCTTGAGATTTCTTCTTTGAACCATATTCAGAAGTGTGTTGTTTAATCTTCAAGTGCTTTGCGATTCTCCAGCTATCTTTCTGTTATTGATTTCTAGAGTAATTCCATTATGGTCTGAGAGGATAAGTTGTAAGATTTCTATCCTTTTAAATTTGTAAAAATGTATTTTATGGCCCAGAAGATGATCTTTCTTGAATGCCCCATGTGAGCTTGAGAAGAATGTGTATTCTGCTGTTGCTGGGTGCAGTAGTCTGTGAGTGTCAATTAGATCCAGTTGACTGATGGTACTATTGAGTTCAAGTGTGTCTTACTGATCTCCTGCCTGCTGGATCTGTCAGTTACTGATAGGGGGCTGTTGAAGTCTCCAACCAATGACTTTTAAAAATCTGTATTCAACAAATGCAGATCACTGAACACTCCTCACATATCGTAGACATTTATTTATCCCAGAACTATTTACTGAGCAGCTGTGTCTCAGGCATGTTTCTTGGCATTGGGACCTAGTGATGAACAGAATAAGTGAGGTCCTGGCCCTCCTGAAGCTGATGTTCTAGTAAAGGATGGACAAACATGTAAGAAAAAATTAATAAACATCCATCTGGATGCTTGTATGCAGACGTGAGGAAAACTGAACAAGGCAATGGGAAGGTCATGATGTTCTAGACAGAGGCCAAATGAAGGAAGGAGGCAGCCATGCAGGGGGGACGTTCCAGATGGGGACAGCATGTGTTGTTGGGCACTTGGTCCAGGGCAGGTAAGAGGGAGGGACAGTTGGCAGAGAGGGTGCCAAAGGCCAACAGGCTGGCCAGGGAGACCTTGAGGCATGGTGGGGGATCTGGAACCTACTCCGAGTAAGCAGGAGCCTTGGAGGTTTCTGACAGTCTCATTAACCCTTTTGGAGACAAGTGGGCCTGCCAGGCAGGCAGGGAGGGTGAGGATGGAAGCCAGCAGGCCCGCGGGAGGTGGAGGGTCACAGAAGGGGATGAGGCCGTGTGGAGCAGGAGTGGCCTTCTCTCTGGAAGGGTGTGAATGCCACACACAGCTACATCATGGTTAAAGACAAGGAGGAAGGTGACCAGAGGGAGGATGGTTGACTTGACTAGAGAGACAAGAAAGCCATTTTGCAATAAAGACAAGGCCAGTATTTTCCCTACATGACTTGCGTGTATTTTTATATAGACACTCCTTTAGAAGTATATAGGTTTGTGTATGTGTATAGGTGTCCTGGGAGGGGAGAGATGCCAAGCATTTAAGGAGTCAGACTGAGAACTCTTCTCCACTGCCGGAGGAAATGTGAGATGGCTCAACCCCTTGGGACAGAAGATAGCAGTTTTTTAAGAAGTTAAACATACCACCTATGACTCAGCCATTCCACTGCTAGAAGAAATGAAAACACATGCCTATGTGAAGACTCGAACATGAGTGATCGTAGCAGCTTCATTTGTGACAACCCCACACTGGAAACAGCCCAAATGTCAACCAGCTGACGAAGGGATAAACAAACTGTGGCACACCCGTGCAACAGAACGCTACTCAGCAATGAAAAGAAACACGTGACCGACGTGTACAATAGAAGTAAAGCACAAAGTCGTTAAAACAGATGGGAGAAAAGAACACCTACTGGATGGTTCCATTTACATAACACTTTGGAACATGCAGACTCCTGTTTCATGGCAGGAAGCAGCTCGGTGGCTTCTCGGGTCCAGGGAGGCACCGGGAAGGACGGCAGAGGGGCACGAGCCCATGCCAAGGGCAGGGGCAGGTACATCACCCTGATCGTGGGCTGCTGCACGGGGCTCTGCTATGCCAAAACTCGTCAAAGGTATAAAAAAAGTAAGGACAGCACTTTATTTAAAAAATGAACATAACATGTTTTTGTGAATATATGGATTTGAGAGCCAGAAGAAGGGGTGAGCATGATTTCCATATCTCTTTGGGAGTCAGCATTTGAAACAGCACCTCTGCTTTGATTCAGCCCTACTCTGCCGCCTCTCTGCTCGGACCCTTGTACATCTGCCCTGCGTCAGTCAGGACAGGCCGAGGAACAAATCCAAAGCAAGAGCCTCTTAAACACCAGTTTAATGTTTCAGCCCAGATTCATCACTTTCGCTCACAAAAGTTCCCATAACTCGTTGATCAAAACTAGATACAGTCATGTGTATCTAGGGATATGTTCTGAGAAATGCGTTGGTGGGCGATTTCGTCATTGCGTGTACATCGTAGCGTGTACTTACACTAACCTGAATGTGCTTCATCGAAGCGTGTCAGCCAGGACGTCCTCTGCACGTGACTTCCCCCTGCCAAGCCGCCGGGCACCCGGCCTAGACAGCTCAGAATCACATCACAGCCCTGGTCTCATGTACTTTTGATTAAGGACAAATCCACAAGCTCCAGAAACCCAACAAGCAAATAATATTAATGATAAGGCTGGCATTCTCTGCAAACATTGAAAAGCTTGACTGATATGTTTTTGCCAGACAAAAGAACACCCAGGTCTCACGGAGAAAGGCCAGAAAACTGCGATTTTCCTCAGGAAACAAACTGGGGTTCCTCCAGCAGTTGGTTATGTGTGAAGTTCGGGGCCAGGCACTTGTCCACTGTGACCACAGACCCCTCAGTCATGCCTCCGTGGAGGGTCTGGGTCTGGACAGCAGGGTTCTCGAAGCATTTTTGAGATGTGTGAGCTACAGAATGCACCTGTGAGCTGTTGTGCTTTATCCTGCCAGGTGGACTCACTTAATGGTGACCGTTTTAATATCAGGGAACACTATTTCCGGGGTGTTTCAGCTGAGCCTGTCTCTCCCACGAGGATCCTTCCTGTCCACTGGGGTGGCAGGGCTGTGGCTCACAGGCTGCTGCTACCCCCTCATCAAAGGGCACAGGGACCTCAAAACAAAAAGAAAACGAGGTTACTTTGGGATGACTTAGTCCCTCATCAACAAATGACAGGATTTGAAAGGACGATTGCCAAGCCCTGCAGCTCTCTCCACATCTCAGGAGACTCCTGCCGACTCCCGCTCCACCTGTAAGGTCACATTTTCTGGGGCTCCACTAGATCTGAGTGGGGCAGGTGCTGTCAGAGTCACCTGCTCCAGGACAGGCTGGGATGCAGGGATGGGGTCCAACGCCCTTCCTTTCCCACTCACCCCTGACTGTCTCTGCCTCCGTACCCCCAGTAGGACGGCCCCAAGAGGTTAGTCATAGGAGAGAAACTAATGCACGGCCCAGGATAACTCACCTGCTCTTTTGCACAGAGTGCTTCTTAAACTTTTCCCACACTCTCCTTTGCTAGGACTATTCAGCCACAGACAAAGTGGGTGCCTGACAGTTCTGCAGAAGGCAGGGGCTGTGTGTATAACCAGTGTGTGTAATTTGGTCTGAAAAGTATGTCACTTTCCTCCGTGATTGTATTGGTAACTCAGGGAGAGTCTGGCCCCCTGCACTACGTGGACCTGGAGAACGCTGTACACCTGGATTCTGGCAGCTCAACCTCTTTAAATTCTCATCCTTTTCTAATCTTTGTAATGTGGTAATAGCAACCACCTGTGACCTCTTGGTGGCGGCTCCTCCGAGAAGTGTAAGAGCAGTTGCCCGATGAAGACTGGACACGGACGAAAGCCCAAATCAGGGCACTTACTCTGGGAGATTCTGCCTAGCCAGGGTCTGGCTGCCCAGCAGGGCAGGGCCCCCTGAGTCCCCTCACCTGCATGTCCAGGTGGTGCCAGGCCAGGTGTGCACCCGGGGTTTCCTGGAAGCAGTCCGCCTCAGGAAGCACATAAGACAGGAAGGAAATCCAGACCACCCCACAGAGCTCGCGGGCTGCCCTTGGCATGCTGTCAGCCACAGGACGTGCTAATGGAGACAAGCGCCTTGATTCACGGCTGCTGCCTCAGAAATCCTCATCCCACGGAGGAACTGACCTGCTGCTGCCTTCCTGGTTGGACGAAGTGATCTCCATCCATCTGTTTTGTGTAAAAAAAAAAAAAAATTCAGGAAGTACATGAGTTTGGCATACCTAACTAAATAATAATGTGTTTAATCTTTCTTGTTTCATTCCAGAAATCCTTCAGAAGGACGCCAGATTTTACAGAGATTTCATTTGAATGCATTTCATTTAATCTAATCACTTGTGGCAGCATTGTATTTGTTCTATAGAAAGCAAGCCAGACGCCCATTGGAAATCCAAGTGCAAAGTTGTCCTACTGGGACGAAGCCACAGCACGCCACAGACACATCCTAGAGCAAGCAGCTGTTCCAGTTTCTTACCCCCGTCCATCCTGCCTTTTGGCCTAATCTCCTTCGAAGCAATTTTAAGGAATTAATGTTATGCTGTAAATTCTACTGGGTTAGCAGGGCCTCTCCTACCTTAGTGGAAAGATAATGGCACTGGGCTGAGGTGGCCAGGGGCACATGTAGCTGCAGCTTCTCGGATGCTGAATCCTGAAGAATGTGTTGAGAATGGAAATCTCAGCATTGAATCCTCCCTCATTTAACAGTATTAAACCTGTTAATGCTGTTGAAGCTCTGTGATAGAGTTTCCTGGGAGAAGGTGGCTCCCTGTCTGGAAGGACAAGCGCCTCCCTGGGTCTGGTCCATCCTATTCCACACCTGGGCACCGCTGAGCCCCTGGGGCTGAGGCTGGGCCTGTGGAGCCGGAGCCCACCTCTCGGCTTGGGGCTCATGGCTGCGTACCGGGTTCAGGTTGGCGTCACCTTCTGGACAGGGAATGCTCTGGGGCCTCCATCAGTACTTGGCACCGGGTACAAATGACACGAGGTCTGAGCCCCTACAGTCCACGGTGGGGGAGGCAGGAGTAGCGAATACAGGTGATGAAGGGGGCCTACTGACAAAGCCATGGGGGGACCAGGGGGATGGAGAGGAGGGAGAGAAACTCTTCCTAAATGCTCGTCCAGGCTCAGAGGAGACAGTTTTCACATGGGGCCTAAAGCACGATCAGGGAAGAGGGAGAACTGGCAGGTGGAAGAAGGACGGGACGTGCCATGTCCTGCAGCAGTGCCCTGGCACCTGCACTGAGCCTCTGAGCCCCCGGGCACATCCGAGCTTAACCTCGCCTTCTCTTCCCTGGGGTGTCTCTGAACCCCTCAGGCCCCTCGGTCCACAGCAGGGCTGTTGTACTTCTAGGGTGACGCGTCCCACACACTAACACCACCCTCCCATCAGGGCAGAAAGTCCACGTAGACATTGTCTGTGTCCTCAAAGGTGCTGGAGACCAGGCTGGTCATGACATGGGCTGTGGCGCTAGACTCTTTCTGTGCCTCTGTTTGGCCTCATCGCCTTTGCTTTGGGGGGTTTGCGGCGTCATCTGATATACAGTGTAGGGTGGGGCTGGGGGAGGCGGCAGAAGTTCGGAAGATGCAGGTGACAGGGAAGCCCAGCCTCACCTGCACAAGAACGCACACCCGGGTGTGGCCGGGTGTGGGTGCTGCAGGGGCTCTCAGGAGGTGGGTGTGGGCGTGTCCACCTGTGGCTGTGCTTTGTGGGGTGGGAGGACTCAGGTTATGAGTCTGACAGTGATGTGTGAGGCTGGGTGAGGAAAGAAAACCCTCCATGTGTCTGTCAGTCATCTGGGCTACAGAGACTTCAAGTGCCAGCTAATCACATCCTAACAGAGCTCCAAGAGGGGGAGGGGCTGTTTCCCATGTGGCACGCTGCCGATGGGGGACATGGGTACGATCGACAGCAGGTCTTGTCCCTCTGAGGACATGTAGAGCAATGCACAAGGCGCTCAGTTGGCCCAGAGCTGGGACTACAGCCACAGCGGCCCCGAGCGCACAAGCCACATTCACGGCTGTCAGTGCTGCAGACCAACCCAGGCTCGGGGAGGGTAGAAAAATGCACGTGGCCCCTCCCTTTCTCCAAAGCATCTCAGGTACTTCTCTGTCGTCACAGGCAACAGCAGGGCAGATTCAGATGGCTCTGGTGACCCGAGGTCCTGCATGCTCTGGGACAAGGAGCACAGCAGGCTGCCAGTGAGTGCCCAGGGCCAGCGCCTTCTGTGCATGCAGGCCCTCCACGCTCACTCTTGGCTGGACAGCCCAGCAACCTTCCAGGGCCAGCCCCAGAAGGGCAGCAGCCCCTCCCTGGGTCACAGAAGGTAAATAGCACATTCAGTGTTATCCGTAAATCCCCAAGGCCCTGGACTGTCCTGTCTGCCAAGTGGACTCTTTGTTGCTTCTCCCCCTCCTCCCCCTCCAAAGCAAGCCCATGCGAAGCAGCGGCCAGGCCCCTGCCTCCCAAGAGCGAGTCAGAACTCACTACCTGCAGCCTCTCGGATCTTAGAGCAAAAGCTGGGAGAGAAACAGGCTGCTGAGGGGCATCCTGGGGTGCTGAAGCCCACCTAGCCAACTGTAATAGACCGATTGTCCCACCAAGCAGCTGTAGGGGGCACAGGGACACACTCGAGCAGAGCCTGACACTACTCTGCAAACCAGGGCTTCTCGGCCATGCCACTATAGAGGCCAGATACCTCTTTGTTGCGGGGACTGTCTTGTGCATGGTCGGAGGTCAAGCAGCACCATGGATTTCTACCCCCCTGGATGCCAGTAGCACACTGCTGCACCCCAGCTGGGATAGCTAAAATATCCCCCAACATTGCCAGTGTCCCCTGGGGGAAGAGTCACCCTGGTTTAGAACCACTGGTGTATAAACCGACTGTGCCCTAAAGCCGTGAATTGAGTGTTAGGACCCGGGAACCTAACTGATTCTCTTGGGCACCTCACTACTTTTTCCAGATCTTCAGATCCTCACCTCATTTTCAAAAGAGTCCTAGGCCTACCAAAACTCCTACAGTAAAATTCAGCTTACTAGAACTTATTCATTGTGCTTAACTGAAACTGTGTGCCGGTTGATGGATAAGTTCTGGAGATTGCTGTGCAGCTTGTACCTGCAGTCAGCAATGCTGTATCGGACACTTAAAAATTGTTAAGAGGGCAGATTGTAACAAGTGTTCTTACCAAAATAAAGTTAAATTTAAAACAAGTAGCTTTTTAGCATAGCAAAGGCTGGAAAAGTCCCTGCAGGAGTTACCCTTCCCCACCCACCTCTCCTAAATGCAGTCGTCCAAGTCAGCCTTGCCCACGCCAGGCCTGCTAACACCCTGGCGTTCCCGGGGCTCACCGGGGGTGCAGGCACAGCGCCTCCCATGAAAGTCCCTTGAGAATTGTGTCATGGCCCAAACGTGAGGCCCTGGGTAGCCCCAGGGTGAGGACTGGTACTCAGATACTATCAGACTCTTCAGAAAATTCATACATTGAGAGTCTCATACACAAAACATTTGGGCCTTCATTTTAAGCTGGGCTGCTCTGTGTCAAAAGACTGGTCTTTCTTATAAACTCTGAAGGGCTCTCAGGCTCTCTGTGAGCCTCAAGTAGGTGGTTATGCAGACATGGGCCCTGGGAGGTGGTGAGCCTTGGGGAAGACTGAAAATGGCTGAAGCTCACCCCTTTCCCCCTTTGGTTGCATAACCCTCACGTTGTCACTGTTAAGGACTGACCCAGGCAGGGTGCAGTTGCTCACACCTATAATCCCAGCACTTTGGGGGGATCACTTGAGCCCAGGAGTTTGAGACGAGCCTGGGCAACATGGCAAGATCCTATCTCTACAAAAAATAAAAACTCAATATAAAAGAACGGACATAGACGAGAGAAAATCGCTCCCCACTCCTCCACAAAGGCACAGCCTTCACACCCAAAGACCATGTCACTCTGCTCTCCAAGAAAGAAACGGCAGGCCATATGGGGCCAGCTGCCCTCCCTCATTCCTTGCAGCTATTGTCATCAGGGGCGGGGGGCGGGGCATTGCTGTCTCCCCAATCCAATCCTGAGTTCCCTAAAAGGAGAATCCTCCCTTCTGGCCAGATACATGCCAGGGCAGGGCAGGGGAGAGCCTTTCCCAGCAACAGAGGGTGATTAAAGGGATTGGGGTCGCAGCTCCTGTCTGCATCCACTCTGGCTGCTAGAACAAAATACCATAGACTTATATAAACAACAGACACTTATTTCTCACAAATCTGGAGGCTGGAAGTCCAAGATCAAGGTGCTGGCAGATTCAGTGTTAGGCGAGGGCCTGCTTTCTGGTTCATAGATGGTGCCTTCTAGCCACATCCTGACATGGTGGAAGGGGTGAGGCAGCTCCCCAGGGCCTCGTTAGTAAGGGCACTAATTCAGTTCATGAGGACTCCACCTCCATGACTTCATCAGCCCCCAAAGGCCCCACCTCCAAATACCATCACACTGGGAGTTGGGGTTTAACCTATGAATTTTGGGATGACATAAACATTCAGACTGTAGCAGCTCCCCACCCCCTTGATACGGACCTACACAAAGGAAACCACCACCACTGGTGAGTTCCAGCAGGTTCTGCCTCATTATCCCCCACCCTGGGCATGAAATATTACTAGAATGATTACAGGGCTGAGAAGGACCCTGGGGAGAAGATCCCTGCGTGTCTATCCACCAGGGGCTCTGAGCTCTGCAGAGGGAAATGAGATGCCCAATTGGAGGCAGCTTCTTGGGCAAGCATATTAAATACCTTTTATGACCTAGTAGCCTTGTTAAGTTTCACAGGTCCATCTCTGAGGCTCTCACTGTTATTTTTCATTCCTTCTCTCTCTCTGAGTTCCCATAAAGCCCTCAAGCTGTCTCAATGATCCACTCAAACTTACATGGTTTGGATTCCCTGGGCTGTCTGAAAAATAGCTCCTTTGAGTGAAATCCTTCTACCTCAATTCCCAAGTATGCCTTAAAATCAAGATGGGGCCTTCTAGTTTCTAAATGCCCCATCCATGTGAAGTGTCATCTAGTTGGCTTTTATGACCATACTATTCGATTTGATTGTGTTAGGTTATCTAGAAGTCTTCAGGTTTCTAGTAAAAATATACTGAAGCTTGGTTCTTGGCATTTTTCTTGCAAAATTCTTCTCATCTATTACTTGGATGCCTGGTGTGCCTTCAGTCATACACATTTCCAATGTTTCTGTAAACTTTTCCAGAGAAGTCTGTTGGGATGTGCTTTCATGTTTCCATCCCACACTTGTTTATCAAAAATATAGAGTCTGTGTCTTTGTGTGTGTGCACGCGTGTGTGCACAGGCTTGTGTAGGGGCGGGGAAAGAAAGAGTGAGAGAGCAGTCTGAAGCTCACAGGTTATTACAAGCAATGTTGGCAATGCCAACAGTCTTATGCAGGTGTTGTCTGACACTGGGAAATCTCATGAGAAGTCAAAATGGAATCTGTTCCAGTTATTTTTGCCACATGACGAATCACCCAAAACTCAGTGGCTTAAAACAGCAAGCATTTTGTCATGATTGTGGAACCTGCGGGGCAGGAATCTGGGCAGGGCACAGCAGGGAGACTGTCTCCACTCCACCATGTCTGGGCCTCCGCTGAGAGGACGCGAAGGCTACGATGATTTGCTGGTGAGGGCTGGAGCCATCTGGAGACGGGCTTGCTCTTATTGTGTTTGGCGTATTTGGCAGTTGGTGCTGGCTGCAGCCCGGGATGGTGTGTCAGACACCAGCACATGGCCTCTCAACACGCATGAGCTTGGGCTTCCTCACAGCATGGCTGCTGGGTCCCAAGAGTGAGAACACGGCCTGCCCTTGACCTCACCTCAGAGTCAGGTAGCAGCGTCACCACTGTGCTCTGTCTGTGGAGGCTGTCACAGGTCTCCCTGGCATGTGGGAGGGGACACAGTCCTGTCACGTGACGAGGGGAGTGCCAAAGCCACTTTGTAAGAAGTAGACATATTTAGAAAATTCAATTTGTCACATGATCTAAAGTCCCTGTTCAGCACTATAACCTTGCACACTTTCCTTGAGTTCAGTCAGAACGTTTGTCTGGTGCAGCTCCCTCTGGTTCAGTACTTTTTAATTAAGTACTAAAATAAATTCTGCTGTATCTTTTCTCCCTGAGGAGTCTTGCTTTCTGGCTCCCACTAGGCAGACGAGGCAGCAGCCGGGTGGGCCAGGCCTGCCCATACGGGGCTCCCCAGCCCCACCAGGCAGAGCCCCGCACCTTCATCTCCTTGTTTTGGGAGCGAATGAAATGATCAGTTTCTTTATGTTAGGGGGGCATGAACCCCCTGAGAACCTGCTGAAAGTCGCATATCCATGCTCCTCCCAACTTTGCAATTCCAGGGGTCTCACAGACCCTGAAACCATCTACAGACCACTGATGAGGACCCTGGGACCCCTTCACGTTGGACACCGAAGGTCTCCCTGGAGCTCTGGCTCCTGCTCCAGGTTTGCTCACAGCCAGCGGCAGGCAGGTGGCCTGTCCCCTGAAGGCAAACACTTCTTGCAGCCAAGGGAAAAAATGCCTCAATCTTGCTGTGAGTTGAGGACCATTGTCTAGCAGGGGTGGGGAACCTATGGCCTTGGGGCCACATTTGGCCTCTGGATCCCTGAGTGCAGCCTTTTGACTGAATCCAAATTTTACAAAACAAATCCTTTTAATAAAGGGATTGCTTCCATGAAGTTTAGATTCTATCGAGGGGCCGCACTTTTCCAAAAAGACCACATCCTGCCACTTTCTTTTCCAACATAGTAAACAAGTGACACTGGAGTATCACTCACACCAAGACTTCTGCTTTCAGAGAAGAAGGCATCGTGGCCAGTATCTGCATGGTGCCACAGTCCGTGTTGAAGCTATATTGACTGTGAACTAAAATAAAATGTTAAGGCGCCCCCACAGCTGACTGAATGGACCCCCTCTTGGCCAAGGGGATATCCTAAAATTGAGTTGCTGGCCATGAGGAGGGAGGTCAGACATGCCTCATCATGCATCCCTTCCCCCTCTTGTAGACGTCCTTTGTGACTCACTCACAGGCCTAAGGCTATGCAAGACAAACCTGCAGGTCCTCAATTTACACAACAAATCACCTGAGTCTGGGTATATGTTCCCTGGCTTATCTCCGGTTAACAGACTTCCTTATTTTAGCTTAAAACATTCCAAGTCAGACAAAGCCTCATTTCTTTAACCAGTTACAAATCAGAGAGTTTTTTACTCCCACCTGTAACCTCTAAGCCTCCACCCTTTGAAATTCCCTCATTTTGGGGCCAAACCAACGTACACCTTCCATGTGTTGATTTATGACTTTACCTGTAACTCCTGTCTCCCTGAAATGCATAAAACAAAATTGTAACCCAACCACAGAGAGTCCACTTGCTCAAGGCTTCTTGGGCGTGGCTCTGGGCCATGGTCCTCAAACTTGGCTCAGAATAAACCTCTTTAAATTATTTTGTAGAGTCTGGCTTCTTTTCTATTGGCATAAAGCAGAGCAGACAAAGGTGACATCTCCTGGGGGGGCCTGGCACTTGACAGGTATTGTTTCTTTTGATCCAGCAACACCCCCTAAGGCAGGTACTATTGTTACCCTCATTTTATAGATGAGGAAACTGAGCAGAAAATTCAAGGTGCTAGTTCAAGGGCACAGGGCTGGCAAGTAGAGGCATGGGAATGACGCAGAGAGGAAGCCGGGTCCAGCCCGTGAGTCCCAGCGGAGCGGAAGTCACAAGGCAGGTGAATATCAGAATCACCGCCCGCCCAGACTGGCTGCGTTAGTGTCTCCGGGCTGCCAACACCTGTCACTCAGGAAGTCTCACCCCGGTGGAGGTCTGGCCCCTGCCTTCCTGGGCAGCTGGGCTGCCCTCAAGGCTGCAGCACTCTGTGGAGGAGGAGGACAGGCAGAGGTGCTGGGCTGTGCGAGCCCCTGGCCCCCTCTCGGCCTCACTCCCCTTCTTCTCTGCTCCTCCCTGTCCTGGGCTCACCTGGCTGCTGGCCTGGGCGCAGGTACCGAGGACATTGTCACCTCTGTTCTCTCTAGCCAGGGCTTCATGGAGGGCCTCCCCGTCCTCCAGCTCAGAGCTCAGGCGTCTGTGGACAGTTTAATTTGTGTGACTTGTGTCTTAAGAGAATGTGTAGATGAAGTTGCCGATAAAAGACCTACAGCTCATTTGAGAGGTTGGGCTAGAGATACTTCTACCCTGGAAAAGAGAATTGAAGAGCCAGCTTGTGTGGGAGCTTCAGGCAACAGGATATTGACAGAATAGAGGGACAGGGAGTCTGAGGGGCGTTTCCACTCTGGGGCTGCCAAAAGGAATCCAACAGCTATTCAGAAAGGCAGGAGAAGAAACCCACGAGAGGAGAACAGCTCAACACAGAGGTGGCAGGCATGTCAGGTCCCTGGACCCAGCTGAGTCGGTCACCCCAGTATCTCTCTCTGTGTTCAAGTTCCAGTCACCACGTTGTCACCATATTTACTGTGTGTGCCGGCAGCTGGAAGCTGCACCTGGTGCTTTCCACCCAGCACATTGAGTTTAAATAAAATATGGGAAAACAATGTTTATTGTGGCTGCACTTCTTACAGCGCTCCTGCCCGGAGGCCAGAGAGCAAGGTGTTTCTTCAGGTTTGGAGCCTCTGAGATGTCCTCAGTAATTGAAGACAGGGCTGTTTCAGGGACTTGGAAGACATTGCTCAAGAGGTTTCCAGAAAATCATAGATGAGTATCTGGCTCTTTCATCTGTTTGCATCTTCCCTTATGGGGGGATAACTAGGCATGCTCCCATCCTCTCACCAGCCTTGTGCTACCAGGAGACGAGCGCTGGCTGAGCAGGGACACGAGGCTGGGGCTCTGGCTCACATCACCACCGTGACGAGGATTCCAGCAGCTCCCCTTTGCCGAGAGCTTCCTAGGTGCGAGCACTTCACTATGTGCTTGACGAATGTCACTCATTAGCCTCCTCTCAGCATCAAGATAGCTACTATCAAAATTCCATCTTGAAGAAGCCCAGAGAAGTCAGGGGACTGCCCAGGTCACGAGGCTGATGAGCAATTGGCCAACCCACTGTTTTATCTTCATACAGTCACTGTTGGAGTTTTGTAATCATCATTTTATGTAAACACCTTGGTGCTCATCCATGAAAGGACTCAAACAGATACACATCTGAACAGTACCTTCCATTTCCTGAGCACCATACTGGGATTACAACATTGCCATTTGGTTCTCACAACCAGGCAGTAGCGCCATAGTTAAAATTTGAACTCAGCAAGTGCCGGGCTCCAATCCAAGGTGTGCAGCTTTTGAGTTGATCACCCTGTGTCTCTTATTTAGCATCTCAGAGCCTCTGTTTTCTCTCTAGGGCTGCCTGGAGAATTAAATGAGCTGATGTACGGGCAAGACTTAGAACATTGCCTGGCTCCTAGCAAGCTCTCAAGAAACAGTTCTCAGCATCATTATCATCATTATTACGTTTAGATAATTATGTAGTCAATTTCACATATGAGGGAGCTGAAGCTAAGAGCTCAGTCACTTGTTCAAGATCAGCCAACTAATAAATGACAGGGACACCCAGCTCCATCTGTCCCCAAAGCTGTCTCGGCATCATGCGCTTCTCACAGACCACCCCGATGAGGCACTTCTCTTCCTGGAGCTGCTCAGGGCGGAGAGCTGCCCCTGCAGGAGCTCGTTCACACTGCCGTGAGCTCACCCGTCCGATCCTGGCCAGGTGCTGCGGCCCAGTGAGGGGAGAGCAGCTGAGCCGGTTGAGTCTGGTGACTGTGACAATCCAGCGCCCTCAGCCCCTTCTCCTCTGGCCTGCCGGCCCCCTCTCAGAGAGCCCACGGGCAGAGGTGCCCAGCAAAGCCTCCACCGCTGATAAGAGTGAGAAAAGCAGCACAGGGCAGCGGGCGCCTGTTCCTCGAGAGCGGAAGTCAGAGAAAGCACCCCCGCCGGTGCCTGCCTGTCTGCTGCCCCCGTCCCCACTGTTCTCGTGAACCAATCTTCTTTCTCTTCTGCCTTTGGTGAGGGCAACATTTTTGAAGATGTGTTTTAATATGTAAAATAACCCAATAGCTCAATGCACAATTTTTCTGTCTCTTTTAACTAGCTTGTTAACGTCTTCCTCTTTATTCATTATAGAGCTCCTATTCCTCTGTCCTTTCTGAAAATGCACTGCATATTTATATTGCTATAAACCCTCCTCTGCTCTTCCAGTAACTGTTTTCAGCATAACCAGAGAGATGCCCTTTCCCCATTAAAATTTTAACAGGGCATAGCTCTTAATTACCCTTTTCCCATCTCCAACGAAAAAGTTTCCAAACATAAAATAATAATCAAAAAGCTTCCAAGTGTAACTTGCTGCCTGGGAGCCAGACTCGACACAGATAAGGGCTTTGTGCTTTCCTCACCCTTGTTTCTTCCTTCTGAATATCTGAGAGCACCTTAAAGCCCTGGCATCGTGTGTCATGCGGGTTCATGTGGGTCAGGCCTCTGGCCAGGCTTCAGTCCCTTCCTAGATGTGCAGCTGGATGTCGTTGCAATAGTGTCGGGGAGGAAAGGTGCTCCCTTCTTTCTCTGAGCCGAGCCTCCCTGCAGGCCTCTGGCACCTGCTGCCTGTTGTCCTGACTGCCTCTACGTTGAGGTGGCATCGGAGAACTCTGGCCATCTTTATAAACTCATTTTGCTTCCTTTAATGTTCTGTTTGCTTTTGGGGCCAAAATATTGACATTTTTCAACAGATTGCTAAAGTGTGGGGATTAGCATAGGGTTTGTGACAAAGTCAAGGCTGGGCACAGAGCAAGGTCTTGTGGGCGCAGCCCAGCATTGCGGCCTCAGGTCGCTGCTGCCTGGTCTGGTGTCTCCATGCCCTCCCCTCTCCAGCCCGGGGCCTGGCGTGACCTTCCCTCTAAACTCCTCCTGCAACTGTCCTGTCAGTGGCTCTGCTGTCCCCTCGCAGTGGCTCATAGCGTCTACCAAACAGACGTCTACCAATCTCCTCCGTCGGCTGTCGAGGCGCCAAGGTGTGCCGTGCACGTCCGCCAGCCTTTCTCACTGGAAGCATGCCCACGATCTGGCCAGCACCTGCTTCCTGCTAGATGAGCCCATTCCACACCTCTGGCCCCTCACCCGGACCTGTCACCCACCAGCCCACACCTCTGCATTATCTCCACGTCAGCCCAGCCCTCGGGGCCCACGCTGACTGCCCTCCCACGGGGTCACCTCCTGCCCTACCGCTGATCAGTAGCAAAACTTCTCTCTGATTCATGATATCTAATGCCATTATGTTCAAAATAACAGGCTGTGACTTTTCCCCTTTTTATGTTTCTCTCTTAAAAAAGAAACAAATTCAATGCAATAAGTCAAATAACACAAAAACGCATAACAAAATTGAAGTACTGCCCATCCTCCCTCCAGTCCTGCCCACCCTGGGAACCAGTGTCTGTGGTCTGGAGAGCCTGCTTACTTCTGTGCTTTCCTGGAACCGTGTGCAGGGGCTCCCAGGTCACTGAGGGTCAACACCTGGTCTGAACATCTTTAACCGGTGACCACTATCTCCTGGGTCTCAGCCCACGAAAACGTCTTTGTGTTCGCCTGGCAGAGCAAAAATGTGTGATTGTGTTCAATCCTCTATTCTCAAAGCTAATGAGTTGCTAGCCTGCCTTTTGGTGTTGAAAAAAGCACATTACCCACCAAAGTGTGCAGGCTGTTTGGGATTCTGCAGATCGTGGTTTTCCTGGGTTATCAAGGTTAAGCTTTGCGTATCAAGTCTTTTTCCACCTGCTTCCCACGGTACCTGGACCAGCATGCTGTGTGCCTGGCCTATGCAAACTGACTGTAAATATTGCCCTAGGCAAGAAAAGCATTAAAACAGTAAATCTGTTTGGGTTTTCTTTTTTTTTCAGAGTCTTGCTTTGTTGCCCAGAGTGCAGTGGCATCATCATAGCTCACTGCAACCTCAAACTCCTGGGCTCAAGTGATTCTCCTGCCTCAGCCTCCCACGTATGATAGCTAGGATTATAGGCGAACAGGCATGTGCCTGAGTGATTTTTCTATTTTTTGTAGAGACAGGGTCTCACTCTTTCTCGGGCTGGTCTCAGACTCCTGCCCTCCACCGATCCTCCTGCCTCAGCCTCCCGCAGTGCTGGGATTACAGGTGTGAGCCACTGTGCCCAGCCAAGATGGTAAATCTGTTTGAGAGAAATGGTGCCATGGCCACCTCCTCTAGGATGCGTCAATAAAGGAGGCAACTTGATAAATGTGCACTTAGAGGTCACATGTGCAGCTTTACTTCATTTTAATGAAACCAATGGTATCCCTGTTTAATGTTGCTTTTTGTGAATCAAATCCTATTCCCTTTGGCTCTTTATAATTTCAGACACAATTTTCCATGACTTCTGATTGACCTTTAACTGGCAACTGATCTCAATTTAAGTTTTAAATTTTGTTTTCCTTTTGCCAAGCTTTTATGCTAATGTTCTATAAAACAATTAAGTCCCCTAGGGGAACCACTATCTTAATCATAACCCAGAAAAACTTATTTAACCACGTGTATAATGTTTTACAGTTTTTCTGTACGAGTGCAGTATGAATGAACACCTTCAAAAGTCTCTTTTTTAAATATTAGATTTCCAGACGATGATTCTTTAAGTGGAGTATAACTTGATTTCAGGGTGCATGTGTTTGTATAACTGTGAGTGTGTGAACACACGTGGCTTTTTCCTGATAGAACTCATGAGCTCTCACCTCTGTAACGTGACCATGTTCCGTGCATGTGCAGAGAAACGAGTTCAGACCCAGATCTTCAGAGCAGAGCTGGTGGCACAGCCTCGTCACAGACCTTGTACCCGGTCCCTTGATGTCCTAAGCACCCATCAGCTCCTGGCTCCTCACTGGTCGTCTGGGAGGGAGAGGGCTCACCCGGCTGCGGGTTGGACAGAGCAGACCCACAGAGTCGGAGTGTGCGCTCCAGCCGCAAGCCCAGCACAGCAGATCTCTGCTTCAGACCTATGCGTGTCCCCTAGGCTGGGGACTTAGTAGGTGTCAATAACCTTTTGTATTCTTCTTTATCACCTTCTCAAGAAGTTACCTGACTTCTGCAATCACTTATCAGGTCGCCTCATTGGCTTCTAATTGATCACTTCCTGGCTTCTGTACCACAGTCACTTTTTTTGGTCCCCATTTCAACCTCCTGAAGCAGAATCTTTGAAGGTGGGGCCCAAAATTTATATTTTATTGAATTCCTTAGTTGGTTCTTTACCCACACAGTTGGAAAGCTGAGAGCCCTGCATTGGTCCAGGTACTCTCCCAAGGCAAGGCAGGTAGATGTTGTGGATGGGAATCTCATTTGTTCACCTGAAAGAACTGTATTGGGAGCTAACTAGGTTCTAGGTATTTTGCAAACTTTTTAATATTCAGAGATGGGTAGAGAAAACATATCATAAAAACAGCAACCTAATCACCAGATATTGGTGAGAAGCATCCACAGTTTAGAAAGTGCTCTTACATTTGTCATCTCAGCAACTCAGTGAGGCGGATGGCATCCTTCCAGATGTGCAGAGGACAACACAAGGGTGGTAGGCAGCAGATTGGGGTCTTGGAGCCAGGCCTTTGCCACGCTGGCAGGGGCAGCACCCACAGATGTGGCAGAGGAAGTGGGGGTGAGCCTCATGGGCTGACGGGGGGAGGGCCAGGGCACCTTCCTCCACAGATCTGCCTCCCCCGGGTCATGACTTGTCAGAGCAAAGGAGGATTTTACTCCCAACAGTCAGGCTGTTTGGTCCGCCCCACCCCCGCATGGCTGAAGTGATTGGACGTTGGCCATGCAGAGGAGTCGCTGGGGTGAAAAGTGATCCCCCCAGGAGAGGGGAGTGTAAGCCACAGATGGAAATGGCAGAATGCTGGGGGAAGCTTGCTGAGGGACACAGGGAAAAAAACATCACAGAGATGCCAAATCCACATCCCACCTGGCTCAGGAATGTTGCTAATTTACTCCTGGTCCCAAGAGAAAACCAGCAAATCCATCTTTCCTTAACATAAACTTTGATCCCAGACAGACCTTAAATTGCATCCTTTAAAATCTGTTATCCTCCCTCAGTGTTGTCCCCCAAAATCAATCTGTGAGACTTTCCCTGGCTCGGGCAAAGTGTCCCTTGGCTAATTCTTACCTGCCTCACGCGGGGCAGCGCTAGGGAAGTGCTTGGAATGTTTACATCCATATTCCGTGAAATCCATGAGCATGATGGTTGTTAGTACTGGGAATTCCACAGCAATTTGTAATAACTGGATGCTTCAGGCATTAGCGGAATTCTGTCCTGGAAGGCAAATGTTTTGGAGATGGTTTTCTAACCATGACATCAGTGTTTGCCCAAGTCAAATTAAGAAAACGATCAGTCATATTAAATCCTGGAGAACTGAGACGGGAAAATTATCCATCGCATTTATCCACCCCACCCTTTTCCCAAACATATAGCTAAGGCTGGAATCACTGCAAATCTCATGGGCGCGGCAGGGGGATGGCAGGGCCTCGTCTTTCCCCAGCTCAACTGCACAGCCCACAGAGGCCCGAGGGCCCTGGGCTCCCTGGGAGCCAGAGTCTGCCCACTGGGGCTGTTCTCTGCTCAGGGGTCAGAAGGGCTCCCCCAGAGGGACCCCGACAGCCTGCACACTGAGCTCACTTCATTCAGCAAACGTATACTGAGTGCCTGCTATGTCTCAGCCACCAGGCTAGGCCCTCGGGTTACTGCGGTGAACAAAATAAACATGGCCTCTGCCTTCCCCAGTCTTTTATTCTAGAGGGAGCCTGGAAGGGCATGAACAGCCACCTGGCCCTGTGGGCGGGGGGAGTAGAGACAGAGGCAGCAGGAGAAGGCCCAGGTGTGGAACTCGAGCCCACCGGGCCCACTGCTGGATCTCTCCCGCTGCTGGGCGAGGAGGAGGGGCTGCAGCCCCAGAGCCTGGACACCAGGCAGGCCTGCTTCCTTCTGCACGTCCTGGCTGGCCGCCTTCCTTGTGGACCTGGGATTCCCAGCCTCGGCACCGGTGGCACTTGGGGCCAGGTAACTGCCACGAGGCCTGTCCTGTGCGTGGGGGGATGTTTAGCAGCATCCCTGGCCTCTGCCCACCAGAGATGCCAGTGACAACCCGGATGTCTTCAGACGTTGCACCCGTCCCCTGGGGGCAAGGCCACCCCCTACTGGGAGCCCCTGCTGCAGACCAGGCCTCCTGAGGAAGCCTTGGGAAGGGGACATGGGGGCAGGAGTGCCCCTTAGGGAACCAGGCCCCACCTGTCCCTGGAACCACATCCTGCACTGTCCACTTAGAAAACTGGGTGAGAAGGAAGCAGATCACATGGACTGCTGGCTCCTGTGACGTGGCCACTGGCGTTGCCAGGCTGGGCCACGGTCCTGCAGTGCCAGCGTGTGTTGTCAGGACAGCCGTCCTGCAGCGTCCTCTGGGAACGCACCGGCGGCCTCCCCCGAGGGCCTCCTGGTCTGTTTTGGACACTTCTGCCAGGTTTGGGGAAGGAAGGAAAACAGGAGTTAGCAAGCTTTTGGCCTGAGTTTTGTCTTTAAAATTTCCTCTCTCACTATAGCACAAGCACTTAGCAGCGTCATCCCATTTGGTTTCAATCTTGTGTGTCTCTCCAGAAAGAGAAGAAGAGCGGGCTCCTGAAACTTCTAGCCGGGGCGTCCACCAAGAAGAAGTCACGCTCCCCGCCGTCTGTCTCTCCGACCCACGACCCCCAGTCGGCAGTGGACGCCTTGCTGCAGGGCGCAGTGGGCCCTGAAGTGTCCTCGCTGTCCCTCCACGGCAGGGCAGGGTCCTGCCCCATAGAGAGCGAGATGCAGGGGGCGGTGGGGATGGAGCCGCTGCACCGGAAGGCAGGCTCCTTGGATCTGAACTTCTCCTCGTCCCCTTCCCGGCAAGCGCCTCTCTGCATGGCTGCCCTGCGCCCTGAGCCCAAGCCGTTGCCCAGAGAGAGGTAAGGGGGGCAGGCTTGCATCCTCTGGGGCCGGCTCGGGGCGGCCTCTGAGGGCCAGAGCCACCTTGGGGAATGGGGACAATGGGGCTTCTTGGAGGACGAGGTTCGCCTGGCATCCCTTATCACCCAGCTTTGCCCTGAGTTGGGCGGTGAGCTGCCAATGAAATGGGCTTGGGAACTGGAGTGTCTTTCATGCCCCAAATCCATGTGGTTCCTGAGTTTGGGACTGTAAGGGAATCATCCAGAAATTTGTCAGAACCGAAGTGATTCTCAGTGCAAATAGTAAGAGATTGGCTGGTGAAGGGACCATGTCCCCTCCCCCCTGGGAGGGGAACCCTGGGTTGAGTCCCCCACGGGCCTACGTGCCCCCTGCTCAGAGAACAGCTGCTCTGGAGCCGTGCCCACTCTGGCATCTTAGAATTATAAAACGTTACCCCGAAATTGGATTCAGTGGTATATAGTCTGTTAAATTACTATTAATAGCAATTTCATGTAGTTCAGTCTAGAGTTTTACAAATCTGGAAGCTGAGTCCAGCCGAGGTGACACGGCCCAGCAGGGCCATGGGCTGTGGGGTTACAGGTCCTTGAGTTTTACCCGGGGTCACAGGTTCGAGTCTGCCTGCTGGGTCCCCCCATGTGAGTTATGCATCCTGAAAGAGCTCTCAGATAGGCCGAGCCAGAGATTCAGCCAAGTGCTTTCTGACCACCGAGCCCAGGCCCTGAGCTGCCTCCCTTTGTGGGGTGCGCGGCTAGCAGCACGCCGAGGGCCCACCAAGGGACCCCAGTGTCTTCAGTGTGTGAACAGTGTGGACATGTCACAGCCCTGCCCAACATCAGCCTCTGCTTCTGGGTCCTCGAGAGACCACCAGCACCTCCCGTCCACCCGCACCAGGCACAGCAACACCGGATGGCGGAGTGCCTTCCCCACCAGCCCTCCGGAGCTCACCACGCCACACACACCACACACCCCATACACACACACACACACATACACACACGCACACTCCACACACCGCACACACTGTGCGACACACACAGCACACAAACAGGGTATGCACACATTGCACATCATGCAAACACACGTGCCCACCACACACAGATACCACACGCATATAAACATGCAAACACACACATTCAGACACACACAGACACATTCTCTCTTTCCCTCCCTCCCTCCCTGTCTCCTCCTCCCCCTGTCTCCTCCTCCCCCTCCTCCAATGCCCCTCCCCAAGGTGCCTCTGCCACTTCCAACCGCCCTCCTCCCTGGGACCAGCACCAGCTGCCTGTGAGTTCCCAGTGTAGACCCGTCACAGAGCTGGCCTGCTGGCCTGTGAGAGTGACAGACCCATAGATACCTCAAAGCCATTCTCACATCTCCCCTGGGGTCCCTCTCCCCAGACCCCTCAAATTTATCTTCAAAGACATGGCTGCCAGACTCTTCAGTAAAAGGTCTGGAAAGATCCTGTTCTAAAAAACCGTGGTGGTGTCTGATTACAAAATGCAGAGAATCACTTCCCCTCTATGCATTTTCCATCTAAACAGGTGTTATTGAACCCAGAGACTCTTGGCGACCTCCTTGTCCCCAAGTGCTCTACAGAGCTCGCTAAAGAGAAGCGTGTTCAAAACACAGCCTGAAACCAAAATGCTAATGAGCCGCAGAAACACCACCTGTCCTTGGCCTGGAGCCTGGCAGGTTGGAGCTGAGGGTGTGGCCCTGGAGATGCTGACCTCAGGCTGGGATAGCTCTAGAAAGCATCTGGACTCTTGCCCTGCTGGCCTATTTATGGAACTTACTGTTCGGCTTACTTTGGGGAAGGGAGCGACTGGGATGCAGCCCCCACGTGGGGCAGGGGTCCCTGCGCTGGGGCCCTGTGCACTCACCTGCTAGACACGCATGAGGGCTGAAGTGTGCACGGCCCGTTTGTGATGACAAAGGTGGGAATGGGGCTAGAGGGCAGCATGGGACTGTCAGAGCTGCAGTTTCCACCCCAGAAATGCCAAGGAGAAATGAGCCTGCTGCTGCCTGCATTTCTTGGGCACCTCCTATGCACAGCCTCCTCCGGCCTCAACCACTTCTCTGTTGAGCGTCTGGGAAGTCAGCGGGAGCTGCCGTCCTCTGCAGTCAGAGGAAAGAAGGTCTGCAGAGGGAGCTCCTCTGAGGGAAGCCACTCAGGGGTGTTCCGTGGGCACCTCCACCCGGGCAGATCCTTCCTGCAGAGTAGACCTGCGTAAGCCACTCCACAGCCCTCGGAGTAAACCGCAGGGCTGGTTACTGATCCCTTCCCAAGGCACCTAAGCTTTGGGCCGTCTGAGCACACAGTGTGCACAGAGTCAGATTGCTGGAATTCTTAAGAGGGATGCAGCTTTGGGACGTGAGTGTCACATGGCATCAGGTTAAAACTGCCTAATGCTCAGTCTTCCCAGTAGGGCTGCAGCTGTGATTTCCAAATGCGGACCCGGTCACAGAGTTGGTCTGGGGCCAGCCCCTCCCTGCCCTCTGGGTGCTGCCTGCTGGCTTGGAGCAGAAAGAGGCACCTGCCACCCATCAGCCATTTCACCCCAAACAAGCGTCTTCATTTCCGTGAGTCCCAGTTTCTGCACACATGAAGTGGCAACGATAATACCCACCTGACAGGTGTAATACTTGTAAAGCACCTAGATCAATTCCTACAAAATTATGAGTGCACAACAAACAACAACAGTAATATATGATATGATCTATATAATAATAACATACGCTATGACACATTTGAGAATAATACATATGACGCCGCCAGCACTGCCTGGCACGCACCCCTCCCCTTTCGAGTGGGACAGTCTTTTCCCCATGTGTTCACACACCCAGTCGGTTCGTCCTCAGCTCTTGCTGGCCTGGGAGGTGTTTGCCTTTGTTAGGACTTAAAAGTGTTTTGCTCGGATCCATTATGTGTTATGGTAGGTAGACTAATGCCCCCAAAGATGTCTGTGCCCTAATCCCCCAAAACCCTGAATCTGTTGCCTTACGTGGCAAAGAGGAAGTCGGTTGCAGATGCATGGAATGAAAGTTGCCAAACAGCTGGCTTTAAAATAAAGGGATTATCAAGGTTATCTGGGTGGGCCGGTGTAGTAATCACAGGGTCCTTGTGAGTAGAAGAAGGGGCAGAAGAGGTCAGCGTGACGTGACGTGAGAAGGACTCTACCTGCCCTTGTCTTTGAAGACGGAGGCAGAGGCCCCCAGAGAAGGGATGCAGCGGCTGGAAAGGGCAGAAGACCCCCCCTCCACTAGAGCCTCCAGAAGGAAGCAGCCCTGCAGACACCTTGGTTTTAGCCCAGCGAGACTGTTGGATTTGTGACTCAGAGAACTGTAAGACAGGAAACTCGCTGTGATGCCACTAATTTTGTGATCATTTGTCACAGCCGCAGTAGGCAACTCACGTGTGAGCTGACATCATAGGTTAGTGTCCACATACCCAAATCAGAGGCTCACTTGTCCTCAGCCAGGCTGAAGCAAGTGCTCTGAGAAGGCCGCCACGTGGAGGCCCACTTTGGCCCCCGTTGTCGGAGAGGGGAGCAGACAGCACGAGAGGAGGACAGGACACCCCAGACATTGCGAGTGGAGCCAATGGCAGTGACAATCAGTGCAGTAATAAGAATTCATTCTGATGTTGACCATTTGGATTTCCTGAGCCTTGTGTCTGAAAATCAGCTGTGGTTGACATAACCTTAATTATCCTCAGCAGGGCAGAGTCGCTGGCTGATGTGTGACGCCACGATGATGACGCAGGAGTAGCTGTCGTCCTGGCTGCTCACGCGGACGGCCCTGTGCGTCTATAATGGGGTGTATCAGTTACTTTCATGCAGCAGGAAGAACAGCTCAGAGTCTTGGAATGATCTGGACAGAAACATTAAATGCTTGTCTCATAGAAATTCAGCCCACATCCATCTGGGCTCATTAAATCATTGAGTTGCTCAGAAGCACTGAATTACTTCTTTCTAACAAATTACATTTTTAAAGCTGCTTGTTTGTTTCACATCTGGCAGTTGAGGCAAAAGCCAAAACTTGCATTCAGAGTCTGAGAAATCATCTCACCCTTTGCCTTCCTTTCTTTCCTTGGGGAGGAGAGGAGCGGAGCAGGTGTTCAGAGGAGGCGGAGGATGGCGGAAAGCCACAGGTAGGACAGGCACTGGTCCTTGTGGGCTCTCGCAGCCCTGGTTGTGTGCATGCTGTCTGATTTCACAGACCGCTGGCTGCATCCCAGGGGCCATCTGTCCTCCTCCAAGGAGGCCAGCAGGCAGCACTTGCAGAGATGCTGGGCTGGGAGGAGAGCGGAGGCACCTCCTTCCTCTCTGCCTCCAAGTCCCTGAGAGCCTCGTCTGGCTGGCCGGTGGACAGCCTTGGGAACCCGTCCAACCCTTCTGCATCTGCAGACATTCCCAGGCACTCAGAGTTGGCCAGACCTCAGGGCTGGGGCCGTGGCCTGGCTGGCCCTGCTCCCTTGGGAACAGGCGCATTGCACACCCCCACAGCAGCCTTGGGACCCTGTCCCCGCCTCCTGTTCTCTCGGGGCTGAAGCAGGCTGGGGCCCTGTGCCCATGGCTGACGCTCCCCAGGGCTGGGCCTGGGTCTTCTCTGTCTGCCCATCTTTCCTGAGCCCAGTGCCAAGCCCAGCTGCCCTGATGCCATGGCCTCTCGATCCCAAGCCACACAGGCCAGTCCCCTAGGCCCCAGGAGCAAGTCAGGTGAGGAAGGGCGAAGTCTTCCTCCTGTTTCCAAGTGTTTGCACTCTGCACCTTGCTTCTCAGACATTGGCAAGCAAACGTTCCCTCATGGAGCTCGTGGAAAAGCCACACTCCCTCCCCTGAGTCATATCAGGTAGGTCTAGGAGGAGCCCCAGGAATCTTTCAGGGGTCCTGAAGTCTGTGGGCCACACTCTGAGCAAGCATGCAACAGAGCCTGCGGCCCAGGGCCAGATGGGGAGGTTCCTGCCAGGCTGGGCCATGAGGACTGAGGGCACAAGGGCCCGCGCTGGTTGTCCTTGGCGGTGTTTCAGCAGAAGGCTTGCGTCAGGGCAGCACAGCTGCTTTCTAGCCATGTTCCTCCTCCTCTGAGGCCTGTGAGACAGGTGTGGGGGGCAGAGTGCATGTGTGTGTCCTGTCAAACCTAGACACAGCCAGACACTGGTGACAGTGGTCGGGGCAGCTCCTGATCAGGGGTGGAATATACTTTCCCGCGGGGGTTGGAGTCCAGCGGGCTTTGCACACAGTGGCCGGGCTCCTTCCGGGGAGAGTGAGGACCAGGGAGAGGTGAGCGGGGGCTCAGGAGAGTCAGGGAAGTGGAAAGTTACAGAAGGGAAGCAGGCATCAGGCCACGGAAGCCCATCTGCGTCCTGAAGCCAGGCCCCCGCCCTCCCACGGAGGCTGGAGACAGGTGTGCCTGGACAGTCAATCCTTGTGGCAGCCTCGAGGTTTCCCAGGCAGGCACTTTGAGGAGGCCTGGGGGTCTCCTAGGGATCTGGCCTTGAGCTGTTAGAAACTATGTTTGTGTTTGTTCAAGTCTTTGTAGGCCAGGGTGACGCCCAGTGGAGAAAGGGCTCAGCAGAGCCGGGCTAGGGTCTGGCCGAGGAGAGAACCTTGGTCAGTGCCACCGCTAAGTGCTGGCCTTGTGCTGCCTGCGAGGCTCTGAGACCTTGAAAGCCAGCTAGAGAGTCAGACCCCAGTCTCCCACCAAGGAGCACCTGCCCCAGCCGGGAGGGACCCTCGGGCTTGTGCCCACCAAAGCCCGAGGACAGTGAGCTCGCCAGGCCCCGGCAGGTGCTTCCCGTCTGTGTCACACTGGCCTGAAAACAGGACTCCAGAGAGGCCTCGGAGGCTGCAGGGGGCCCGGGTCTCGTGGAAATGAGCTGTGGGGAGAAGTGGCCTGTTAATGTTGATGAGGGGACCTCAGCCAGTCCAGGTGCAGAGGCTACGACCTTGTGTGATTGGGGAGGACATTTAGAAATAGCCATTTAGCCAAAACAGTGTTCAAAGCCCCTTTCACACATGATGGAGGACCCGACCTCCTCCGAGGCTGGCACAGGTGAGGATCCTGCTTGTCAGAGGGAGAGCGGACACATGGAGAGGTGGGGACACCAGCCCAGGGACGTGAAGGTGGGACGGGACAGACAAGGACGGAGCTGAGGGCCCTGCCCTGCCCAGCCCGGGGACCCTGGGAGGCCCGTGCGGCGGGCTGTCGGGGCAGGAGGGGGTGTGAGACGGGGGCTGTGCAGGGCCAGGGCTGGTCACAGGGGTGAGCAGTCCAGCTTCATTGTAGATTCGTGTCGGAAAAGACGCAGGGGGAAACTTCCTTTTTAAATTTGTTTACAAAAAATGAAAAACTTCAAAAGAAGTTTTAATTTTGGAAAAAATAAAAATAAATAGAAATTTGTAAAGTAGGAAAAGTAACCCCAAATGACCATAATTTACACTGAGGAAGGAACGGAGGAAAGAGGGAGGCCCAGGGCGGGCAGAGGTTGGCGGTCTGGGCTCACCCACCTTGTGTCTTCCCCCAGGTACCGCGTAGTGGTCTCGTACCCGCCGCAGAGCGAGGCGGAGATCGAGCTGAAGGAAGGCGACATTGTCTTTGTGCACAAGAAGCGTGAGGACGGCTGGTACAAGGGGACACTGCAGCGGAACGGCCGCACCGGCCTCTTCCCAGGCAGCTTCGTTGAGAGCTTCTGAGGAGCGGTGCTGTCCCCGGCTCCCCCGGGGGCCTCCCGGGAAGCCCCAGGGCACGAGGAGAGTGGGCTGTGGCTGCCCTGAGGGTCGGGGTCCTTTCCACGGTGCCTGGCAGGGACAGCCTGGCCTAGGGCAGGGGCTGGGGCTGTGAAGGTCATGTCTTTGCCCAAAACCCCAACGCAGAGCACACCCTGCGGTGTTCTTCAATGGGATGCCCACCCCTCTGTGCAAACTCTGAAGAGAGCCCCTTGTGCAAGAGAAGATGCCGTCACAGGCCCGTCGTGGCCGTGGCTTCCAGCCGTGCCGCAGGTAGGAAGCTGCAGGAGGGCTGCAGGCTGCGCGGTGGGCATGGGGCCACAAGTGCTGGGGATGGTCCCCCCAGGCCTGCCCGGCCACCCTGGGCTTCCCACGGGGCCCAGATTGCTGTCACCTCTCTATATACCTCAGTCACCTGCCGCCCAGCCACTCAGCAAGGGTGTTCATGGCCCGGGGCTCGGGAATCCCTCGGAAGGCCTGCCACAAGGCTCCTGTTGGGGACTGGAGCAGAATCCGGTGTGGCTTTGTCTCCCGCCAGCATTGTAAGTGACACTCTCTGTTCCACCACCACCGTCCCTTTGCATTGCTTCTTTCTTACGACATCTTTTTCACACGAAGCTGTTAGACTTTATATATTTCTAATAGGTCAGACGTTGCCTATTTTTCATACATCTGGTGCTGCCTTTTTGTAAAACTAGTAATGACTTGGTCGAGCTTGAAAGAAAAAATGTGTGAGGTGACATCAAAGGGGCAGGGTTTTTATATTTACCATATGAATTTTGGGGAGGCTGAAAAGCCCACTGCCCCACATCCGTGTCGGCTACTGCTCCGTGGGGTGGGAGCGGATCCCTTTAGGTGGTTGGAGGGAGTTTGGAAACAGCCTCTCTCTTTAAACCTTTACCAAAACCCCATGCTCTGTCTAGACAGTGATGATGATTATTCAAGACCTGGAAACATTTCGAGGAAGGGCCACGACAATGTCCTTTTGTGTATTGGTAGAAGGAACGCACAAGTCCTCCCCAGCCCAGGAAGGCAGAATCTTCCTTTTATTCCTTCAGAGAGAATGACTGCAATTAGCATCCTCAAAATATGATTTCTTGCTATCAAAATGGGCAGTTGGTACCACAGTTCAGATCACCACCTTGCAAAGGTTTTTTTTCCTTCTTTTTAAAAAATAAATAACCGCTCCCCCATCAGACAGCACAAACCTTCCCCTGCTGGAGGCCAGAGGTGCACTGAGAACCGGGGTGGCTGCACC
Source organism: Lemur catta (assembly GCF_020740605.2). Classification (NCBI taxonomy): domain Eukaryota; kingdom Metazoa; phylum Chordata; class Mammalia; order Primates; family Lemuridae; genus Lemur; species Lemur catta. Next base: position 81,254,557 of record NC_059131.1, read on the forward strand.
TCGGCAGACGTGCAGGACCCGGGGGACGGGAGGGCGAGAGAGGAGGGGGGGCAGCTCTGGTCCTGGGACCTCCCCTGAGTGGGGCCGGCAGAAGCGTGTTCATTCACGCATCACTCGCGTCTTCAGGACACTCACGGAGGGGCCCTGTCAAGACACAGTTTTGTTCTTGAGAGTCACCTTAGGAGCACATTCTGTCATCTCAGATTCTTGATTCATAACCCCTCTGTCTACCTATATTTTTATAAAAACCACTCAGACTTCAATTAGGCTGCATACCTTAGCCTTCGGTGACATAGGGCGTCACTGGCCTTCAGGGAACAACCAGTTCCAGAAACACATTCTCTATCCTGGCGTGAAGCCTTTGAGACTTGAGCCACTTATTTTCAGAGTTCCCATTTGGGGACATGGCTTGGCTACTTGTTACCACCAGGTGGCTGCGCACTAGGGAGTCACACCTGGAGAAAGGCTCTTTTCCTCCCTCCAGATGAGAACACATTTAATAGACTTGAGAAATTTGTTCAGAATCGGAGAAAAAATCTGGTTTAAACACAGAGACCCCTGTAGGTGAGTGACAACCAGAAGGTATCTATTTACCTTTGTTGCCAAATTAGTTGCCATGCACAAGAATCCTGTGCGTATTTAAATTCACGCTGCCACCAAGGAGGTGCATAGATTAACACCCTGAGTGAGACATGTGTTCTCCAGCGAAACCAGACTAACTCAAGCCTCCAAATAATAAAAAAGTTTTTTTAAAAAAACACAAGGGCAGCTACCAAGCAACGGAATAGACTAACTCGGACCTTCTTTCCTCTGGTGCTTCTGGTAGGAATGTGCTCAACACCTAGTGACGGTGGGGGAGGCAGCAGCCCCAGGCGGAGCACCCCCACCTCACGGGCAAGAGCTGGGCAAGCTTCACTGTGCCTTTGGAAGACACCAGCCGGCCCCTGCCGTGGCAGAGTCAGGGGTGGGCTTTGGTGCCACCTTGGGAGGAAAATGATGCCACGAGCCCAGCCAGGGCCGGGGCCTGCTCTGCGAGGGCTCTGGGAGCTGCTGCCAGGCTGCCAGGAGAGGGGCGTGCACACGGGCTGTGCTTGTGCTGAGTGCTCTACACGCGTTCAGGCCCTGCAGCCTGCGAGACAATGCAGCCTGCAGACGAGAGCAGGAGTAAAATCAGCCCTTTCCTCCAGGCCATCTGGCCTTGAAGGACACCCCGTTTTGGCTGTACCTTGTCTAAAACCCTCATGTTCTGTGCTGGCCTCGCAACTGCACGCGTCTTAGTTGTGCAGTGGCATCTGGTGGCCCTGGTGATTTGCTGTGAGGAGCCCAGTAGAGTCTACAGCCATGACTGAGTGAAAGCACTGCACCCCAAGGAGCCAGCATGGCCACCCCAGGCCCAGGGAGCGGGGCAGGGCAGCGGATGGCAGCCCACGGGCACTGTCCTGTGTCCTCCCAAGGTGGCTGCCAGGCTGGGCGCCCGACACAAGCTCAGCGACTGACTGAGATCCTTTGTACTTTGCACAGTTCACACACACACACCAATGTTTCTGTTATGCACAAATGTCAGCGTGTGGTTTTGGAAGACTTAACAGTAATGACAAACTATGATGCCTGTGTTTCCGAGTCTTTAAATAAAAATGAACACGGAGAGGCCTGTGTCTGGATGGAGAGCAGTGAAGTTGGGGCAGAGGCCGCGAGGGCCCTGGGTAGGAGGGCCAGCCTGTTGGCCCACACTCCTGCCCCTCAGTGCTCCCTCGTGGGGGACACAGGGTCTGTGTCAGAGCAGTAGCTATTGAGGAGGGCAGGAGTCGTGGCAGTGGTGATGTCAGGTAGCCATACCCAGCACACACTGGAGATCCACAGGCAGTAAGAGTGGAGCCACAGGAGCGAGAGGCTGGCCCGCTGCTCCCTGGGAGTTCACGTGCCTGGAAGGGCAAGGGCACTTTCTATAGATGACTCACCTTCCTCCCTTGTAGTTACTCAGGTCACTGTCAGCCAGAAGTGCGTGGTGTTGACCTCCCAACGAGCAGCCTCCTGGGCCTGCTCTTGTCTCTCTGGCCCTGGGGGTGCCCAAGCCATGGGGAGCTATTCTCTGGATCACAGGATGGGGGTGCAGGGAACCCCACAAATCAGACAGACTGACAGCTGCAGAGTGTCAGACACAGTGTGCTTCCTGAAATGGGCTTCCATTGGCCTCTTAGCTGAGACTTGCACCCAGATATATCTACTTGAGCTGGAAGGATGCTTAGCAAAGAGCCATTTTATTCTTCTGAACAATTAAGTGAACTTACCAGGCATGTTGGCAGGTACCTGTAGTCCCATCTCCTCAGGAGGCTGAGACAGGAGGATTGCTTGAGCCCAGGAGTTCAAACCCAGCCTGGGCAACATAGTGAGATCCCCCCATCTCTAAAAAAATTTTTAATTAAAAATAATTAAATGAACTTGTATAAGAGGAAATAACACAGCAGAGGTAGTTGTGGGGGTGGCTGTATGGGCCCAGCACTGTGGTAAGGAAGTGTGCTATGTGCCCACTTGCCCTCCAGCAAGGCTGTGTGGAAGGTGCTCTTACCTATGTTTGCTAATTGAGCAATCAGGGTTAGAAGAGGTTAAATGAGTTGCCCTGGGCACACAGCTCGAGTGGACTATGACTCAAACTCAGGTCTACCCTTCCGACTCACATACTGGGCACTAAACCTATGTCTGCCCCTTTGTAGAAATACTATGTCAAGCAGAAGAGAGTGGGGAGAGGAGATTCAGAGGAAACGTAGCAGTGCCCATCACAATGTGTCTGGAAAGGCTGGCTGGCAGGCCAGTGCAGCAGTCTGCTGGGCAGGGATATCCTGACTGTGAGACCACACGGCAACCCCTCGGGGCCTGGTGCCATTTTACATTCAAATCACACACCCTACTCCCAGTGTTCCAAATCCATGCTCACTAAGCAAACAGGACTAATTTGCCTTAACACAGGGAGAAAGGTGTTGGGGCAGCCCAACTGCTCAGCCTGTGCAGCAGAGATGTTTCTCATCTGCTGTCAGTGAACTGGGCTGCCTCAGTCCCTGTGGATTCTGAGAGCAGGAGTCAGCAGCCCTGCCTCTACCTGATGCTGACGAGGCGTGTGCCTGAATTGGAGAATGCTGGGTCTTCTTTCCCAGCGACTCTCTCCATGGGCCGGCCCTTCACCCAGCCACACGAGGTGCTGCGGGGGAACAGTGAGGGTGAGAGCCACTGGCCTGTGGCAGAGCTGCAGAGACAGCACACACCTGGCCGTGGTACAAGATGGATAATCTCAGACACCTCAGGGGTCTCGTGAGGCTCCTGGGAGAGGGAGCCTAGAGGGCTGAAGACAGCCCTTGAAGTGTGGTTCTTATCATTCCTGTTTTACAGGTGAAATTTTGACTCTCAAAAGTTCTGTTATTAGCTCTGAATTAAATAAGAGGCAGAGCCAGGACTTCTGACCATACTAGAAGGATGGTTATGAAAGAAAACACTGCTGTCAGCACTAACCACCAAATGAGGTGGGCATTCCCATCATATCGTCTGATAGAAGGAGAAATCGAGGCAGGCCAGGCTCTAGGCAGAGCTGTGGTTCCATCCTGCTATGGGAGAAGAGGAAGGGCCGGAATAGCCCTTGGACACCGGGGAGGAGTCTGTGTCAGTCCCACAGGCCACGCAGTGCATGGTGATGAGCCGGGAGCCATTGCTCTGCACTTTCTGGAGCAGAAGAGGGGAGGAGGGTCTTAATGCTTCTCCTCTTGCTGAGTCCCTGGATGTCGAGGTGGGACACAGCACCCCCATGAGACCTGTACCGCTCAGAGACAGCAGCTGGGGGAGCCCGGGACTCCTCCCTCCCAAGCAGCTCCAGCCTGGCCGGGCCTCGTGGTCTCCAGGAACCATGTTGGGATCCTTATGGAGTTCTCCGCTTTCTGTTCATGTTATCCTTCCAGGTGGTCACTGCACTTATCAAAGAAGGCCACCTTGAGCTGGCCCTGAGGGACACATTGTCCCCAGCCTCTGAAGCTGGCCACACCATGCTGAGACTGTCCTCTGCACTGTCCTCCATGGCCAGAACTGGCGGCTTTTTATTCGTCCATCTCGATGGGAGCCTGTGCTGGCCACATCCTCACTGCAGCCGACCCCTCCCTCAGTGACAGTCCCTGTGCTCTGATGGGCCACACTAAGATCAACTGGCACATTAGGGGTTAAATCCCAGACACCCAAGACAGTGGTGGCAGGGGGCCATTTGTCAGGGCCCTGGCATCTCAAAATGCCAGAAAAACGAACAGGAATGAGTAAAATGAGGACTCTTTGACTCAAGTGTCTGAAAGCCGAGGGCAGTCAACTGAACGTGTGGCTGTGATGGGGGCTCTGGGGCTCCATGGGGACACTCGGCATTTGGCTGGTGGGAACTGGGATATGGAATGTCTCGTGCTATGTAGAATAGTCCCACAGTGAAGACTGCCTAAAATGCCAAGAGCGTATCCATTAAGAAACACTGGTTTGATGTGGTTTGCCTCAGGCACGGCTGGATCTAGGTGCTCCTGTGATGTCCCTGGGTGTCACTTTGCCCTGCTGCCCTCCACGTTGGCTCCTTTCTCAGCAGGCTCTTCCCTGAGTCACAGTATTGTGGTCACCGGCAGGTTCAGGTTGCCACCCTGACCCCTTAGCCACCCCTGCAGAGGTAGAGCTGCTCTTTCTCAATGGCCCCAGCCGAGATCCTGGCGTCCACTCTCACCACTCAGTTTGGGCCCATGATGCCCCCTCGACCCAGCCATATGGACAGAGGACAGGCACATGCAGATGGCCAGTGCCTGGGCTGTCAGCCCCGCCCAAGCCACGTGGATGGAGAGCAGCAGCGAGAGGACGCCCCTCCCCAGGGCCACCCCCCAAGACAGGCCCCGGAAACCCCGCGGCTGTGTGTGAGAGGACCAGGCGTCAGAGGGTCAGCATACCGTATTTAGGAAAACGAGGTCTAAAAACTGCATCCAAAAGAAGTCCCAGAGGAAATATCGACAGACTTGGACATAATTATGCATGTGGAGAAAGAAGTCTTAGTCTGGAAGAAGTCACATTCTGTGATGTCCTGAGGAAATGGAACCAGACGAAAGCCTGGGCACAGCCAGGAAGTGTCGGGAGACACGTCCACCGCAGGCCGTCAGTGGCTCAGTCGTCATCCATTCTTTCGTCGGTGATCAGACAATTACAGGCACCCACAGAGACAGGGCGGAAAGGACAGACACAGCTCCCCTACCCCAGCCAGAGCCACCGCAGACACGAGGGTCCGTTCCCGAGCAGGACGCGTCAGAGGGATGCAGCCATCTCCAGGACACGTCCTCCAACACGTCAGGCAAGGAGCGCACACGTGCCTGCCGGGAGAGATGGGAGGAAGTGCCCCCTGCCAAGGTCGCACAGGACTTGGCCCTGGGGCTGGGCACCTCTCTCCACTCTGCCCACCCTACTTTCTCATTCCGCAGCCGCTCCCCTCCCTGCCTGGCAGCGGCGTCGCTGGGATGGATCAGGGCCAGACGACCGCACCCCAGGCTCTCAGGCCTCCCTGCAGCTTCTGCTGAGTGGGCCCGTGGTGCCACAAATCTGCATGTGGCACCATGGAAACAGGTGCACAAACCCCTGGTGCCTGTATCAGTCGCCAGGGCCACCATAACAATGTACCACCCCGGGGAGGCTTAAACAACAGAAATTCATTTCCTCAGAGTTCTAGAGGCTGGAATTCCAAGATCAAGGTGCCACCAGGGTTGGCATCCTCTGAGGCCTCTCCCCTTGGCTTGGAGACATCATCTTCTCACTGTGTCCTCACGTGGTCGTCCCTCTGTGCCTGTCTGTGTGAGTCCTAATCTCTTTTCAAAGGATATCAGTCAAATTGGATCAGGGCCACCCTAATGGCCTCATTTTAACTTAACCACACTTGAAATACACTCAAGGCCCCAGGGTTAGGACTTCCACACATGAATGCCGGGGGAAATTCAGCCCCTAGCAGTGCCATGCTCATGGGGACCACACTGTAATGAAGTCAAAAGTTAAATTAATTAAAATGAGCACACAATCATTCTAGTGCAGTGCACTAAGGGATAGCAGAAGAATCTCATGAAGTTGGAGGGGTGGCGTGGAGGGTCAGCAGGCGGGCGGGGGCGGGTCCCACAGCGGCAGGCGGGGGCAGGGAAGCCGCCCTGGCCGGGATCCGAGTTGCCATTAGAGAGCAAAGCGTGTCTAAAGCCCCCTCTGCTGGCAGCACAGGGAGTGGCCCTGTGACGGGGAAGCCAGTGACGGAGCTGCGCAGATGCCGGGAGGAGGTGAAGGTGGCCCTGCCCAGGGGGGCAGAGAGGTCATGGGAGCAGCGGCAGCCCTGAGGTCCTCTGGGTAAGCCAGGCCAATGTGGCGGCCAACACGTCCCAGAGGGAGGCTGCCCTGAAGTGGCTTTTCTCACGTCTGCACCGTGATTTCTTCACTACTGGAAAGGGCAGGTGGAGGAAGGCAGGGGCGGGTGCAGGGTGCCCACGGACCTCCCACCTGTGGGCCTGTCACAGTCCGTCAGGATCCCCCATTCGGAAAGCCTGGGGCTCCCAGTGGCGGGTGCCAGGCCCTGCCCAGCACACGCTGGAGGACTTTGCCAGACTCCACCCTCACAGGTCACACTGTGGCCCAGATGTGGTGGGCTCCAGGGCTTCACGTCTGTTCCTGGCCAGGACCAGGGGCTCTGAGTGCCACCGCCCTTCCCAGCAAAACAGCCAGCAAAGCCTGCAGGGGCCCTTGCTGTGTGCCGTGTGGTGCCCTCCTCACCGCCCCGGCCTGGCTGGCGGGCAGGGCCCCGTCTGACCGGGACCTGGTCTCCTCCCCGTGCTGGGGGCTACACTGGAGCGAGAATGGCTTTCCTGCCGGGGAACTGAGGGCAAGGGTGGGAGAAACAGCAGCCAGGGAGCCGCAGAGAGCAAAAGTGACAGCAGAAGCATGCGGAGGCCTGGGTGACTGGCCCTTCCTGGAGTTCTGTGGCATCCTTGTCATAGGCGAAGATGGCAAGGAACTGTGGTCACGCCCACTTCACAGGTGGGGAAACTGAGACAGAAAGCAGTTCACCAAGTCACCGCCAGAGATGGCGAAGCGCTGGTGCAGCTGGGATTCCAGCCGGGCAATCTGGCTCCAGAGGCCACATCCTAACCCTCAGCTGGCACTCGGCTCCAGGAGGCTGGCTGAGTGGTGCTGACACCGAGTCCCCATCTGACACCCATGGCCTGCCAGCCTGGCTCAGGATGGAAGGACAGGGTCCTACAGCCTTCGGGGACTTGGCTGCCTGTGGCCTAGTGTGCCATGTGCCACACTTGGTGGCAACATGCTCTTTTGTCAAAAAGAACAAAAGTCCCCCACTAGTTGGTGGGCATCTGCTCAGGCCCACAGTCTGGTGATTGGTGGCTCTGAGGGGTCCTGGCCAGAGGAACCTGCTTGCTGCAACTGGAGCTGCCTGGACCAAATGGTGACAAGCTAAGGACAGCGCTGCTGTGACACCTTATGGTACCCACACAGGTGGGGGCCACAGGGAGGGGAGATGGAGGAATATGAGCCCAGGGTAGGGAGCAGTTCTGGCCTCACACCTGCCACCAACTGGCTTTGTGCCCCTAGGTGGGGCTGGGGCTGGGGCTGCCTCACCCAGCAAACCCTAATCCATACCCTCCCTGCACTTGGCTGCTATCCCCAAGGCCCCCAAAATACGGAATCTCAAATAAGGAGGTGGCCAGAGAGAGAGGGTGAGTCTTCTACAGGACTCCGGTGGAGCAGGCCGTCCCCTGTGCCCATGGGGAGGGTACACCCAGGAAGCCGAGGCAGGGGCCACCTCTATCCGGCCCTCCCGGCGGCCAGTGTGTGCCTGCCTACGGCAGAGGCCGACCCACGGGAGAACACCGTGCCACAGCATACTGCCCAAGTGAGCGGGGACAGAGGCGTACCCCACCCCAACCTTGAGGCTAGACAAGGGGGCTGAGACTAGATCACAGTCCCTTAGCTGGGGGTCCCCAGGGCTGTCTCCAAATGCAGTGCTGTGAACATAATGTCACTGGACACTGGGTAGGAGGCTCCCAGAGGCTGCCCAGGACCCTGGCTGCCAGGCACATCCTCACTGAGGACATAGGACAGGTCTGAGTACTCATGGACCAAGGTCAGAGGGAAGAACTGGGCCTATTCCAGGCAGCACAGCTGCATCCTGAGGCCAAAATTCTAGAACCATCGCTGCCAAGTCAGCCCCAGCAAAGAGGAAGGAAGGCTCCAGGGTCAGGCAACCTCTGAGCCACCCTGCCCGAACCACCGCAGCCTGTCAGAAGGCCACGGCCCCCTCTGCCTCTTCTGCAGGTGGGAGTGGGGCTGGGCGTGGGGACCACCTGCAGGCCACACAGGAGCCCAATCACAAGTGATAAAAAACTTTCTTTGCAGCTCTCTGGGGGATGTGGGTCAACGTCTGTGTCCACATCTGAACCACCTTATGGGGCTTGTCCACCCTCCTCGGCCATCTCTGCCTCATTCAGCTCCTGAGGCACCTGTTCAGGAACCTCTCCCCCTGGCTCAGGCCTGTGATATGCCCTCACCCTCCTCCCCGTGGGCCCTGGGCCCTGGGCAGCTGCCCTCTGTCCCCTACATGCCGTGGTGGCCGCCACGCTCTCATGTCTGAAATGCCTCCCACAGTTGCAGCCACCATCTCTCCCGGAGCCATGCTGCAGTGTCCGACTGCTGCTGGGCATGTGGGCCCCACGGCCCAGGCGCCCGCCACCCCTGGGCACAGCCACCCTGCCCCGAGTCCTGCCCTCCCAGGGCTCCCACGGGTGCTTCCTTTGCCCTCTTCTGAGTGTGCGGCAAACTGCCCCGTGTTGCAGCTCACTTCGCCTCTCTCCCGCTGCCTCCACGCCATCCTCTGCCACCCTCCTGGCCTGGGCTGCAGGGATGCCCGGGACGGTCCCACCAGCTGTGCACGGCCCAGGCTGCTCTGCGCCACACTGATCACCAGGGATGTTCGATGTCCCCTGGCCTCCTCGTCCACAGCAGCGGCCCCACCTGGGCTCCTTGTCTTCTGTCACGTGTCTCTCTGCCTCCCCACCAAGTGTTTCTCAAGAACCTTTGAGCGGAGCAGCGCCTGGCCTATGTGAGGTGAGCTAGCCTCGAGGCCAAGTGAGAAGGTGTGAGAAGCTGGAAGGCCAGGCCGGGCACCCTGGAGGGCTCTCCCCAGGCGCTCCCGCCTCTCCAAGGGCCCTCTGAGGTGCCCCGAGACCCACGCCTCCTCATGAGACCCTGACACTTCCCTGTCTCCTCGTGGGCCAGCAGAGGTGGCTGCCTACTGTCCTGCCTCCAACCACAGGCTTGCACACAGGTTGCCTGGCAGCCGCTGCCTCGGTGGCACCTTTGTGTCCTGGGCACTTCCAGGTCACCTCCTGCAGGAGCCCACACAGCACCTTCCCCTGCCCGACACAGAAGCACAGGCCTGAGGGAGCCAGTGGACAGATGTGCCTCCCTCCCTGGGCCAGTTCTGAGACACCCCACGCTGGTGCCTCGGCCTCCGTCCCCAGTTCCCCATAGGCCCCGTTTATTCACACCTGACCCATGTGCATGCACAAACCCAGATGATACACACGCCACACACAGGCACATACACATGCCCGCATGCACACACATACACACACATGCATGCATACCACATGCACCCTCACAACCAACATGTGCACACACACACATGCACACACATGCACACACACCTGCCTGGATGAGAGTCAGCAGGAGAGGCTGTGAGGGAGCGGAGGAGCGAGGGCAGCCATGGAGGCTGTGGCCTGTGCCCACCCCAGGACCAGCCTGTGGCTTCAAAGGATGTGGCCAGGGGTGCAGAGGAATGGGTGTCCCCAGCAGACCAAGCCCTCAGCATCCGACACAGGGAAACCACGTCCCAAAAGCACCACAGCCTCCCCAGGGGGCCACAGGACGCCTGGATACTGGCAAGTGACAAGGCCTAGAAGAGTGTGCAGCCCATCAGAAGCCCAGGTGGCCTCCTAGGTGGGCCCTTCCTGTCTCCATCGAGCCTGTGCCCCTCGTCGGAGGGTTCCTTGCCACCTAAAGCCAGGGTGGGCACGCTGCTTTCTGTCACTCCGCCAGGCACTTCAAGGCCTCTGAGATTTGGCTGAAACTTAAACTCAGCATCAAGCTCCCCAGGCCAGCTCCGGAGCTTATGTGACTCTCCGGGAAGTCCCATGTGTTGGGCTGGCCATTTCTAGAATCTTATGATTCATAACTTGGTTATGGCTCTGAGCTGGTAAATACGGAGCTTCTGCTTTGGACTCAGAAAACCGCGTTATAAAACATTTAACAAGCAGCCCACCTCCCCCAGCGCCAGTGAATTAGGACTTGTGCACAGCCCAGACCACAGGCCCCGCGGGAGTTAAGTCCCGGGCATCTGTGCCCCGGCCGGCGGGCAGCTGCAGGAGGTGCAGGCCCTGGGGCCGTCCTGGAGGGGGCGCCGCCCCCACACGCAGGGTCCGCTCCCCACAGTGGCCTGGGGTACAGCCACAGCCGGCCTAGAGTTCTCTTCCCCTCATTTGTCATTTTTGGTCACCACGGGACAGATTAGTCCTGGAACTCTCTGTGCAGTTTGCGTGAGGTCCTCAGCTCGCCTCCCTGGGGGGTTGGGTGTGCGGCAGGAGGCTCCCTCAGTCATATCCTCAGCACAGCCTCCTTTCCTGGTCTCCTGCCACCCACCGTCTCCTCCCAGACCCCCCTCTTCCCCTGCACACACTCCTTCTCCCCAAGCCCTCGACGTACACTAGCCGAGGCTCCCGGAATGCAGAGCCAACCGCTCCTGCCACCTCCCCACACCCAGAGTTCGCCTTGTGGGCACCAGCCCAGGATGACCTTTGACCTGGAACTCACGTGTACCCTCCCAGGACTGGACGCTCCTGCCCACTGCGTGCAGGGCTGGCCTTGCACGCCAGACCTGGGTCAGGATCGGTGCCTCCGGGAGGGATGTTGCACAGGGGTCTTGTTTCCCTGCTGCGCGCTGCCCCCCAGGGAGAGGGCACCAGCTGCCCTGTCAGCCTCACAAATGGCCTTGGCTGTTGTCCATTGAGCACCACACTAGGCACTTTACAAGATTATCTCATTTAATTTGACAGGCACCCTACAGGCAAGGACTCTTGCCACGGCCATTTCACAAATGGGAGTGGGGCTTCAGGGAGGTTAGATAACTTCCCCCAGACCCCACGGCCAGTGATTAGTCCAACTCAGAGTCCAGACTCCAGAGCCTGTGCTCTTAGCTCCTCAAACACACGCAGCATCAAGAGTCTGTAACGCCCACAGAAGAGGCATCTGCTCCAAGAACCACCGCTCCTTTCTGATGGACATTCCCATGATTGGCACAGTCAATGAAATTGTATGTAAAGCAAATATGCACATCCCGAATAAAAATTTCCAACTAAACTTTGCTGCAATTTAGAAAACGATGCATTCTCACAGAAAGTGTCTGGGTCCTGATGCATATTTATCACTGTCCAGTTCGCCCAGACTTGCATTTGCACGGTCCCTGACTCACCGTCATTCTCCTACCATTAAAGAACAGCCCAGAGAGAGTGGCACCTGGTGGGAGAGGCCGTGTGAGCTCGCCCTGGGTGAGGCACCAACTGGGACACTACAGTTGCTGTCGAGATCACACTGGTCTCCAGGGGCACTTGTGACCTGAAAAAAGGCCTTTTTAGAAAAAGAGCAGACAGGCATTAAACATAAATATGACCACATCTGCATAGACTTCGTGGGCTGGTTCCCATTTCCTTCTCCTTCCTAGGTAAGGAGGAAGTTGGGAGTCCAGCACACTCTGTCAAGGGTGTGTGAGGTGTTGCTGTCTATGCCTGCTCCTGTCACTGCTCCATTTATATAACATTCCTGAAGCTACAAGACCATAGAGATGGAGAACCGGTGAGTGGGTGCCCGGGGCTGGGGCCAGGGTAGGGGTGGGAGAGAAGCAGGGAGTGTCTGTGGGTGCATAGGGTGGCCCCGGGGATCCCTGTGGGACAGACTGGAGGAGGGTCATGGGAATCTACACGTGTGACCAAATTGCATGGAACTAAGTGCTTGAGTACACAAACATGCACACAGGCGCACACACACACTCCACTGTGCATGTAAAACGTGATAGCTGAGTAAGGCCAACGGTTTGTACCAAGGCTGATTTCTGCGATAGTAGTTTTGCAAGATGTTATCATTGGGGGAAATTTGGTGAAAAGTGCATGGAATCTCTCTGCACTTATTTCTTAAAACTGCACGTGAATCTACAGTTAGCTCAAAATAAAAAGTTTTTAAAAAGGGAGGAGGAGGTGGCGCTGAGTTCAGAACACAGAGATGAACGAAGTGGGTGGGGGTGAGAGCACTGCACAAGCATTGCGACATTGAGGGTGCCCCAGAGAAGGCGTCAGAGAACGGCCCTCAGATGAACCAGGGAGGGGCGGGGCTCCCAGGGTGGTCACGAATGTGCTCTGGAAATCCAGGGTTTCCTCGGCCACGTGAGCACACAGTCCAGCAGGCACGGCTGCCTCCCGGGGCAGGGAGCCCACACTTACAAGTGCCCGAGTAGAGCCAGGGGTGCTGTGCGCTGGAACTTCTGGTCCCATGGGGCTGGCGTGTTCTATTTATTTCTACTCCTTTCATTTGAGACTTGGTGTTTGTGATAATCAAAAGAAGTCGCCAGCTGGACATGTCACCGGGAATCCAGGCGGGCCCTGAGCAGAGGTGAAGCAGGGTGGGCCCTGGGCAGACTCTGGCAGCTGCGGACCTCCTTGAAGGGCCCTGCCTTTGACACTTTAATTACAGATTTAATCAGCTCATTACCAAGTACCTCTTATTAGGACCTGTTATAATAGGTGTTAATTGAAGCTGAGTCTTTGAAGATTACCGTTCTGCAGGGGTGGGGAGGGCGAGGTCCACAGCTGCCACCCTGCCCAACAGCGGCCCAGGCCCACCCGCAGGTCCTGGCACAGCCACTGCCCCCGCAGCCCCCTAGATGGGACGGGACAATGTCTCTCCACAACGGCAGCAATTGCTTTGAAATCTTTAAAGTTGTGATGAAACTGTTCTTCAAATTTTAATTTAAAAAAAAACTGCTGAATGTATATGTGCAAACAGAGTCTCCTAACTCTGGAGATGAGTCAGCAGTTAGTGAGTTTTGAGGGGGCATCGTGTTCCCCCGTGGTCTGTATGTGGCTCTTTGTCCCAGCTGCAAGTTAGCATGGGGGAAGGAACCCCAATGCCCACCCCCACCCCAGAGAGTCTGTGCAACGCGCGGGGACCAGGCCCTACATGCTTCCCAGGGACACTAGTACACCCCTGGGACTAGGGACCGTCACTCTCTATCTCTACTTCAAGAAGCGGTGACCAGGCAGTCAGCAGCGCCTGGCCCAGGGGGGTGGCACATGGCGGTCAGACGTACCCTGACGCAGATGCCCAAAGAAGTGATGCTTCAGACCACACATGTGTTTAGACAGGGCTGCGAGAATTCATTTGCATGTGTGAATGGTAGATTGCCCCGTTTAGAGCAAGTGCTGACAGGCACAAGCACACGTTCTACGTCAGGAAGCCGGCTCTGCATTCCCTGCTGGGACCTCCCCACACCTCCCCCAGCGACGCAGGCTGCCTGGCCCCACCTCCTCCAGCCTCGGTTTGTAACAAGGCCTTGCACGAGCACCCGGTCTGAGCACAGCGCTGGCGACAACACAACGATGTGTGGCATGCCCTCTGTGCACCTAGCACATCGTGCAAGGGCTCCCTCAGGCCTGGAGCCCAGCCCTTGGCTCTGCGGCCCTGTGGACGACACCCCTGATCCAGGCACAGAGCAGAGCCTTTCCCATCTGAGAGGGGACAGACCCTTGCCACGCATCCCACCTCTGGAGACACCAGGGAGCAAACTACCCTCCCTGCCACGGCCTGGTTCCCAGAGACGGCCACAGTCACACATCTGTGGCGCTAAGGGCACTAAGGGATCTCCAAGACAGACCTGGATCCGGAGGCCCCGGGTGGTGATGGGCAGGACCTGCTGTGGGCGGGGCGGTGACTCAGCCAGTGGACCTTGTAAGGGGTGGCTGTAGGGTTGGACAAGATGTACCAGGGGCCTTCAGATGTTCACACTCTTCAGCCCTTGGGAAATCTAACTGAGGAAACATGTTGGGAGCGGTCTCTGATTACGGGTGAGCACATAGCCAATAGAATCATTGCTGGGAGCCTTGTCACGGCCCTCTACCAATCACTTCCCGCCACGACTACCTGCAATGGTATATAAGCCCACTGTCCTTCCTGTTCGGGGTCTCTCGCCATGTAACTAGACTAGATGCCTCATTAAACTGCTGTTGGAAGAACTCCAGTTTGTTGCGTCGTCCTTGCAGGCGAGTGCGGCGCGACAAGTGGTGCCGAAACCCGGGAACTTCTCGCACCGGCGGAGACGACCTCTTTGGAGGTGAGTTCAGAACCACAGCAGCTGGGGCGGTTTTATTTTGGACCCCTGCCCTCTTCTGACGCCGGCACCGGGTGCTTGTGACCTACCCCATGGGGAACTCTCCTAGTTATCCCTGACCGTGTCCTGCGCCATTTTGTGCAGGACGTGGACCGGGTGGCCCCATGGTTTCTCCACTCGGGGTCTTTAACGATTCCGAGTTGGGATAAGCTAGAGCAGGACCTTCGCCGTGCCCGAGAGTCTGGTCCCCTTTGGGAGTGTGTTCTCCCTGTGTGGGCACTGGTGCGCTCCTGTTTAGAGGACGACCGTTGCAGCGGTCCGGTCCGGGAAGGTCAGCAAGTACTCAGTGATCATCAGGATAGTATGTCTGAGAGAGGCAAAGTGGGTCCGGCTCGGCCGGGGCGGCCGAGGAAAAGGCCGGAAAGGAAACGTAAGTCCGCGGGTAAACAGGAACGGCGGGGACGCCCGCCGCCTGAAAGGGACATGGAGGAGGTGGCTCTCAAAATGGCCTCCCTCCACATGTCGGCTTCTTCTTCTTCCTCTCGTCCTTCTTCTTCCTGTTCTTCTTCATCGTCTCGCTCTTCTTCCCGTTCGCGTTCTCGCGAGGCGGAGGAGGGGCTGTCTCCGCAGGAGAAGGCGGAGCTGGAGGAGGCGGCGGCTAGATATGAGGCGGAGCGTAATCGCCCGCCCCCGTACGCTACTGCCCCTCCTTTTCCCGTTGCGGGATCCGCCCCTCTAAATATGGAGGGCGGAACCTTGTTTGTGCCTCCCCGAGCTAGAAAGAAGATACAGAGGG